>NC_136971.1:36616208-36746208 GCF_032717465.1 Coenobita brevimanus
CATTTTTTCTTGTATTGTGTAGCATAAGTTGTTAATTTGTAGGCCTAGTGAGGTTTTTGTAAGTCATGTAAGGTTCTTTATGTCAGTCATCATTAATAATATTTTGTATCTGTAATAATATATCTGGCATTCACTGAGTATTATCTGGTATCTCATTTTAACAGGGCTGACTTAGATAAATTTACTCATGCTAATTTTGTGTTAATAAAGGCTATTGCAGTTAACCATATATTTAACCTGTTTTTTGCCACTACATTATCCTTATGAGTCCTGAATGTTTTGTTGTTAGTTTGAGCATTAAACTTTAACTTGTAATTTTACCTAACTCTTTTATTTTGAACCTGGACCTTTACGGGACGGTAGTGATTATTAGTATTCTCACTCAAAGTGTATATTATCTTTCTCTGTTCCGTAACATAAATTTGGCGACCTCTCATCAGGATATTCAGGATATTATCATAAAGCTATTGCTTGATATTTTGTGACTGTGATTTATTCATGATGTCTACTATTTCTACACTTGATGAAGCCAAAGATTTTTTGTCAAATGTGCAAACAGTGTGTGATGTTGAAAACAGAACAAAGAATGAACTTAAGCTTGTTGCTCAACAATTGGGAATTGCTGTTCGGTCTCATCATTCTGAAGATCAAATTGTTGACATGACTAATGAAAGCTTGTTTAATGTAACTCCTCCAAATGAGCAAACGCAGATTGAATTAGCTAAGTTACAGCTAGCCCTGCAGGAGGCTCAGGCTAAGGAGGCGGAGTCTCATGCTAAGGAGGCTGAATTTCAGGCCCGTTCTAAGGAGGCTGAGGCACAAGTTGAAATTGCTAGGATTCAGGCAGACCATGAGTATCGCATGAAACAAGGTGGAACTGGATCATCTAGCTCTGATGATTTTGATGTGGCTAAAAATGTTAAACTTGTCCCTCCTTTTAATGAATCTGATTTAACAAAGTATTTTCAGTTGTTTGAGAGGGTAGCTACAGGTTTTAATTGGCCTAAGGAGTATTGGCCAGTACTCCTTCAAACTGTTCTCACCGGTAAAGCTCAAGTAACTTATGCATCTTTGCCTCAGGATCAATCTGATAATTATGATGTAGTTAAGAGCTTGATTCTTAAGGCCTATGAGCTTGTTCCTGAAGCTTACAGAGTAAAATTTAGGACAACTTATAAGAAAGATAAGCAATCTCATATTGAGTATGCAAAAATCAAAGAAGATCTGTTAGAGCAGTGGTTAAATTCTAAGAATGTGGATTCTGATTTTGACAACTTTAAGCAGATGATTTTGCTGGAGGACTTCAAAAGGTGTGTTAATAAAGATGTAAGCCTATATCTTGATGAGAGAAGGATAGATAATTTGTCTGATGCTGCAGTTTTAGTTGATGAATATGTTCTCACTCACAAGAGATATTCTAAAGAAAAAGGGAAAACTGAGAGTAAGTACGTTGCCTCTACTCAGAGTACAGGTAACAGGAAAGAGAATAAAGATGATGTTTCTCAGGAAGTAAATACCAGCTTCACCTCTAGATTTCAGAAAAGTAAATGTACTTATTGTAGTAAGCTTGGTCATATTACGGAGAAATATTTCAGGAGACAGCGTGATGTGAACAAAAAGGAGTCTTTAAATATTCATTCAATTAGTCTAGTGTCCACTCTTGAGAGTTCCCAGAATTCTTTAACTGAGTTAATTGAACCTGCTTTGAGGGGTAACTTAAATTCTCATGATGGAGCTCCTCTTTTGAGCAGTAACGTGGGTGACACTCTCAAGAGTTCATGTGCTAATTTCCTGTCTGATGGTTTTGTCAGTCCTCTGGACAGTAATGACAGGAAATCAGTTAA
This sequence comes from Coenobita brevimanus, assembly GCF_032717465.1. Lineage (NCBI taxonomy): Eukaryota > Metazoa > Arthropoda > Malacostraca > Decapoda > Coenobitidae > Coenobita > Coenobita brevimanus. The sequence goes on from NC_136971.1 coordinate 36,618,053, forward strand.
AATATATCGTGATACAGGTGCTTGCCAATCCCTTATGCTGACCAGTGTTCTAGGCTCTAATGTTAATTCCTCTGATGAAACTGTAATCTTACAAGGTGTAGGGAATAATTACTTCTCTGTCCCTCTGTGCAGAGTGAATTTAGAGTCTGGTTTTGCTAATGGTTCCGTTATGGTTGGGTTGGTTGAGACACTCCCAATGTCAGGTGTAACTTTCTTACTTGGAAATGATATTGGTGGAAGTGAAGTGTGTCCAGCTCCTCAGTTGTCTAGTGAGCCAGTGGCTGTGACCCAGGATTGTGATGTCCGTGATGTGTTCCCTGCATGTGCTGTCACTAGGGCTAAGTCTAAAGTTACTGGTGATTTAGAGGATAATGATGATGATGATGTTATCCTAGCTGACACTTTTCTTGCTAATTTGGACCACTCACCAGATGAGGCAGTACCCCGTAGTGTTGATAATTTGTCTCGTCAAGAGTTGGTTGAGTTGCAGGTTGCTGACCCTGAGTTGAAAGGTCTAGCTAACTCTGCTTACAGTGAGGAGGAGTCAGCTGGTGCTTCTACTTGTTAATATATAAAGTCAGGAGTACTTATGAGGAAGTGGAGACCCCCAACAGCATTAGCTGACTGTGAATGGGAGGTTGAACATCAAGTTGTCATCCCTCGTGTTTGTAGGCAGGATATCATTAGAGTGGCTCATGATTCCAGTTTGGCAGGACACCTTGGAGTGAGGAAGACTGTGGCACGCATTTTGAAACACTTCTACTGGCCAGGTATCTTCAGGGATGTTTCCTGGTATTGTAAGTCTTGTCATACCTGTCAAGTTGTGGGGAAGTGTAATCAGACTGAAAAGGTTGCACCTCTAGTTCCCATTCCTCCTTTTGAGGCGCCATTCACCCGTGTGTTGGTGGATATTGTGGGCCCTCTTCCTAAGACTTCTTCAGGATTTTCTTATGTGTTGACCCTGATTGATATGGTTACTCGTTATCCTGAAGCCATTCCACTTAGAAATATCTCAGCAAAGAACGTGGTTAAGGAAATGCTAGGGTTCTTTACAAAGTTTGGTCTGCCCAAGGAGGTACAGTCAGACCGGGGATGTAATTTCATGTCAAACGTTTTCAAGCAGTCTCTGAAAGAGTTGGGCATCACCCAGATCACGTCTTCAGCTTACCATCCCCAGACCCAAGGAGCGTTGGAGAGATATCATCAAACACTCAAATCGATGCTCAAGAAATACTGTTTGGAACATCAGAAAGACTGGGATAAAGGTCTTCCATTCGTTGTGTTTGCTGCAAGAGAATCTCCAAATGAATCACTGGGCTTCTCACCTTTTGAACTACTGTTTGGCCATGAAGTAAGAGGACCCCTTAAGCTACTCAAGGAATGCTGGCTGTCGGAGGAAGATGACGTCAACCTGCTGGAGTATGTGATGAAGTTCAAAGAACGGCTGTCCACTGCTTTACAGCTGGCGAGAGAGAATTTAGGAGCTGCTCAGGAGAAGATGAAGACTTGGTATGATAAGAAGTCCAGGTTACGCCACTTTCAGCCAGGAGATCAGGTTTTGATTCTGCTACCGGTGCATGGGCAACCTCTTCAAGCCAAGTTTAGTGGTCCTTATTTCGTGGAGAAGAAACTCAGTGATGTCAACTATGTCATCGCCACACCAGATCGTAGAAACAACAAGCAACTTTGTCACATCAACATGCTAAAGTTATATCACAGGCGGGACGAAAATAATCCAGTCTGCACTGTAGCTGTTCCACCCGAGTCTGCAAGTGAAGCTCTCCCATGCAGTATGAGCCTGAGTGATAGTTTGGGGAAGAATCCTGATATCATAAATGATCTCCAGACTAAGCTTTCTCATCTACCTCCCGAGGAAAGGCAGGAGTTTTCGGCATTACTGCAGGAGTACCCGCAAGTGTTCCGTGCCACTCCAGGAAGAACCAATGTGTTGATGCATGATGTCGATGTTGGAGACGCAAAGCCAATTAAATTGCCTCCTTACCGTGTGAACCCAGTGAAAGTTCCTCTCATCCGGAAGGAGCTTGGCTACCTGTTGGACCACAAGATGATTGAGCCCTGTCAGAGCGAGTGGAGTTCTCCTGTCACTCTAGTCCCTAAGCCAGGTGGGTCACAGCGGCTTTGCATCGACTACAGACGTGTTAATCAGATAACCAAAACAGACACTTACCCTCTCCCTCGCGTGGAAGATTGCATAGACAAGATCGGAAAGGCTAGGTACATAAGTAAGTTTGATTTGTTAAAGGGATACTGGCAAGTACCTATGACTGAACGTGCTAGGGAGATCTCATGTTTTGTAACACTAGGAAAGACTTTTGCATGTTCTGTAATGCCATATGGTATGAAGAATGCACCAGCCACATTTCAGAAGCTCATGAATGTTGTAACTGAGGGTTTGGCAGGGTGTCTTGTTTATATTGATGATGTATTAATCTTCAGTGACAACTGGAAAGATCACCTATGCCATGTCAGTAAATTTCTTGAGCGTTTGGTTTATGCTAATCTTGTAGCTAATTTATCAAAGTGTGAGTCTGGTCAAGCTAAAGTTCAGTACCTTGGGTACGTAATTGGTGATGGACATGTTGCACCACCAGGAGCTAAGGTTCAGGTTATAAGTGATCTTCCCAGACCTAAAAGTAGGAAAGAGCTACAAAGATTTTTGGGAATGGTAGGTTATTACCGGAGATTTGTTCTTAACTTTTCAATTCTTGTATCACCACTTACAGACCTACTGAAAAAGGGAGTTAAATTTGTCTGGACCGATAACTGTGAATCCTCTTTCAACAAACTTAAAGCTATCTTATTAAGTCAGCCAGTGCTCGCTACTCCAAATTTTGCTAAGCCTTTTAAGATGGCTGTTGATGCAAGTGATACAGGAGCTGGGGCTGTTTTGCTGCAAGAAGATGATCAGGGTATTGAACACCCTGTATCTTATTACAGTAAGAAGTTCACTCCACCTCTAAAGAACTACTCAACTATTGAGAAAGAGCTTTTGGCCTTGATTTTGGGTTTACAGCATTTTTCATTTTATTTGTGTTCTGGTTTTGACCCCATAGTCATTTATACCGATCATAACCCACTGAAATTCCTTAGTAAGTTTAAAGGTAAAAATCAGAGATTGACAAGATGGAGTCTACTTCTTCAGGAGTATTCATTAGACATCCAACATGTCAAGGGGAAAGAAAATGTTATTGCAGATTGCTTATCTAGACTTTAGACAGATTGTTTTAGAGTAATAAGAAATTTCCTTTGTAAATTTCTTTTTCTTTGTGGGGAGGTGTTACATAGTCTATGATTTCATCATCCTTTGTGTAATTTTAACGCACAGTATGCTGCATGTTTGATCACGAGCGTGTTCTGCCTCAGTTCCCCCCTTCTACCGTTATAGTAGAGTAAGTCGTCCTTTCTGTTGTTCAGAGTAGGATTGTCAGCTCTTTGTCCCCTATGGCTTCATTTGCGCGTCTTTCTTACAAGTTGTATCAAGCTCTGCTGGCCCCTATATAATGAGCTCAGTCTCTGCATTATTGCCACTTAGATCTACTCCTCATTTTGTTCACATCTCTGTCCTCCCCTGTACAGTTATTATTGTGAGTGCTCAGGAAGTCTCCAGCCATCTAGCAGACGTGTAATTTGAATATAACTGTTGTTGCATTTTTTCTTGTACTGTGTAGCATAAGTTGTTAATTTGTAGGCCTAGTGAGGTTTTTGTAATTCATGTAATGTTCTTTATGTCAGTCATCATTAATAATATTTTGTATCTGTAATAATATATCTGGCATTCACTGAGTATTATCTGGTATCTCATTTTAACAGGGCTGACTTAGATAAATTTACTCATGCTAATTTTGTGTTAATAGAGGCTATTGCAGTTAACCATATATTTAACCTGTTTTTTGCCATTACATTATCCTTATGAGTCCTGAATGTTTTGTTGTTAGTTTGAGCATTAAACTTTAACTTGTAATTTTACCTAACTCTTTTATTTTGAACCTGGACCTTTACGGGACAGTAGTGATTATTAGTATTCTCACTCAAAGTGTACATTATCTTTCTCTGTTCCGTAACAATATATATATATACACACACACACACAGATCTTGTGGGTGGGTGGGTGCGTGTATGTGTCTGTATGCGTGTGTGTTGGGGGGGAGAGGGCGTGGCTTAGTAAATACTGCTACGTTTATATTTTCATTAATCACAATATGCAGGGGCGCTCTAGGAGACGCCGCCCCTGGAGTATCCGAAAAAGAAAAAGAGAACGAGGCAGAGAGGAGAGAGAAGCAAAAGACGGAAAGATGAGATGGGAGCAAGATACCCATTTATAATATTGTATATAATGCAACTGTTATTTCTGTCAATCAATCTATCAATGTATTCATACATATATCTGTACATATCTGTATCTATACATACCGGTAGATACGTCGAGAGAGAGAGAGAGAGAGAGAGAGAGAGAGAGAGAGAGAGAGAGAGAGAGAGAGAGAGAGAGAGAGGTTTAAAGCTGAGATACAGAGACACTAAGGTAACAAAACGGCATGGAAGCAGCAGACTGCGTTAGGATCCCCCGTGATGAAGCAAGATGACCCGGGAAAAGATTACCATGACAGCAAAAAGGATTGACAAAAAAAAAAAAAAAAAAAAAAAAAAAAAACATCGACAGCTGTAGTACTTTCGGAGGTCGACAGAGAAGTACAGCCATGAGCAAAAGTTCGCCAAACATCTCTCTACCGGCTGTAGCAATGGAAGGTGTACCATGAACTCTTATTAGGTGTTGACAATATGAAACATCACAGCCAAAGAGCACGTGAATGAAGATACTCTGTGATGGAAGGTGTAACAAACTATTTTGTGTGACAACAGTATGAAGCACACAGCAAAAGAGTACTAAATTGAAGGATACTATGTGATGAAAAGTGTAACGTGAACTATTTCTATGCAATACAAATATGAAGCACATAATAAAAAGTCATGTGAAGGCCGGATGCTCTCTGTCGTTTGGTGAGGAATGCAAAATATGAAAGGGTGGAAACAGTGATGGTAGGAGACTGTTCATGAACTATTGCTCATGGCCGTACCTTATGGAGACACTTGAACTAGGAAAAAGTGAAATATGATGGCACAGACAGAATGGACTGGGTCTGTACTGCCAGCGATATGGCCTATGCCCAACATGCGTTGCGAAAGCTACTTAATCCTTACACAGCCATAACATCGCTCACGTCTTACCGTTTCTGTCTTTAGACGGTTTAGTTTTTGAGAAAGTGTTTCTGGTCGCAGGAAAAAGAAAAAAAAAGAAAAAAAACAGAAAAGTAAGAAAATTGTTACATAAACATTACGAGTAAAGAATACTGAATGGAAATGGAGGAAATGTGACAGAAAGGAGGGTGAGAGTCGATTAGAGGCTGTTATTTGATAGTTTTTTTAGGAATGAGAAAATGACTGGTTGAGTGGTTTTTTGAGATTTTCTTTTCACTGAGTGTGTATCAATGGTTGGTTGAGCTTATTAATCTGTTAAACTACTATATGACATTATTATGACCTTATGCCAACTCATCTAAAATATGGCTTTGTTGTCATGGAAATAAACACTAGGTATGATACACTGCTTACTGACAAGGAGTGCGGGATGATATTCAGGAAAGCAAAAGGGACGCGAGCACAAATAAGAAATAAGAACCACTGCTTTAGAGCTTCAAACGTGTGTTCTTCTGGTATGACAGTCTGGTGTGGAATTAAAGTGTGTTTAATGGTGATTGCTTCTCCCCGGGCTTAAGGAATATTGATGTTCATGTTGTGTGTGTGTGTGTGTGTGTGTGTGTGTGTGTGTGTGTGTGTAATAGAAATCTGAATCGTTCTCTCATAGCAGAGATGTACTTGCTTTTGGCATTTTTTGATACAACAAAGGAACTAAAATAATATAACTGAGAATAGTGTAGAGACCAGCACACTATATGGTAGCTGCAACCCCAGGCTCATCTGAATGTGAAACCGGTGGACTGCATGCCGATGTTGCCCTTCTTCCACAGTCCACCATCCTTCTTTTGGGGGATAGGGAGGGAACTGACGTATGCTTGTATAACTGGGTCACATCGATGCCTGTACGTAAAGACATCCAGCTACAGCAACAAGTGATTCACAAGGGATAAAAATCCGCTAAATTCCAATGACCCAGGAACGAATAAAAACATGAAATTAAAAAATAATAATGCTAAACAATTTCCGGTTCACAATTTTGCATATCCACCAAACTTTCAGACAAAAATGAAGTAAATGTCTGCGACTTAAAAATGCTTTGTATCATTATTTTTATCCTCTCGTGGTCACATTTTCTTTTGCTCTTTATCGTGGTTGTCTGAAATTCGATAGGCCTACTTCAGGTAGGAATGAGCCCGCTTTGTTACTAATTAATCAACCCTCCAATCTGACTACAGTTGGCCATTAACCAGGACAAAAGGGGTTAGCGATCTTTGCCAAGTTAAAGATGCTGTAGTCACTTAGTCATTATTTTTCATATATTTCTTAAAGTCTCTTGCATATTCCATTACTTGTTCATTAATCGTGCTAGTTTATGCTTTTCCTGAAGATTTGAAGTTTCTCTGTGAACCTAACATTTCCAACAAATCGGTTTAAAATTCGTACCATCCAAGAGTGAAAGAATTACTCTCTTACTATTCTTCTATATAATCTCTCTCTCTCTCTCTCTCTCTCTCTCTCAGCATGTAATTGGTAATTCCAGTCATTCCTCCTGCTTTGTTCTTAATCTTCAAAACTTCCACACATTCATTCCACTCCACCTTCCTTTTCCCTCTCACTCTTCCCTTTGCCTCCCACATCTCTTTATCTCCAGCTCATCATTCTCATTACCTCTACACTTCCACAAAGTTCCTTTATCCTAGTACACCTGCACAGCTCCTTCCCTTTACATTCCAACCACATCCTTCCATAGGTATAATATCCTTTTTACCTCCAGCGTTCCCATTACCTACCATTCTTCCCTCTGCCTCCAATTCATCCTTCCCTTTACAACCCATCCTGCCCTTTATGTCCCACACCTCCTTTCCCTTACCTGTTTAATAGCATGTCAGCTTTCCTGTCTGTATTACATGCCTAACCATGAGTCTACTACCGCACCTTATACCTGCATAACTATGAGTCTACTACCGCACCTTCTACCTGCATAATTATGAGTCTACTACCGCACCTTCTACCTGCATAACTATGAGTCTACTACCGCACCTTCTACCTGCCTCCTTAATAGCTTTTATTTGTCTACTACTGTGCCTTCTACGTCCCTGCCTCCCGTCAGTTTGCAACTGTGCCTTCTACCTGCCTCCTTACTAACTACTGTACAATCCACCTCATTTGGTACTAACTCGCCTGTCTACCTGCCTGCCCATCGCTCTGCTTGGTGCTTGCCTGAGCCTCAGTACGTCCTGCAATATTGTAGGCCCAAATATAAATTTTCCCTATAGACCCCCCCCTCCCTCCCACCTTTGCCTCTTTCTCTCGTTTCTTCCCCTCCTTCCTCCCTCCAATCTTTCTTTCCGCCCCCTCTCCCTCCCTCCTTCCTTCCTTCCTCCCCCTGGGCCTTCCTCCCTCTCTCCCTCCCGCCGTCGTTTCTCTTGCAGTGTATATTGTATTACCCACACAGGACTCTTGAATCTCGGGCTGGAGTCACTACCGAAGAGTGTTTCCCTGCGAGGATTTAAAAAACACCCAAACCCACCCTGGGCCTACGAAATATTATGATGCCTATAATAGTTTGCCCTTAACTTGCCCCAAAGACGGACTGGCGTAGAAAATAATGACGCCTATACGCTTTCCACCTAAATTTGGCCCAGGTTAAGGAATGGCGAAGAAATGTTTATCTGCGCGATTATAGAACGACACCCGAACTTACATCTAGCTGAGTAAAATCGTCTGGGGGACAGAAAGAGTAAAATATTTTCCAAGAAGTATTTTGGGGTATTTTATCACTTGGTATTATCACCTTTAAGGCGTCAGGCGTTTTCTTTCTCTCTTTTTGCATGCAACACTTAATGTCGTGATCAGAGAGAGAGAGAGAGAGAGTTGGTGGAAAAGAGGCGAAGTGTAAAATTAGGATACTAAACGTGAGGTGAGTGAGTGAGAAAAGCTGAGAGGAGTATGGTGCTACGGTGCTTAACAGTAAAATGTAACTGTGATGATGGTTGTGCTTAGAGAGGATTGGCTGTAAAAATGGAAAGAAGAGCAATTAGGCGAAGATAATGAAAATTGCGTTAGAAACGTTGCGTGAAAGTGCCCTAAGAGAGACAGATACAGTGAGTGAGGAGATAAAGCGAGGGAGGTGAGGGAGGAATAATGGTGCTATTGAGTTAAGGTGCTCAACCGCGAAAGATTACTGTGAGTGCCATGGTGCTTAGGAAGGGGTGACGGTGAGAACGGTGATGATAGATTACTTGGTAGGAATGGTGACGAGGCAGAGTAATAGGTGAGCACTGTGAAAAATCGTGATATAATCGTTTATTGGAACGTTTGATGAGATGGGTGTGGTGAGTGGTGTGGTGTGTGGAGGTGAGGTGAGAGGGGTGCGGTGTGGTGTGATGTGGTAAGATTGGTGTGGTATGATGTTGTGAGTGCTGTGGTGAGACAAAGAAAGAAATATATATCTAAGAAAGGGAAAGAAAAGATAGATTGACAAAAAGAAAGAAATGAAAATCTTAATAAGAAACAATATGGAAATCCGACAAAGAGAAAGAAAGGCAAAACTGACAGAGAAATAAATACTAAAGAAAAGGAAAAGGAAAACTGAATGAAAGAAAAACGAAAATTGGGGGAGAAAGAAAGGGAAGAAAGACAAAGAGAAAAAAGGGGAAACTGACAAAGCGTAAGAGATGGATAACGAAGAGAAAGAGTAAAGCAGCAATGAGAAAGAATATTAAAACTAGTAAAAGACATAGGAAAAAAACTATCACGATCTGCTGTCACATCATACACGTTAATTGGTGGTGTATGCGGTGTACAAATACGGTGCATCATGTGCGTGTCACGAGGAAGGGATGAGGGAGCAGTCGTTTCTAGTGGAGAAGGAGGAAGAGGAGGGAAAATAAAGACGAATATGGTGACAATGGTGAAATACTAAAAATACTGACAACGATGATAATGTTGACATATTAGACGACGACGACGACTGCGATGATGATGTTGACGATGAGGAGGAGGAGTAGGAAGAGAAGGAGGAGGAGGAGGCGGAGGAAAGAGAGGGAAAGAGAGAGGAGATTATTACCCTCCTGCAAAATTATTCCTCAACATTAGCGCGTTCTGCCCAGGTCATTAATAAATAATGAGTGTCCAAGTTAAAGGTTTATGTGTGGGAAAGTTATCCCGTCCACCTTTTGCCTTAAATACCTCGCCCAACACACACTCCCCTTATAACTAACCTGGAATTCATCAGCTCTCACTTATACATTTCATATACAGGATGGTACATATATAACGCTCTTCCCCCACCTTGCAAGGAGATTTCTTGTGCGTTACGAAGACCACTCATTCATCTTTATCAATATCAATCCTTCGTCATTTATTCATGTTCTACTTTCACTGTCACACCCTCGTCCACACCAGCAGACTGAGCCGTCCCCACAGCATATAAGGTACCATTAGGTGAGTTTCTAGTGGAGCGCCAGTTTTGGACCACCTGTATACCCAAGGAACTTGTTTATTTTACGATTAAATCCCTCAGCATGGAGAGGGACGCCTTCATGTGGTGGCACATATATAATCGAATAACAGCTTGGATATACAATCGTCTCTCATCCCCTTTCCTATACCCCAAAAGGCGAATGGTGGACTGGGGGAGCAGGGCAGCTTAAGTCTACAGTCCACCATCCATCTTCGCGAAGGGATAGAGAGGGCACTGAGGGGCGTTTGTATAGCCGAACTGCTCCACCTCCTTGTCATATCGGTGCCACCACGTGTAGGTGTCCCTCTCTATTAGCAGCATGAATAGAAAAGCCCAAAATTTATCAGAATATATGAACCTAGAATTCTGCGTCCCTCTCACTGAGACCATTTCACTGCAATCTCTCAGAAAAGCGACATAAATTCACGTCTCAAAGAGGGAATTATTCTGTTCCGTGAAGCAGATTTGTCACTTCACCTGCCAGGGCTCATAAAAAGGAGGGTGGGTTTATGTACAGGTCAATGAACCGAAGATTTCCTGGAGAATGTTGACGGGGAGGAGGACAGGGTGAAGAGGGGGAGAGTGTGGAGACGGTATAAGGGGAAGGCAGAGGAGGAAGTGCTGCGAGGAAGGAAGGAAAGGATGAATGAGGAAGCGGAAAAGGAAAAGAATGAAAGGGAAAGGAGGAATAAGCTAGGAAAACAGGTCAAAAAGATGATGATGAAAATTTAAGAGGAGAAAGGAAGAAGAGTAGGAACGGGGAGGATGAGGAGGAAGGGGAAAGGAGGGAGAAGGGAAGGAGTAAGAAGTGCTGAGGTATGGAAGAAAAGGAGGAAATGTTGAGGAGAGGATGAGAGAGGATGGTAGAGGATTGGAGGGAAGGAAGAGGATGGAAAAAATAAAAGAGACTGATGAGATCGCCAAAGGAAAGATGAGGGAAGAGAAAGAGATGGAACTGATGAGTGGAAGGAAAAAGGAAGAGGAAGAGATGGATGAGGAGTTGAGAGGAAGAGATAAGATGGAGAAAGGGATAAAGAAGTTAAGATTAGTTTGGGAATTAACAGAGACACGAAGAGCAAGGTAAATAACACAGAAAGCAGAGGGGAGTGGATGGGCTGCTAAGAGTTATCAGATTTTGGATGAGAAAATAAACTAAAGCCGATGGCGGGATAAATAGCAGATGAACCGAATAGAACTAAAAGAAAAAATAATCTATCTCACTATCTATCTATCTATTGCCTGACGCTTTAATCCCGTAAAAGGTGACTACAGACAAATCGCCTCCATGTCGCCCTGTCCCCCGCCATTTCATTGCACTGCTTCAAGCTCACATACCCCTCTCTCATATACCTCTCCACTCCATCTATCAATCTCATCCGTGGCCTTCCCCTCCCTCTCCCCCCTCCACCTCACTCACATGCACTCTCCTCGTCAGTCTCTCACTCTCCATCCTCTCTACATGGCCAATCCACCTCAGTGTGTTTCATCTAACGCTTCTTATCACATCCACATCCACACCACAACGCTCCTTCACTTCCACATTTGTCAGTCTGGCTTTCCATGTGACTCTACATGCTCCTCTCAAATAACTCATTTCTACTGCTCTCACTTTTGACTTCTGTCCCTCCAACAACGTCCAAGCTTCACTTCCATATGTTAGAGGTGGTACCACAATACTGTCGTGTAGTAGCTTTTTCACTTCCATGCTCACTTCCCTGTTTCTTATCACTGCTTTCAAGGAACCAGCAACCTTTCTTCCATGTACGCTTTCACGCACTTCACCCTTTAAACTTCCATTCTTACTCATCACATTGCCCAAGTACTTAAACGCACTCAGACTATCCATTTCCTCCTCATCCAACCTCACTACATTCACTGACTTCATTACTCTCGAAGACCATAACTTTACTCTTTCCTACATTCATCTTTAGATTCCGTTTCTTACACACTCTCCCAAACTCATCCACCAAGCCTTGCAGCTCCCCTTCATCTTTACTTAACAACACAATATCATCTGCAAACAACAGTACAGGGAGTTTCCAAACACTGTCCTCTCTCACTAGGGCAGCTCCAATATCCACTGCCCTACCTTGTATCTCTTTTATAACCCCATCCATAAACAGACTGAACAATTATGGACACGTGACACATCCTTGTTTCAATTCAACCTTCAAATAGAACATTTCACTCAGTGCACTATCGACAAGCACTGCAGTCTTAGCACCCTCATACATACTCTTCACGGCCTTCAGCAACTTCCCAACTACTCCATATATTCTTAATACTTTCCACAATCCTTGTCTATCCACCCTGTCACATGCTTTCTCCTAATCCATGAAGGCCGCATACAATTGCTTTCCCTTTAGAAACTTTTCCACTTAAGATCTACGAATGAATATCTGATCTACACAACCTCTTCCCTTCCTAAAACCTCCCTTTTCTTCTCCAACTGATTTCACTGTTATTTCCCTAACTCTGTTATTAAGTATCCTATCATATACTTTTCCTATTGCTATAAGACAAATGCCTCTATGATTACCACACACTTCTTGTTCTCCTTTTCCTTTGTACAGGGGAATAATAATAATCATAATAGTTATCATGATTGTTATTATTATTATTATTATTATTATTATTATTACTCATATTATTTTATTATTATTATTATTATTATTATTATTATTATTATTATTATTATTGTTATTATTATTATTATTATTATCATTATTATTATTACATCACTATCATCATCATCGGACCTCCTTTCCCATTCTAGAGTAGGGTGAGGAGTAGTAACGTCCAGACAGTCCAAGTTTACACAATCCAACGGGCCACGCTTCTATTCACTCATCATTCATGTCCCCGTAATCCTGGCTTTATCTGATACGCAGGATTTGCGGGGCTTGAATGATGAGTGAAAGGAAGCGTGGCCCATTGAACTGGGCAAACTTGGGCTGTCTGGACGTTGCTACTCCTCACCCTGCCCTAGGATGGGAAAGGAGGTCCGGATGTTGATGATGATGATGTAAAAATAACAATAACAATAATCATTTTTTTTTTTTTTTTATGTGTCCGACTCTGGGCATAGGCTTCACAGCCTGCTCCCGAGGTCCAGTAGTCGTCCTACATGCCATACACATCTACATGTCACCACTTAGGGGCCAACACCCACTGTCCATATTGAATACATGCTAGGGCTGTCTCACACAGGACTGGTGTATTGGTATTAGCGGGGGTATTTTTACATGTCGGCAGGTCTTCTGGTAGATCAGTAAAACCTGATTTAATGAAATTCAAATCTTTAAACTGTTCCCTGCCCCAGCGGGGATTTGAACCTGGGTCCGTTAGGACTGCAGGCCACCTCTCTTCCGACTCAGCCACCGCCTCCCCATTAATAATAATAATAAAGTGGAATGATATAAAAAAGGAAAGAACTAAAGAATATTAATGGAAGAAACAGAGATGAGAGAGGAAATAGGAGACGACTGGAAGTGTGAAAAGCGTATAAGAGTAAAGAACAAGAAATGTTGAAACTGACAAATTTAAGAAAATCAAGGAAGAAAGGAAGAAGGAAGGAAGAAACTAGATTATTGGGGATATGAGAAGACGAAGCAAAAGAATATTAATTAATGGAAGACAAAGAAGCAGACAAAAACTGAGAACTCAACTGAGGGGAAAAAGAAAAAGGGAACACTGAGGAAAGACAGATACTGAAGTGTTTATGAGAGAGAGAGAGAGAGAGAGAGAGAGAGAGAGAGAGAGAGAGAGAGACACACACACACACACACACACACACACAGTTTATCCTGGAGCACAGTAGTAAAATTAACAAAATTACGGGTGAAAAATATTAACACACTCAGGCATCTATTCTTATTAAACTGAATACAACGAAGAGACAGCAGCAAAATATTACTAGAGCTGTCCTGGTCATGAGGGGGCCATGGATAAAGGTTCCGACACTGTCTACATACTTAACGAAAGCGAATATAATCTGGTGTTCAGCTGAAAAAAATACTTGGGTTGTTTCGATTATGAGCTGGCTGACAATAGGAAGACGAGGCGAAAAAAGAAAGACAAAAAGGTGACGAAGAAGAAGAAATTACAAACAACAAGAGAAAAGGGAAAAAAGTAATAATTTACAGACGGCAGGGTGTGAAGGTTATGCAACAGAGGAATGAGAAAAAAAAGACACCAAGTAACTGAGGAGAGAAAGAGAAAGAGATAATAATGAAGTAAAAATGGAAAGCATTTGTGAAAGATTAAAGAACAGGAAAAGAATGAAAGAAAATTAAAAATATTGAGAGAGAGAGAGAGAGAGAGAGAGAGAGAGAGAGAGAGAGAGAGAGAAGTGAAAACAGTGACAAGGAAAACAAATAATACGCAGAAGCAATACATGGATAAAAGGACACACTGGATAACTGAGATGAAGAAAATATAGATAAAAATAAATGGAAGGGAAAATGATATTATGGAGGAGGAGAATGAGAAGAGGAGGGAGGAAAGGGATGATGATGATGGTGATGGTGATGAGGAGGAAGAAGAGGACGAGGAGGAACAAGAGATAAGTTATATTTGCGTGAAAAATAAATTAGAGAAAATAAATCTATAAATGAAGTGGGGGTGCAGGAAAATGGAGAAAGAGGAGAGAAACGAACAATGTGTACTTGTTTTATTGTAAAATAATAATAGAAATAATAATAATGATGAAAATACTACTACTACTACTAGTACTACTACTACTACTACTGCTACTACTACTACTATTACTATTGCTACTACTACTACTATTGCTACAACTACTACTACAACAACTACTACTACTACTACTAATAATAATAATAGTACACGAAAACTGCCTGTGGGAAATATTTTTCCCCAGAAAGGTTGAGCTCTTAACCTTTTAAAATAGTCATCCCTGTTAAAGGGAGAGGAAACCCTGAAGAGCGTTAATGACTAATTGAAGTGGTTTTATGACCCAAAGATTTCGTTATCTTTATTCATTCTAATTATTAATAAATTAAATGCTGCTACGCTTAACCTCCTGTGGCGAACTATATTGTAAATATATGTAAATTCTTTGGAATTTTCCATTGACCTAACTGCATCTGCGTGGAGAGATGACGTGGCCTCACGTGAGAAGCTGATGGGGTTTAATACATATTTACAGGGATAAAAGGAATATTTGAATTTAATTTCATTAAAACTAAGGTTAATTTAAGTTAGATTCACCTTGTACATTTCATGAAGTAATTTAACTGTGTTTAGCATTGTAATTAATAAATAGTTGGCATCTTTTCAATCCTCTGTGGGAGCAGTATTTAGCATTGTAATTAATAAATAGTTGGCATCTCTTCAATCCTGTGAGGGAGCAGAGGCTCGCCATGTTTGCTCAGACTAGTTCCAAAGCCCGTTAAAGCTGCATTCTGTAAAATACGCACCTAAGGACGCTTGGAAGCCCAGGCAACCAACCGAAACATCAGGCCCATCGTCATCTGTTGTTCTGACTCTTTCTAACTAAGTAACTTTCATGATTTGGCCAAATCTGAGGAGAATTGGCTAGGAGATAAGGAAAAAAAAATACTGGTGAGTTAAAATATTAATTACACCTTAATCTCCTAAGAGACTTATGTGCATTTACTTAAGGTCGTGTTAGACTAACACTTGTCAGATAAAGGAGTATATAAATATTTCTGACACTGCCCAGCTGCTACGATACAGTACGTAATAATAATATTATTAGTAATAATATTAATGATGATGTTGAATGAATGACCCAGAATAAGTGAACAGAACGAAGGATGGGAAAGTAAGAACTAAGATGTAAAAATTGATAACAGTAATTATGTTATGACAGCCTCAGTAAAATGAATAATGTAAGGATGAAAGAAGGAATGTAAAAATGAAAGATTTAATGTGAATTATTTAAAACGGTATTAGGGAAGGAAGGAAGAAAGGAAGGAAGGAAGGAAGCAAGGGAGGGAGGGAGGGAGGGAGGAAGGAACGAAGGAAGGGAAGGAGGAAGGAAGGATTGAAGGTAGGAAGGGAAGAGCGAAAGAACAAGAAAAGAGATAACCATGGAATAGTAAGAAGACCGATCGAATAATTAAAGATACAGGAATTAAATGGTAACAAACAAGGGATGAGGAAGAACTCTTGGAAATAGGGAAGAAGAAAACGGCACCAGAACAATATATGAAGATATGCGACAGTGGATAATAGAAACAAAAAGAACACAGAAAAAGACTCTCAGGGGAAAGAAATAAGCAACATGATAAAACGTTATTGACTTGTCGGAAGAGGTCACGGAGGAGACAGGGAGGGAAGGAATGGAGGGAGAAACACGGAAAAAAAAAATACAAAGAGGATGTTGATGACGAGGAGGAGGAGGAGGAAGAGGAATAGAAAGAGAGGAAAGGGAGAGGGGAGACGAGAAAATGCTGAGAAAACGAGGAAAAAATAAACTCTAATGGAGGGAGAGAAATAATAAGGAAATAGAGTACATAACAAAAGGTAGAAGAAGGCTCTGGAGGGAAGTGAAAGAAAGGAAAAGAAACAATGCAACCAAAAATTAAGAGAATTATTATGGAACAAGAAATAATAAGACAAAAATGGACGGAAGGCGTTGAGAATAATATGATGATTGGAAGAAGATGAAATAATGATGGCAAAAGAATAGACAGATGGAAAACCTGAAAGGGGAATGGGAAAAACAAGAAATATGATGGGTGGAAGACGATGGAGAGAAATATGAGGAACAAGAATAAACGAAATACGAATAAATGGAAAGGAAGGAAATATGAAGGAGGAAGAATGAAATGCGAGGAAAATATTATAAGAGGAACACGGAAGAGTGGATGATGGAGGAGGAAGAGGAAGCTAGCGAGGCAGACGGGACGAATATGCAATGAAAACCAAGGAAGTGTGGAGAGAGAGAGAGAGAGAGAGAGAGAGAGAGAGAGAGGGACAGACAGACAGACAGAGTGGGGGGGGGGTGAGGAAAAACGTTAATGGAGAGAAATAAGAAGAAAGAAAAAGAAGTGAGAAAAGGAAACCCGAGGAAACTAAAGAAGACAAGGAAAATTGAGGAAGAAATACGAAGAAAGTAAAGAAGCATGGAAGAGGAAGGAGAGACAAATGGGAAAGAAATAAATGGAATGGATGAAGAGAGTAAAACACGATTGAAATGGTGGATAAGAAAAGAAGAAATAAAAGGGAAAATGATAATGGAGGAAGATATATATGACTGGAAAATGAGTGGAAGAGGAAGGAGGAAGAGGAAGCCAGTGAGGCAGATGAAAAGAATTTTTAGCAAAAACCAAAGAGATTCTGAGGGAGGGAGGAAGGAAGAGCGAGTATCTATCTATCTACCTATCTATTTATCTATCCAGACTCCTTAATCCCGGCAGGGGTGGCTATAAACGAATCGCCTCCATGTCATCCATTTCTGTATTATCATGCTGCCCATTCTCCATATCACGTCCTCCTCTCTCATGTATCTCACCTCCCCTTCCCTCCATCTTATCCTCAGTCTTTTGGTCCCCTCTCTCCAGCTCCATTTCACAAACATACACTCTTACAGTCAGTCTCTCATTTCCCACTCTCTCCTCTTCACGTATGCTTAAAGTCAAGTTACAAATGAACACACACAGCAAAGACACCAAGTGATCTCCCTTACCAACTTATCCTTTACAAACTAAACATACACTCGTACAATTAAAAATACTGCATGTATCATATTACGCGCGCGTTTGTCTGGGAATGTGTACGTGGTATGCATGTATGTTTGTATGTATGTATATGCCCACAATATGTGCATACATGTATGTATGTATGTATGTACCGAATGTATGTACGAGTATGCAAAGAATGCTTATGTATATTGGATGTACGTGCGAGTATGTAAAGCATGTGTATGTATGTATGTATGCATGTATGTATGTAGGTATGTATGTACGAGTATGTAAAGAATGTGTATGTACTGTGTGTATGTACAGTATGTACATATGTGATCGCGCGCGTGTGTGTGCGTGTGGACAAACAGGTGGAGTAAACTCCTAAGAGTATTTATTAGGACAGTCAGCCTGTTATCAACTCCACTTATGTACCATCAACAGTAGGTTCATCGGTTACGCTGTCCTCTAATCATCTAAATTAATATAATCAGGTTCATTGGGATTTTGAATGGAAGTTTTATAGCAAAAGTACCTCAACAGAGCAGGTGACACGATGTCCAAAGTTTACAAATTCTAAACTAGTCGTTTTGTTTTCACCTGACAAAGATTCGTGACCCTTTCAGCTCAGACGATGGCCAAGCGTAGTGAGACTGAAGGGTAAATATGACTAGCAACCAAGGAGACTTATTCTTGCATTGTAACGGAGAGTCAACTAATTTCACGCAACCACGACTTAGTTTTCAGTTTATGACGGTGGCCAGTGACAAGAGATTTAAAAAAAAAAAAAAAGGCTACAGGATATTCATGCAGTGCCATCAGGAGACTGGGCCTGTCGCCTAAATAAAAGTTCAAAACGATATGACATCCTTTTTATTTTAATCTTGTTTGCCTTAGATGCTTTTATTCTGAATGAGTTGAGATTTTTTTTTTTTTTTTTTAAAGGTTCGTAGCTTTATTAACTACAGGCACCACAAGGCGCCGCTGGACACAATGGTGGTGTTACAGTACACTGCTGTACATGGCAGGTACAGATTATAATTGACAAATATGTCATTGTACATGTGTTCAATAGGCATAACGCCTCACTAGCTAAGCTAATTATACAACTGGTAATAATTGCTGTGAATGTTTCATATGAGTTGAGAAAACAGTTGGTATATCTACCTGTCCTTCACTGCAGAACTGTCTATGTAGCCTACATATAGGCCCATATTCGTCTATCTATCTATCTATCTATCTGTCTGTCTGTCTGTGTCTGTCTGTCTGTCTAACTGTCTTTCTATTTATAGCTTTATTTTCCTAAACTAATTTTTCCTTTTTTGGCTTTTTCACGTAGTTCAGTAGTAGACAAGACAGTGTTACGACTCTACTTTTCCATGGCACACGTTTAGCAACAAACTCTCATCCTTTTCTGTCCAACTCTCTAATGCAAGAGTTAACCGTTACTCCCAGTCCTTCATTTATGCAACAGATAAACTCTGGAACTGACTCCTTCTGTCTGTATTTCCTGCTTCCTATGATCGCCAGTCTTTCAAACGCAGTGTGTCCAGGCATCTCGAAATGAACGGATCTTGAATTTGGCTTTCTTTTGTATTATTTTTTTTCCTTGGAAGGAACGGGCTGCGGGCTCCTGGCCTTTGGTTCCTTCTTTGTTACATAAAAATAATGTTCATGACTAGCACTCTCTTTTCCTGTCAGTCTATCGTTGTAACTTACCACTGATGATCGAACGATGGCAGTTTTAAGCTAAGTAAAACAAGTACATTCATGTCATTACAAAAACACATCATCATCATCAAGGACTGAGAGTTATTAGACAGCACAGAAATATAACTACCACCAAATCTTTTATTCATAAGTAAGAATTATTGGATGATTTTGAATTATATTTTCTTCCATTTCTTTTATTCATAAGTGCTAAGGGTAATAAATCAGCTGGTGACAAAAGAATGTATGGAGACAACATCTTGGGTCACATAAGTCTTCCTCACCCCATTAACTTATACGATTTAAATTATGTTTTTCCACCACACCTCACCAATCCACCACACCACACAATACCATTCTTACTATTCCACTCCACTACACACCATACCACGCCACGCCACATTATTCCACCACCACACCACACCACACCACACCACACCACACCACCATACTTCACCAATCCACCACGTCACACAACAGCACTCCACGCCATACCTCACATGTCCACCACACCTCACCAAACCACACCATCTCATGACCACACTATTTACCAGTAAGCCTGGGTGGACAATACCATCAATAATTCGTAATCCAGTACAGTGCGCCCTAAACTGGGGCACACAGACGATGTTCAGACGATATACAAGAAGATTGTTTTGTGAGGAGTTTGAATGCAATTAAGTACTGATCTTTAAAAGCCATATTGAGTGACTGAGGAAATAAAAACGAAGGCTATTTTAATGGGGAATGGGGGGAGGGGTAGTGCGAGAAGGAAGGGTGGAGTGAGAGAGAAAGGGAAAAGATGAAAGGATGGAGGGAGTCAGAGGGGAGAAAGGATGGAGGGAGGGAGAAAGGGAAGCATGAAGAGATGGAGAGAGAGGGAATGATGGGGGAAGGGAGAGAGGGAAAGATGGAGGGAGATGGGGGGAGGAAGAGGGGGGAAGCCTCGATGGAGAGAGAGCTTCTAGTAGTGTTAGGTTCAGGTTTCCAAGACAAGTTAAAAAATCGTCTGACGGTAGAGAGAATTAAAGATATAGGACGTGACCGTAAATGCACGAAAGAATGACAAAGTAAATCAAAAGTTCTGAATACCAAATTACCTTTTCTACATAATAATTATATTTACAGTTTACTAGAAAAAGTAAATAATGTTTTTTTTCCGTGTCAGGATTTTCGACTCACTTCCCAAATTATTAAGAATTCAGTTCCCTGTACTGTTGTTTGCAGATTATACTGTGTTGTTAAGTGAAAACGAAGGGGAGCTGCAAGGCTTGGTGGATGAGTTTGGGAGAGTGTGTAAGAAACGGAATCTAAAGATGAATGTAGGGAAGAGTAAAGTGATGGTCTTCGAGAAAGGTGAATCCAGTGAATGTACAGTGAGGTTGGATGGAGAGGAAAAGGAAAATGTGAGTACGTTTAAGTACTTGGGTAGTGTGATGAGTAAGGATGGAAGTTTGGAGGGTGAAGTGCTTGAAAGGGTACAACAAGGAAGAAAGGTTGCTGGTTCCTTGAAGGCAGTGATAAGAAACAGGGAAGTGAGCATGGAAGTGAAAAACTTATTATATGACAGTATTGTGATACCAACTCTAACGAATGGAAGTGAAGCTTGGACGTTGTTGGAAGGACACAAGTCAAGAGTGAGAGCAGTGGAAATGAGTTATTTAGGAGTTAGAGCCTGTGGAGTCACAGGGAGAGACAGGCTGACGAATGAGGATATAAAGGAGCGTTGTGGTGTGGATGTGGATGTGATAGGAAGCGTTAGGAGGAACACACTGAGGTGGTTTGGCCATGTGGAGAGGATGAAGGATGAGATACAGACGAGGAGAGTGTATGTGAATGAGGTGGAGGCGGAGAGAGGGAGGGGGAGGCCGAGGATGAGATGGAGGGATGGAGTGAAGAGGTATATTAAAGAGGGGAGGGTGAGTTGGGAGCAGGACAGTGAAATGGCGGGGGACAGGGCGACGTGGAGGCGATTTGTTTGTGGCCACCCCGTACGGGATTAAGGCGTCTGGCAATAGATAGATCGATAGATAGTTCCCATCATACAATACTCACACCAACAAAAATATTCTGATGGTTGTACAATTTACGGTAGCTTTTCGCAGAAAGATTGGAAACTGACAGATAGATTCAGATAGACAGACAGATATAGATAGATAGGAATAGAGCGACAAACAGATAGGTAAACAGACATACTGATAAAGATGAATCAACTGATGTACACAAGATGATAGACTGATTTAAGCTGAGATAGACAGACACAGATGGATAGAGAGAAAAAAAATATATAAAGATAGATACACGGATAGACAGATAGATGGTGCACATCAGACATAAATTTTGTAAATAATAATGTGTCGGGAGCGCCGCCCCCATCCTCTCCTCTCCCTCCCTGTAATGAGATAACATCTAATCTTCCTGCTCAGCCACTCATAAAATAATTTTTCTCAGTTGCAAAAAATTATTCTCTGTTGGCGTGTATGACAAATATATTAAATTCGAATGTACTAGATAATTAGGCAATGTATTCAGTGCTTTTAATACTGTTCATATACTAAATTTATGAAAATTTAAATTTATTCTGTCGATGTACATGGAAAAATAAATAAAACTTCAATGTATTAAATCATTGGGTAAAATATATACTGACATTAATACTTTCTTTCGCTGAACTTTATGAAAATTTATCATGTGCTCATTTTAATTTAGCAGAGATTTTCGTCTCCTTGCATCTCATTTCTCGTACCTGTAGCTGAATGGTACAGTCAGATAACAGGACAGTTGAACAATCATTGCACAGCACTTGTTTGTGACTAGAACCATATCGTAGTGTTTACTCCTTGTTACAACTCAGCATTCAAGAAGGAGAGATGGCAATTTTACGCCCAGTTAAAAACAGAGTACAGTATAGTGCCAGTATTTGACAAAATGATTCAAAGTAATTAGAAATGGAAGTAGAATAACGTTTTAGAATTTGCCAACAAGATAATGTATGTGTACGGATGAGGTGAGTTATGTCTACGTTTAAGTGTATGTATGTATGTATTTATATGGATTAGACTGTACAGATTATATACCTGCGAATATGTGTGAAGTGTCTGTATACAGATAAGGTTCACCGGTGTGTGTATGAGAGAGAGAGAGAGAGAGAGAGAGAGAGAGAGAGAGAGGGGGGGAGAGTAGGCTACTGCTGAAGTGTGTGTGTGTGTGTGTACTACGTCATCTGTCGGGCAGGGTATGATACACACAATTTCTGGTGATGGCGAACTAATAAGCGAATCTGACGGCTAATTTCAGCGCACCGGGGAATACTGAACGTCCGCCATAAAAACAGCTATTCCGATGGTTGTGCCACATCGCTTTTTAAATGTACTCTCGCGCTGAAAATTTGTTCCTCGGGTTTGCTCTAGTTTTCATAATTTGATTTGGTTCGGTAATGATGTTGGAGAGGGATGCCTTCACGTGGTGGCACTGATATAGCTGGGTGAGGAAAGAAGGGAGTGTGGTGGGGGTGATGGAGGGTGGGGGAGAGAGGGTTCAAGCTGCAGGGAACATTATCAGGGAAGGCCATACTGCCTAGCACAAGTACGCCTACGGAGAAATACCTCAAACAAGTCTCTCTCTCTCTCTCTCCCTCACACACACACACACACACACACACACACACACACACACACACACACACACACACACACACACACACACACCGCCTGCTATCAGAGCCGTGGCAGCGAGATCACAACATTACACTGGCTCTGAATCACACTGACCATACTGATCGTCACAGTGTTGTCTCTCACCACACTTTACAATATCACACCACACCGCACCGAACCCACTACAACAATCCCTGTACACCACGCCACACCGCACATCACACTACCACAACACACCATGCAACCACACAGCATCATCAAATAATTTACATCACACCACATCACAGCCACATTTACACACCCAAACACACCACAACGCACCGCGCCACACCACCACCATACCATATCACACCGGAATTTCACTACACTTTACAGTATCATACTACGATACTACACCACGATTAGAACACAGTGACACCGTATCATTATCAGCTGCGTCTGTCTTCA
This sequence comes from Coenobita brevimanus, assembly GCF_032717465.1. Taxonomy (NCBI): domain Eukaryota; kingdom Metazoa; phylum Arthropoda; class Malacostraca; order Decapoda; family Coenobitidae; genus Coenobita; species Coenobita brevimanus. The sequence continues at coordinate 36,641,218 of NC_136971.1, forward strand.
CCATTACAATCATCCTGGTCCTGTATTTTATCCTTAAGAGAGAGATATGGGTAAGGCATTCAGATAGGAAAAGGATACGATAAAAGTAGGAAGCCTTATATCAAATGGTCATCATCATCATCATCATCATTATCATCATCATCATCATCAGCTACTCGTATGTCTTATTGTCCATTAAAAACAGACTGAATAGGAAGTAAGGAGTAACCCGTTATTTGTTGGCATCATCATCATCATCATCATCTATTTCCACATATGTACCAAGACACGGGAGAAATCTTTACATCATCATTTTTTATTTCATTCCACAAGCGCCACATCTCCCACACAAGCCAAACCTATACTTTATTAAAATTGCTTGTCTCACACACATATCCTAAATTTTCACTGCTGCGCAAAGGTCAGCCATAAACAACATGCCACATGACATCATCGAGAACTCTCTCTCTCTCTCTCTGCTTTGACCTTTTTCACAATGTCAGCGTTCGTGTTTAGTGGAGTCAATGTCAAGAAACAAATATAAACAGTTTGATGACTTTTTTGCGCTTAAAAACTACAGGTGGGTATAGGTGTGGAACACTTTGGGAGTAGAGAGTGAGAAGAACATGTGGAGAGAGAGAGAGAGAGAGAGAGAGAGAGAGAGAGAGAGAGAGAGAGAGAGAGAGAGAGAGAGAGAGAGAGAGACAGAGACAGAGACAGAGACAGAGACAGAGACAGAGAGAGAGACAGAGACAGACAGACAGACAGACAGACTAATAAAAGAATCATACAGCCCTTGTGCACTCGTCTTAAATATACCCAACGGGTGTAGTTCAGTGGAATAATACATGGAAGTGGTGTGGACAGACGGAACTGAATCTTTCAACAACTCAGTGCACAGATAACCAACTAGAAAGAGAATCTGAGACACAAAATATTACATTAAAGCAAAAACACCTAATAACAGGTGTTTAAGTAGTGTAGCTTTAAAGTAAGCGGGGCTGGGAGTGGTGGTAGTGCGAAAGAGGCAGCAGACCAATACCGCCCACCGACCAGCCACAAACAAAGACCGAATTTATGTCCCAGCCATAATTGGGAAGAAATTCTTTGCGATAAATCAGGCGATGACCACTGTCCTCGGAACAATGGATGACTTCATTTTGCCCTGAATGTCACTGTTCCACTGACCGCCGGCATGAGACTGGTGGTCACCCATTACTCTAATATACTTCTGTTTCTTAACTGAATATGGTCTCTGAAATGTACTATGATTCAATCTACAGTAACAGTGGTAGTAATAGTTGTAGTGGAAGTAGTTGTCGTAGTAGTAAAATAGAATTAATAACACCAATAAATAATAATAATAATAATAATAGTAATAATAATAATAATCACAGTAATAATAATAATAATAATAATAGTAATAATAATAATAATCACAGTAATAATAATAATAATAATAATAATGATAATAATAATAATAAAAATAATAAAAAAAATAATAATAATGATGATAATAATAATAATAATAATAATAATAATAATATTATTATTATTATTAGTATTAGTATTAGTATTAGTATTAGTATCATTATGGTAATAAACGATCTTTTATTTCTCAAAAGCCCAGGTTTTTCCAAAGGAATTCTATAGCATTTGAAACCTGTTTGTACCTTTACAACTACAAAACTATATCACTCATAAACTAGAAAGCACTCACAGGGCACACATCTCCGCCAATGCCATTGCCATTAATATGGATCCGGATCCGGATCTGCCCCTAAATTTAATCAGTTGTTTCTTGATCCATGGCCCACCTTTCCACTAAAATTTCATTGAAATTCACAGAGAACATTTGGAGATAATGTGAGGAATACTCTGGACCCGGATGCAGATTTGCACCAAAATGTAATCATTTCTCCATGACCTCTGGCCGACCCTTCCACAAAATTTCATCAAAATTCGTTCATAACTCTTTGAGTAAACTTGCCAACAGACAGACAGACAAACAAATGCGGATTTAAAATAACCTCCTTGGCAGAAGTAACACACACACACACACACACACACACACACACACACACACACACACACACACACACACACACACACACACATATATATTTCTCTTCTACACTCGGAAATGCAACCTTAACTCTTTTCTATCCTTTTGGTAAGGTCACTGCACATAACCTCCACACTGCATAACCTCCTTAAGGTAAGGGAAAAATCATATCTTTCACATCATCACATGTTCTCACTACAGCATAAGAGTATACCCGTTGTGTCAGCTCTAAACCCTGAAATACTCTCCCACAACTTTAATTTCCAAAGTCTTAAATTTCTAATATATGTTAGATATAGTGTGTTTATTTCAACCTGACAGAGATCCCCTTTCAGCGCGGCTGATGGCCAAGTGTCGTCAGACTGGAGGATCGATTAACTGTTTAATATGCAGACTCCTTTTTTATCTCATAACTAAGGGTTATTGACATTCATGCAGCCATGACTTAGAGTTCAATTAGTGAGAGCGGAACAGACAAAGTGACTATAATTGAATAATTATAAACCTAAACAAGGTGAAGTATTTTATGACAACTGCATTCTGTGCAGTACAGTTAACCTTGCACCCCCGACCCTAACGACCGTAACTATCCTCCTACCTACTCCTTCGCCCCAGCTCCACTGGCGATCGTCTCACTTACCTTTCAGTCTCCTGGTCATCCTCCTTTCGGGACTTTAGCGAAAGCTTTACCATTGCACTTGACATCTCAAAGGCTTTCGATCGAGTCTGGCATAAATCTAACAACTTTACATCATCATCCTTCCCTCCTCTTTTCTACTCTCATAGTTCTGTAGCTATTTCTTCTACTGATAAAGCAGATCTCTTCGCACAGACTTTCTCCTCCAATTCCACCTTAGACGATTCCGGTGCTGTTCCTCCATCACTTCCCCCCCTCTGACTTTCTCATGGCAGACATTAAAATTTCTTCAGCTGATATATTTTCTGCCATAACTGGCCTCAATACTAACAAGGCATAAGGGCCTGATGGAGTCCCTCCTGTTGTTCTCAAGAACTGTGCTTCTGTGCTTACACCCTGCCTAGGCAAACTCTTTCGCCTTTGTCTGTCAACTTGTACCTTTCCTTCTTGCTGGAAGTTTGCTCTCATTCAGCCAGTCCCAAAGAAGGGTGACCACTCCAAACCCTCCAACTATCGTCCAATTGCTTTAACATCCTGTATTTCAAAAGTTTTCGAGTCAATTCTCAATAGAAAAATTTTAAGGCATCTTTCCTATCACAACCTTCTTTCTGATCGTCAGTACGGGTTCCGTCAAGGACGCTCCACTGGCGATCTTCTCACCTACCTTTCAGACTTCTGGTCATCCTCCTTTCGGGACTTTGGCGAAAGCTTTGCCATTGCACTTGACATCTCAAAGGCTTTCGATCGAGTCTGGCATAAATTTTTAATTTCCAAACTGCCCTCTTACGGTTTCTATCCTTCTATCTGTGCCTTCATCGCTGGTTTCCTTTCTGGTCGTTCTATAGCTGCTGTTGTAGGCGGCCATCGTTCTTCTCCTAGATCTATCAATAGTGGTGTTCCTCAGGGCTCTGTCCTATCACCAACTCTCTTCCTTTTATTCATCAATGACCTTCAAAGCTGTACATCTAACCCTATCCACTCATACACTGATGACTCCACCCTTCATCTTTCCATTCGGTTCCCGCAACGCCCATCTCAGCAGTTACTTCAACAAACAAGGGATGAGGCTATGGCACACCTAATGTCTGACTTGGCTCGTATCTCTGACTAGGGTAAAAATAATCTTGTTGTTTTTAATGCATCTAAAACTCAGTTCTTACACCTATCAACCCGTCAATATCTTCCACAGGTATGCCCACTAATGTTTAATAATATTCAGCTTAATCCTGCATCATCCTTAAACATGCTTGGGGTTTCATTTACTCGGGACTTATCTTGGAAAGATCATATTACATCTCTTGTAAAATCTGCTTCCAAGAGATTGGGTGTGCTAAGCCGACTCCATTCTTTCTTTACCCCTGCACAATTGTTGACTCTATACAGGGGTTTGATCCGCCCCTGTGTGGAGTACAACTCTCATGTGTGAGGAGGCTCCCCACATAAGCTCTTCTCAATAGGGTGAAGTCAAAGGCTTTTCATCTCATTAACTCTCCTCCTCTTACTGACTCCTTTCAACCTCTGTCTCTTTGCCGCACTGTTGCATCTTTACCTCTTTTCTATCGCTGCTTTAATAGTCACTGCTCCTCTGAACTGTCTGCATGCATTCCTCCACCTCTACGACGGGCGCGTAGCACCCGTCTGGCGGCAAACTCTCATCCCTTTTCTGTCCAACTCTCTAATGCAAGAGTTAACCGTTACTCCCAGTCCTTCATTTATGCAACAGGTCAACTCTGGAACTGTCTCCCTCTGTCTGTATTTCCTGCTGCCTATGATCTCCAGTCTTTCAAACGCAGTGTGTCCAGGTATCTCGAAATGAATGGATCTTGAATTTGGCTCTCTCTTGTATTTTGTTTTTCTCTTCGAGGGAACTGTTTTTGCGGGCTCATGGCCTTTGGTTCATTCTTCCTCGCATAAAAAAAAAATCTTTAATTTCTAAACTGCCCTCTTATGGTTTCTATCCTTCTATCTGTGCCTTCATCAATAGCTTCCTTTCTGGTCGTTCTATAGCCGCTGCTGTAGACGGCCATCATACTTCTCCTAGATCTATCAACAGCGGTGTTCCTCAGGGCTGTCTTATCACCAACTCTCATCCTTTTATTCATCAATGACCTTCTAAGCTGTACATCTAACCCTATCCACTCATATGCTGATTCCACCCTTCACCTTTCCATTAGGTTTCCACCACGTCCATCTCAGCAGTTACTTCAAAAAACACGGGATGAGGCTAATGGCACACCTAATGTCTGACTTGGCTCCTATCTCTGACTGGGGTAAAAAATAATCATGTTGTTAACACATCAAAAACTCAGTTTTTACACCTATCAACCCGGCACAATCTTCCACAGGAGTACCCTCTAAGGTTTAATAATGTCCAGCTCAATCCTGTATCATCCTTGAACATGTTTGGGGTTTCATTCACTCGGGACTTATCTTGGAAAAATCATGTTGCATCTCTTGTAAAATCTACTTCCAAGAGATTAGGTGTGCTAAGCCGACTCCGTACCTTCTTTACCCCTGCGCAGCTGCTGACATTATACATGGGTTTTATTCGTCCCTGTTTAGAGTACAACTCTCATGTGTGGGGAGGCACCCCACATACAGCTCTTCTCAATAGAGTGGAGTCAAAGGCTTTTTGTCTCATCAACTCTCCTCCACTTACTGGCTCCCTTCAACCTATGTCTCTTTGCCGCACTGTTGCATCTTTATCTCTTTTCTATCGCTACTTCAATGGTCATTGCTCCTCTGAACTGTCTGCTTGCGTCCCTCCACCACTACGACAGGCGCGTAACACCCGTCTAGCAATTTCTGTCCAACTCTCTAATGCAAGAGTTTACCGTTACTCCCAGTCCTTCATTTATACAACAGGTCAACTCTGGAACTTTCTCCCTCTCTCTGTATTTACTACTTCCTATGGTCTCCAGTCTTTCAAACGCAGTGTGTCCAGGCATCTCGAAATGACCGGATCTTGAATTTGGTTCTCTCTTGTATTGTTTGTTTTTTTCTTGGAAGGAACGGTTTGCGGGTTCCTGGCCTTTGGTTCCTTCTTTTTTGCATAAACTCTGTGTGTGTGTGTGTGTGTGTGTGTGTGTAGTGAGGCAGTTTGTGGTGTAGCAGTTTGTGAAGTGTGTGTGGTGTGGTAATTAATGTAAGATGTGACTAAGGTAAGTGTGGTGTGGGAATTTGTGGTGTGTGTGTTCTTACCTAATTGTATCTCTACAGGACTCAGTCAACCTCGTACTGTCCCGTGTCTTAAACCATTTTCTCATACGTCTCCTTAAATTTATGAATTGTTTTGGCACACACTATTTCATTGGGTAGTGCATTCCACTGATCAATTGCCCTATTTAAGAAGCTAAAATTCCTTACGTCTTTATCGCCTCTCATTTTATACAGTTTTTTGCAGTGTCCTCTTGCTGGTGCTTTCCCATAGGTTATATATTCATTTACGTCTATTTTCTCCTTCTCTGATATGCATTTATATAACATAATCATGTCTCCTCTTTTCCTTCTCTCCTGTAGTGTTGGCAGATTCAGTTTCTCTAGTCTTTCTTAGTAGCTTAGATCCCTTGAGCTTGGTACCCATCTTGTAGCAGCCCTTTGAACTTTTTCAATCTTATCTATGTGTTTTTTTAGATGAGGCTTCCAGACTACTAATGCATACTCCAGGGTTGGTCTGATGAATGATGTTATCTTTCTCAGCATGTCCTCATACATGTATGTGAATGTTATTCTCATATTTGCAAGCAGTGTATACATGTTCCGTACCTTTTCACTGCTGTGATCAGCCGGAGATAGTCTGTTATTGGTAATCACACCTAGGTCCTTCTCTCTTTCTGATATGTGTAGGGTTTTACTTCCTAACTTATAATCCCAATCTGTTCTATTCCCACTTTTACCAAATTTGATTACTTGACACTTGTCCACACTGAATTCCATATCCCATGTATTACTCTATTCATGAAGTTAATTTAGTTCTTCTTATAGCTCTTTGCAAGAGTCTATGTTAGTAATTCTCCTTTGAATTTCTGCATCATCAGCAAACATATTCAGATACAGTAGCTTTCATTTCTAATGTTATTATCTTTGTCATTTATATACACTGAAAACATTATTGGTGCCAGCACTGAGCCCTGTGGAACTCCACTAGTCACTTCCCTCCATGAGGAGTAATTTCCCCTTAGTACTGTTCTCATTTCCCTTTTTCTGAGAAAATCTTACATCCAACAGTACAGATTGCCTCGGATTCCTCCTGGATGGTACAGTTTCCATAATAGTTGGTGCGATAGCCTACTCTGTCAAATGCTTTCTTTAAATCTAGATAGGTACTGTCCACCCATCCTTCTCTTTTCTGTAATGTTTCTGCAACTCTGCCATAGTAGCTTAATAGATTAGTAACACATGATTTTCCCTTTCTGAAACCAAATTGCCCCTGTTATCATATTGTGTTCTTCTAGTTGGTTTACCCATACTTTTCTTATCAGCTTTTCCAGTATCTTAATTGCGACACTGGTCAGTGATACTGGTCGGTAGTTGAGCGGATTTTGTTTATTCCCTTTCTTGAATAAGGGAACAATGCTTTCTTTCCAATATCAGGTAGTTTACCATGACCCAAGGATTCCTTGAATATTAAAGATAATGGTCTACTTAACTCCCTTGCACATTCATGTAGCACCCAACATGAAATTTCGTCAGGACCATTTGCTTTTCTTTTGTCTAATTTACTTATCTCCGTATTTCTTTTTCTGATATTTGTATAGGTAATATGTTTGGGCATGCATTTTCCATATCATCCCTCTAAAAATTATTTGCTTCCGTGAAAACTTATTGGAAATTCTTATTTAGTGCTTCACAAATGTCTTTCTCTTGTGTATAGATAATCCATTCATCCGTTATGGATTGTATTGTATCGCTTACTTTGGTTTTGCTTCAGATGTAGCTGTAAAATAGCTTTGGTTGATCACTACTTTTATTTGTAATGTCTTCCTCAAAGTATTTTTTGGTTTCTCTCCTTATTCTTGTATATTTGTATCTTGCCTGTTTGTACAGTAGTTGTTATATGCCCTCTCACTATTGTGTCTTCTGTATCTATTCCACGACATGTCTCTTTTTTCTTTTGATTTTTTACATTCTTTATTAAATCATTTCTTTAATTTCATTTCTGCTTGTTTCTGCTGACGGATGCAATTTTGGACTCATGTCTCATAAAGTTCACAGAATTATATATATATATATATATATATATATATGTAACATTTAAGTCTTGTCCTCTAAGCTCTTTTTCCCAATCTATTTCTAAGAGGTATTCCTTTAGGTCATGGTAGTTGCTCTTTTTGTAGCTAAGACTCTTTTTGTAACATTCATGTGCAATCCTGTAGTTACAATTTAATACTGCACGGTCGCTTTCGACGAATGGAGGGTGATACATAATATTGTCAGTATCATTTTCTTGCCTAGTAAATATAAGATCTAGTACTGATGGTACATCGTCCTCTTTTTCTGGTGCTTTCTTTTACATGTTGCGTTAGGAAAAACTCCTGCACCAGGAGCTTTTGGTCCCAACAGCTTTCCTGGCTTTTTATATCTAGAGCATTCCAGTTTATATTTGTATTGAAATCTCCAGTTATTATAATTCTTTCATATTTCTTCTGGATTCTATGCAGTAATGCTCTTAAACTTTGAATTGTACTCTCTGCCAGGTCTTCATAATCGCCTTTTTCCCAAGTGTTTGATCTGGGTGGCATGTATAAATTTGCCACAATTATTTTCCCTTCAGATGCATTAATCTCTACTAAAATCAGTGCTACTTGTCAGCGTATATCTAGTTCTATTTCTTTGACTTGCAGATTTTTCTTTGTTAATATTATAATTCCTCCTCCTTTTTTTAAAATGTTCCTATCTCTTCTCCATATATTGTATTCCTCTAGGTTTAGGGTATCGTTTGATATCCTTGGTGATATTTTGTTTCACTTCGGCAAATAATACAATTTGTGTGTGTGTGTGTGTGTGTGTGTGTGTGTGTGTGTGTGTGTGGTGTGGCAGCTTGAGGAGTGTGAGGTGTGGCGAGGTGAAGCGTATGATGTGGCAGTTTGAGATGGTTATGATATGGCAGTTTGAGGTGCTTGTGGTGTATCAGTTTGAGGTGTTTATGGTGTTGCAGTTTGAGGTGCTTATATAAAGTGTAGTTCTTTGAGGAGCGTGTGGTGCGGCAGTGTGAGGTGTGAGTGATGTGGCGTTGTGCAATGAAGCGTGGCCGTAGGAAGGTGTGAATGGGGTACGGTAGTATGAGAACGGTATGCCGACTGAGATGTGATAGCTGGTGATAGAGAGAGCTGGAGCTCCCGTTTCACCAATCACCAGGATATCCTGCCATCCCCCTTTACACTCTTTTTGAGTACAACGTGAACACAGAGAGTAGGCCACCATGCTCTCGCAAAGACTTTTCTCTAAATCTCTCATGATTTTACAAACATACAACGTACCTCTCTACGTCACCGAGGTTGATGCCGGCAAGGGCATGAGGTAAAAAAACTTTGTCCCCGCTACCTAGAAGTGGACCTGAGAGGAAGCGTAGTGTGGGCTCTGCCAGAGTAGGTTTTGGGACCGAGATGGGATGGGGCTCGGATCTGTGCCACAGGGTACAGGGCACTGCAGTTTCTAGGCTGCCACATCTGCTCAATAGAGAGGGACCCGACCTGTGAGTAGTGTCCCAGAAGGTAGCCCTAGCAAGGTGTGCTTGGAGGGTGTCCCTGTACCTGTCCTGGCAGGGATCCCCTATGCAATTTAGGGGGAGGCGGTGGCTCAATCGGTAGAGAGGTGGCCTGCGGTCCTGCCGGACCCAGGTTCAAATCTCTGCTGGGACAGGGAACAGTTTAAGGATTTGAATTTCAGACAAAGCAGACTTTACCGATCTACCTGAAGACCCGCCGACATGTAAAAATACCCCCGCTAATACCAATGCACCAGTCTTGTATGAGACAGCCCCTAGCATGTATTCAATATGGATGGTGGGTGCTAGCAACGAAGTGGTGAGATGTAGAGGTGTATGGTGTGTAGGAGAACTACTGGGCCTCGGGAGCAGGCTGTGAAGCCTATGGCCAGAGTCGAGCACATAAAAAAAAAAAAACTGCCACAGCCACTGGCCACGGCTGGTGGGCTATTGTTCCCAAAGTCCCGTGCCTGGACTCGGGACTATACGGGTGGGCAGGGCCTGTGGTTTGTCTCCATATATTTTACTGATATATTGAGCAGCTGCAATAGTGAAGCTGGTATTGTTTTCAATGTGTGTGTGTGTATGTGTGTGCTTGTGTGTGTGTGTTAGCATGATAACATTGCAACCACTTGAAATATCATCACAAAATTTTACGAGTGTGTAGTAGGGAAGAAAAGCAATCACGAGTTCGAAATTAGTGAAAGTAGGTAAAGGACTGTTTGTCTGTTATCACGCTAACTTCACTCACAAACGCTCAGTATGTCATCACAAATCTTTACAGGCGTGTAGTAGGGATGAAAATCTCCTATGAGTTCGAAATTGGTGAAAGCAAGGTCTAGTGAGATACAAGGTCTGATCATTTCTGGCTAAAAATGGGACCACTCCTCGCCTGACGACATGCAGCACCTGAGCCCGCCACTCCAGTAGGATTTAGGTCAGTTGGACTTAGACTCTGCTTGGGTGAAGATCCTCAGCTCCTCCTGACTTTTCACTCCAAGCTAGGCTAATAGTGTGTTGTGCAGGTTACGGTTGCACATCTTCGCAATGTTAGAATAAGGAAAATGGAGATATACTGTACATATAAATATCATTTCCCAAAAGATGAGGAATTGAAAAAAAAAAAAAATGTGGATTTATCATTGTGGCTGAGATAATATTAATGTCAGCAATTCAACTTACCAAGGCTGAAAGGTAACCTTGCATCTGACTGGTTGTCAGAGTTCAGTCATTATTAGCAATAAGGGTTACAATAACTGATTGAAGAAATGATTACCAAAATAAAATATATAGCTATTTGTGTGGATTAATTTAGAAATGGGGCCGTACAAAGTTTGTAAGATGGTCTAGACACATTTGAAATTTTGAATTCTCGGGTCAAATCAAAACACAGCCAAGTAAAATTTTAAGAGTACATAAATTCTCTTCCCTCCCCATGTCCAAGGAAAACAAGGTAAACGATGCCATTATGGTTATACTTTGTAAAATATAACCTTGAAATATATATATATATATATATATATATATATATATATATATATATATATATATGTGTGTGTGTGTGTAGTGTGGTATATCTGATGTGATGTGGTGGTGTGTGTGGTGTGGTATATCTGATATGGTGTGGTGGTGTGTGCAGTGTGGTATATATGATGTGGTGTGGTGCTGTGTTAACAGCGTAGCCACAGTCTTGCAGGAGCGGCTTAGCGTGGACCAATCAGCCAACTGTCATTATAATTTTTTATGTTTTAACCCGCCCCATCCCGACCACTTTTCCACCACTGACTCCCCCCAATCCCGACTATTTTTGGAAAAAAAATTTTTTGGCTCAAACCTCCGCTTTTGGTGAGAAACATCGAAAATTCATAGAGAAATCGCTCACCTGAGGTTTAAAATACTCGATATAGGTAGGAGTACCTCCTTACCTTACTGGGTTTTCTAACAGGCTGGCACCAAAGAAAACGAGTTCTATGGGATGATAACTATTTCACACCACTCATAAACGGTATTTATTTATTTACTTGGTACGAATTTATATCTAGTACAAGAGTATATTGGTTTTCAAGCAGTAACATAGGCATTATAAGCACTGTTTCACTCACTAACTCATCACCATACCTGACCTTTTTTTGCCACATTACCTGATCATCATTTCTGACTGTTTCTTCCTCTAATGCTATGTAAAGTTTGCCCTCCACATTGTCATTGATTAGGGAATCACTCTGGCCCTGAATTTCGTACCGTGGCATGACATGGCTTTACTGGCCAGGTCACTGATAACAGGTGAATTGCTGAGACAATGGCGTGCAGGGGGGGGGAGGAGATCATGCTGGGTAAGGCATTGTCCCTGCCTGGCATCTTGTTGAGGAAGGTGTCACGTGTATATGTACCAAAAATCACTCACGAAAATTGAAAATTGTTCATATTAGGGACCTTGCAATTGATTCGCGTTTATGTACGTCGATGGGATTGGCAGTGACAAAACGTGTGGATGTTAAAGAACGTCAACGGGACGCCGCTGGGTAAGAAAAGCTTTATAAAGTTCATTCTGTGTTTGTAGTGCCCTCCATTCCCTCCCTTATTTGCCTGAAATATGTGTGTGACAACGACTGGTATGGAAGTTGAAGTAACTATATGGATGTGACAGTAGTGACTATGATGATTGTGATGGTGGCTCTGGTGGTAGTGATAATAACGGTAAGACAGATATACTGTACAAGCTGAGGGAATTATGTTTGTGATGCATTGGTGATGAAGGCAATGGTAATTACCATAATGGTGATAATGATGGTGATAGTGGTAGCTGTAATCATGATAAACTACGATGATGGTATTTTGTGTTTCTAGTGTCCTATGCAGCCTTATTTGTCGGAATGTGTGTGTGTGTGTGTGTGTGTGTGTGTGATGAAATTTATAGAAGTTGGGGGAGCAATGGTAGTGACAGTGATGATGACGATGGTAAAAGGTATGACAATAGTGATGACGAAGTTGATGATGAAAATCATTAACACTAAGGAACGAACAGCAATAATGTTTCATCACCACTATAATGGAAACGATAAGACTGGTACAAATGATGAATTCAGATACTCGAAGTTCATATACTCTGCTTAAGAAGTTTAAAGTACTGAAGCTATAAATTAGGAAGCATTCAGTAACAATAGTAATATTAACACCAATATAGTTATATTACAGTGCTGACGAGGGCAACAACATAAGTCAGGAAACTGTGGTAATTTGCTGCATTTACCTATCCAACTTACTTATTTTCTCTGAACCCCCGAGAAATGCACAGTGACGTCACGAAGATGCGCGGGGAGGCAAAACGATCAGACCTATTATCTCACTAGACCTTGGGTGAGAGTAGGTCAAGGTCAAGGTCATATTAAGAACCGCGCCAGATATGTATCTGCTCACGGCTGGTGTGTTTCCCCCTTTGGGAGGGCCTCTAGTTTACCCTTACAAACGATGTATGCGTGGTGAAGCAATGTTAACTGGGATAGTTTGAAGTATGTAGGTGGTGTTGTACTGTCTTCAGCAGCCACTTCTCCAATGCGTTGTACAGCACCAGTAACAATCGTCTTCTTGAACTTAACTAAGGCCTGTTAACTGTACTCATTTTAATCGAATTTGGCCAAAAATTAACTCAAAGTTTGAATACCATATCGTGCTGGCACGAAATTCTATTGACTTAATTATGAGGCAATAATAAATCTCCATGGTTACAGGTAGGATCAACCACCCAATCTAACTATACTTGACCACTAACCGAGGTGAATGGCGTTTAAGATCTGCAGTGTTTGAGTATAAGTGCTATATAACATGAGAAAACAAAAAGAACAGAGAGTAAAAGTTATCTGTAGCAATATACAAGGGGAAGTCCGTAAATAGCACTCCTCTAGAACCTCATCTGGTGATATCGTAGGTGATGAAGCGACGGCTCAGTCGGCTGGTATGGGCATAGGTCTAGAAAATAAAAAAAGATGCAAGTTAGACGCTGACAGCGCTGTCTAAGCTTTCCCCACAACACAAGAGAAATCGCCCAGAGGAGTGAAGAAGGTGAATTTTATATGCACCATCCTGTACACCTTTTCTTGTAATAGTGTCAAGATTTTCTAAAACTTGGCTATAATTAATGTAATAAAATAATGCACTGCAAAAATTTATATTGACCAAACAACTGAAATATACATTTTTGCTTTGTGCTTCTAAAGGCTCTGATAACATTTTTCCTCGTTCTAGCGATGGAAGAAAAATTACTGTACATGAATATATATATATATATATATATATATATATATATATATATATATATAAATATATATATATATATATATATATATATATATATATATATATATATATGTATGTAAACCTAGAGTAAGATCTGGCCATCAAAAAGAAAAGGAAATAAAAAGCTATATAAATAATTCAAGCGACAAAGCCGACTCAGTCTCACGTTTGCTCTTTAGTCCCACAAATTATTCCAGCTCTGTTTATCTATCTGTCTACGTACAATCTCACACTTCCGACTCCCTCAAAAGATATTCCGGCTTTGTCAGAACCCAGTAGTATTTTGCAGTACCAGAAGTCGCAGCAGCAAAATTTAGTCAATGAAACGTAAAAACAAAAACCACTTCAAAAGAACACACACACACACACACACACACACACACACACACACACACACACACACACACACAAACAATAATAACGAAAAATAAATTACCTCACTAGAAATATCACAGCGGAAAAACATCAATACAACAAACAGAACTATCACTCTGACTTCGACAAAAATCACCGCAGCGTAACAGGACGCACTGGTCCAGTTTTACTTAAACCTCCAGGAACTGCCTTCAATTGTATATGAAATTTTGACAGTATGAGTTGCAGTAGTAGTAGTAATAGTAGTAGTAGTAGTAGTAGTAGTAGTAGTAGTGGTAGTAGTAGTAGTAGTAGTTGTTGTTGTTGTTGTTCTTGTAAAACAAATAATTATAATAATAATAATAATAATAATAATAATAACAATAATAAAAAGAATAATAATAATAAAAAGAATAATAATAATATGAAGAAGTAGAACACTAATAATAACAATAGCTACATGAGCAACAGCAATGACAACAAGAAGCGGTGCCAAGGCACAGCAAATCCGTCCCCGGCAGTCATTTTAGTGCTGACATATAAACACAGCAGGGTATCTAGTCAAAGTTGTCACATATCAATTTGTATTGAATCGGGTAAAAATTGACGATTTTATGCCCCACTGAAAATTTAGGCCCGACCCACCTGACATTGACCTCCTTACCGCTAAGTGGGGAGAGACCCTCTTGACGTAATGAGGCATGTTATAGGATGCAGATTTGAAAGATGCATTCGATATGGTTAAAAAAATATTGCTTTACTTTTTTTTTCTTACATTTTTTGGGCCTGGAGCCTGGGCCTGAGCCCATTTTGGCCTAAAATTATGTCAGGTGATCAGAAGGCCATAGTCCTTCATCCCTATAACTTTAGTCAAAATCGCACCAGTAGTTTTCGAGTAAAGTTGTTAACAGACAGGGAAACAGACAAACTGAGTGAAAACAATACCCGTTCTCAAGCCCCTTCCAGGCGGGGACGGGTAATAATAATAATGATAATAATAATAATAATAATAATAATCGATCGCATTAAGAATCTGATCAAAGGCTTAAAAAACACATAACTAAAGTACACGAGGAAAATAGTGGAGAGAGATACAAACAACTGACTGCTGGAATGGCAAAGACCAATAAACAATAAGATTCTACTGTACGAGCATCTATAGAAATGGTTACTAAATACTGGTAACAATATATAACCAACCACAATAAGAAAGAACACAAAATAACAATTCTTTAATAATAATATCATACTAACAGTATGTGTGTGTGTGTGTGTGTGTGTGTGTGTGTGTGTGTAAAACTGCTAACCACAGCCACAAAACCCAGGCCCAATTCAACCCATCAGTCCAGCTATAACTCACAAAGGCAAACAGCTATTCGTACTTACCTCACCTGAGACCTACACATGGCTGCCAGACACAGCAATGGTCACGTTATCTGTAGAAAAATATACTGAGTAAAATTATATACAGAATACGAAAATCTAAACGAAGATAAGTACAAATTATAGACGACAAAAGAACAGCTATACTGTATATGGAAGAGTAAAAGTGACAGACGGACAAAATTACACATGCACAAAAATATATACGAGGGTGACAAAAATTATGCACGGACACAGAAACTAGTGCTTGTATACATGGACGTAGATGCTGTATTAGTGTATGTCGCAACATGTGGATGACTGCTGATAAGGACAGTGCAAATGTTATACAAGAAATGAAACTAGGGTAACTGAACACACACACACAGGACAGTGCAAATGTTATACAAGAAATGAAACTGGGGTGACTGAACACACACACACACACACACACACACACACACACACACACACACACACACACACACACACACACACACACACACACACACACAACGTGTAGGAGCTATATAACACAGTGTAACATGTAGATGACTGTAGAATAGGAAACAGTTTTGTGTACTGTACAAAAGCACTAAGGATAAATTTATACATTGATTAAGAGGCATGGGTGGTGTTGGAAGCGGATGCCTTCATGTGGTGGCAATGATATAACTGCCCAGGTATATAAACGTCCCTCAACTCTATTCCTGTCATGTGGAAAGAGGCTGGTGGGCTACAGGAAAAGGGCAACTGCAGCCTGTATTTCTCTGGGTTCACATTTCATATGAACCTGGGGCCACAACAGCAACAACAGCAAGAACCATAGGTGTAAATTCGGAATATAGGAAGAAATACAAAACTATAGGAGACTAAACAAGGAGATAAGCAGGAATTCGCGCAAATGTTTCAGCGAAGTGAATGTAAAAAATGAAGTGTAAGACGAGAGAGAGAGAGAGAGAGAGAGAGAGAGAGAGAGAGACAGACAGACAGACAGACAGACAGACAGAGAATAGTTAAGAGGCGACTGTTCCCCCTCAGCATAATTTATGTCCTGTCCATAAAATAATGTAGTCATATGTCAGCACAACGCTGTTTTGCCTGTTGGGGTTGAAGTGTGTGTGTGTGTGTGTGTGTGTGTGTGTGTGTGTGTGTGTGTGTGTGTGTGTGTGTGTGTGTGTGTATGATTCATGTAATTCTATATCCACATAATTTGAGCAGATAACGTATAAGAGAATATTAATCAGCCGTGTGTGGAAATCTACAGGCAAGAAGTTGATTCAAGAAATCTTACTGAACCTGGAAGAATAAGACACAAGTTGTCTTTAGAATGTTATTGGGTTATGTATAAAGGCGGATGTTGGAGATAATACAATCCCTTAAATAACATGGATAGAAAGTGAAATATATTTGTACAACCTGTAGCAGTGATAATATTAAGGTTACATGTGATATCAGTTCATCACTGTCCTGAAACATAAGCCAGGACAGAATATTCTATTCACCTTAAATTGTCTCAGATTTTCGTCCTTCTATAGTTTATTTCATGTTCGTCAGTGGGAGGAAAAAAAAATACTTCCACAGCTCTTCATTACTTCCCTATCACGCGTTCGTGACTAACTCAATATTCTAGAGTTAATCTCTTGTTACAGCTCAGCATTCATTGCAGAATGATGGCAGTTTTAGCCCAAGTTAAAGTGGAAGGAGTATAAGACTTTAATTATCAAGCCACCTTTTATTACTTACAGATCAGTTAAAGTTATTGATACCTCTCACGCTGTCTCCATTTACTGGTACGGTATGTTGCTATGTACTACAATGTGTTACTGATAGTCTCTTATTACAGAGCTACAAACTTACATGATTTGCTACTCTGTTAGCGCAATAGTATTATAAATATGAGTATTGGTAAAGAGTCTGGTTAGGAGAGGGAAACACAGCAGGTATTCATACATTTTATAAATGTATATAAGGATAATGACAAGCGCAATGAGTATGGTGGCTTTAGGGTTGTACTCTGAGTGCAGTAGGAGGCTTTGTAGCATCTCCCAATCGATCTGTTCTATACACTTCACCTTGACATTCTTCTGTGTATCATTTTTATTGCTTAAATATCGACAGAATATGGAGCAATATCGCGCAAAAGGATACCGAGATGTAAGGTGCAGAATAAATTGCCGAGGATGAAGTGTTACTTATAATAAAAAAGAACCTTAGAGTATGGCTCTTACAGTCATATTTTTAGTACTTTTGGGTGATTTTGTAACGTCTCTTCCGTGCTGATTTACGAGTATTCTGCACATTACACTTCATTTTCCCCCAGTATGCTAATACGTCGGTTTACTTTAATCTGATGACGATCTCTGCTCCTTTCCACCTCTGCTGATGGCCAAGTGTAGTCAGACTGGTGGGCTGCTTTCAGTAGTGACCAACGAGACTCATTTCTAATTCATAATTAAGATTCACTGATTTTAAGCATCTATGACTTCCTATTAAAGTTGTGTGTGACACAACTCCCTCAGATGAAAACAAACCGAGTAATGCAAACTATATCGATATTAAAAGACATGGCTAACATGGAAGATAACATAAGGGTATAGTTGGCAAAATAAATTTCTTAGGAGGCAGTGCAACGAAGCCTCTGCTCCACTTTAAATACGATCCTCAGTTAAATACCCAAAGCAGGACTACTAAACCATTTTTGCTCAAACCTGGCCCAGATTTCTTCGTCCTTTTGTATCTTATATTATGCCGCTCAGTGGTAGAAATTTTCAGTGATATTGCCATAAATCCTTTCCACAGCACTTCGTAGCAAACATCATTATTCGGTGTAAATCCCTTGCTCTACATCCTTACCACAGCACTTCCTCGTAACTACTGTAGTATAATTATTCAGTGTTAATCTCTTGTTTTAAATCCTATCCACAGCACTTCATAACTGTGATTTTTTTTTTTTTTTTTTTTTTAATCGAAGTGAAGACGCATTTGACAGGCTGGTGATTACTGACTGAATGCAACATTACTTCATAATCTCATTACTCGTTAGTATTATTAATTGACAACTTATATCTGAGGGAGAAATTTGGGTTAGTAAATAAGTTATTCGGACATATTGCATTCAGCCAATCATCACCAACCTGTCAAGTGCATTTTCGCCTCGATCAACGAGAGAGAGAGAGAGAGAGAGAGAGAGAGAGAGAGAGAGAGAGAGAGAGAGAGAGAGAGAGAGAGAGAGAGTATAGCTTTATTATACAGTGTTAATCTCTGCTACAACTCGTTATTCAAGATGGAGAGACTGCAGTTTTTGGCCAAGCTAGAGTTAAAAGGCAAAACCAGATCAGCGTCCACAACAACACTAACCCCAGTGTAAACGCAACCATTCAAACGTGCTATTTTTCCAGAGACACGATTTGCATTCTGAATCACGGCCGTGAAAGTGTCCATTGTCGATTTGGCTGTATTTTTGTCTATCAACTGTGCTGGCTAGAGACTTGTTTGAGATTTTTGCGTCTGACCAGAACTGTGTGTGTGTGTAATTCACCGGGTCGGTCAGGATCACCTGATGGTCGTGATCGTCAGCTTTTACCCTCCCGGAAGGGAGCTGAGAGCTCATATAGTCCGATCTAAGGGCAAGGCTGTGACCTTCACACACGCACACACCCGTCCCCTTGCTCAAGGGGGACAGTAACCACCCACTTCGTCAGTGAAACTTTTTCCAACCTGAGCGAGGCGCGAACTCCCGTCTACCAGATGGCAAGCTAGAACGTTAACACTGCACCAGCGAGCGGTGTGTGTGTGTGTGTGTGTGTGTGTGTGTGTGTGTGTGTGTGTGTGTGTGTGTGTGTGTGTGTGTGTATATACGTCTCTCTATCTCTCTCTCTCTCTCTCTCTCCCTCTCTCGTCTAATGAAGAAATAGAGTTTATACTGCTCTCTGAAAGACAGCTTCATGGATTAACAGCTATCGGTGAGTGGCAGTGTATTTCGTTTATTATTAATTATTTATGCATAACGTAATTTAAAAAGCTTGTTTAGTATGCTGCATTAAACGTGACTGATATTGTTGTTGTGGCTCCATGTTCATCTGAAACGTGAATCCTGTGGACTATAGACTAATATCTCCTTTATTTTGCAGTTCCCCTTCCTTTTTTCAGAAACTGGGTGGGAACTGGGGACCTGACCATTCCACCGCCCTGTTTTTTCGGTGCCAGCACGTGAAGGCGTCCCTCTGGAGCACCAAACATGACAGGAACTGAGGGATGTGTGCATAATTGGCCAGTTCCACCGTCCCGCGAACATATCAGTGCCACCATGTGAAAGCGTGCCTCTCATCACCAAACATGACAGAATAAGTTCTGATTATGCAGTTTCGTAGCCTATGGCGCGGACGCAAAAGTCTTTAAAAAATCCAAATGAGCCTCAATATCTGCAAGACCAGAGTGTGTTATAGTGCAAGTGGGAAGGAGAAAAATACGGGTAAAAAAATAAATATACTGTATTCTTCGATGGTCTTAGAGGATGATTTAAGGCCGAACATTGCACACGAAGACGAATTCATGATTTTAACAAGCATAGAAAGGGTGAATAATTTGGACGCTAACCTGCCACAAGTGCCCGAACACCCACTAAAAAGAACGTAGATGTATTATATAAAATTAAATGCATATTAGCCAACGGCCATACCACGTTGAGTACACCGCTTCCCGTCCGATCAGCGAAGTTAAGCAACGTTGGGTCTGGTTAGTACTTGGATGGGTGACCGCCTGGGAACACCAGATGCTGTTGGCATAACTCCCTACGTGTCAAGTGGGGTTGGTGGAGGATTCGTGCCCCTCCCTGTAAAACAATTAACTCTATGCCCTTGGCCACCCCGTTTGGGATACATGGCGTCTGGCAATGAATGAATGATGAAATGCATATTACGCGCGCGCGCATGTGACCGAAAATGTCTGGAATTGATACTGCAATTTGATGTGGAATTATTTTATTTTCACATTTTTTTTAACAACATCGAACATTCAAACACAATGACAGACTCAAAGTACAATGTAATTATCTGGTGCAGGCTGAATCTCGCTTCCGTTAGTTAGGCAAGAGACGCTACTCTTTGTTCCAAAAAAGACTTCTGTCGTGGCGTTCAAGATTCAGTACTTAAAATCAAGTCGTTATAATAAATGTTGGTCCATATATTAGGCAAGTCAATTTTCCTGTGCCACAGGGACGGCTAATAGTGTTACCTGCGTCAGCTTTTAATAATTACCTGTTTCCCATAACCCTTTTCAAACGACATGGTGCCTTTTTTTAAAATTCATTCTTTACATCGTTGATTGGTAATGTTAGGAGGCAGCAAAAATTTTCAAAAAGAAAAAAAAGACCTGTCCCCGGAACACAGAGGACAAGAGCACAATGTAGAATAAGCCTCATAGTTCAAGACAATCATCGTCATCATCATCACTTCCAAGCTGTAAATAAGAATATATATATATATATATATATATATATATATATATATATATATATATATCTATATATATATTGTGTGTGTGTGTGTGTGTGCGTGCGTGCGTGCGTGCTTGTGTGTGTGTGTGTGTGTGTGTGTGTGTGTGTGTGTGTGTGTGTGTGTGTGTGTGTGTGTGTGTGTGTGTGTGTGTGTGTGTGTGTGTGTCACTATAATGTATGTGCGATTTTATGTACGTGTCTGAATGTGTGTATGTGTGTATCAGTACGTGTTTGTGAATGTGTGGGTATGTGTATGTACGGGTATCTATGTATCTGTGTATGTCTACGTATGTTTGTGAATTTGTCGCATTCATAATGAGAGAGAGAGAGAGAGAGAGAGAGAGAGAGAGAGAGAGAGAGAGAGAGAGAGAGAGAGTGTGTGTGTGTGTGTGTGTGTGTGTGTGTGTGTGTGTGTGTGTGTGTGTATGTAAGTGGGATGACAGATGAATATAGACAGCAGAAAGACAGCCAGACTGGCACCAAATTAACGTTCTATAAATGGGAGAGAGGAATGGGAAAAGAAGAGGGAAGAGAAGGAAAGAAAAGGGAAGAGGGAAAGAGAGTGAGAGTGTGGGGGATAAAGGAGGGAGGGAGGGAGGGAGGCAGAGAAAGACAAGGGTGGAAGAAGAGAGGAGAACGAGGGAAAGAAAACGCAGGGAGAAACGAGAGGACAAAAATAGGGAGGAAAATTAAAAAATAGTGAGAACGGGAGGACAGGGAAGGAGGAAAGACTCGCTAGGGGGGAAAGACGAGCAAAAGAGGGGAGAAAAAGGAGGGAGGCAAAGAAGAGTGGAAGTTAAAAAGAGGGAGGGAGAAAACTTACTCCTCCACTAAACCACTGCCAGTGATTTTGGTCATCTTAAGGTGGACGTCTAGCAGTGAAATGGTTTATGAAACCTATATCTAACTTCATATTGATGTGTGTTTTTTATTTTTTTAGGCTACATGAAATCGGCTGGAGCCAGCAAAAATGATATAAACCAAGAGGGCGCATTCAGAGTGTGCAACACCTGCGTCCAATAACTGATCATAGAGCCGAACGTTTGACTTTTCCCTGTGACGTTGCCCTTCGACAAATGAGTTTTAAAATCAAATCACTTCATTCTCGCCTAATGCTTAACAACTTCAGTATCATTGGACCAAATCAGATTTTTAAAAAAATGAGATGGTTTTGCCCAATGACCTTGGCAATTAACATTTTTCTGTGGCCTTCACCTCTTGCCTAATTGTTCTTGAAGTTCTATCTCAAATCACTGCTGACTATCCAACACAAAAGTTTGCTTTAAAATCCGCCTTTTGCAAAAATTTTGAGAGCAAAACGAAAAATGGTCGAGCGAAACACACACACACACACACACACACACACACAAACGAGTGGGCGCAACAGCACCATCGATACGTGACTTGTTTTCAATTGGCAATATATATACAGTACACTGCACTCGCCTAACTCACTGTAATTTCCTTCTGAACTCATGATGTGAGTTGGAAAATCGTGATTAAAAAAAAAAAATACGGGAAAAATATATCTTATTCTGTCTTGGTGTCAGGTCTATCTATCTATCTATATACCTAGGCTGCTTCCCCCAAGGAAAGGGAGGTAGCCGAGACAGGAAGACACACTCCCCATTTACTCATCCATTCAAACACATTCATTCGCATCTTAGCCCCAAAGGGGAGAACGGACAGATCCTCACCGCACCACACCGCACAAGGGTCAACTGTGCAATGCAATCAGTGACATCCGCAGCAGGGCCCGACAGCAGAGCTGGTTTACCCCTGCCACATCATAACAGACTCATCCCCTTACCCGCACCTGACCTGAAATAGCTGATCAGACCAAATGCGGGAGAATATCCCCCTCAGGGCTGCGTCATCACTTATTCATTCACAATTTCTCTCCGTTTATTTCTGTCACGCACAGCCACTCTTCCTTGCTCAACAGACATCCCTCCCGCATCCAGCGCTCTCTTCACACTGTCCATCCATCCTATTCGTGGTCTTCCTCTCAGCCTTACACCTCTCACATCAGATCTAGTTATCTTTTTCACCAGTCGCTCATTATCCATTCTCTCCATATGCCCAAACCATCGCAACACCCTCTGCTCTACTCTACCAGCCATCTCCCGAACAACTCCAGTTCTCCTTCGCACTTCATCATTCCGCACCCGATCCATACGCATCACTCCACACATACTCCTCAGACACCTCATCTCCATTACATTCAAACTTTTCCTCTCTGCTACACCCATATTCCAAGTTTCAGCCCCATATAATGCAGTCGGTACCACAACACCCTCATACAGCCTTCTCTTTACATCCATTCTAAGCAACGACATCTAAACACTTTTTTCATTCCTCCCAGCACCTTTCCTACTTCATTTATTCTAAACTTCACTTCTGCATCTATTCTTCCATCCACAGCAACATGTGACCCTAGATATTTAAAACACTCTACCTCCTCAAGCAACTCGCCATTCAAAACTATATTCATCCCCCTACCATCTAGCAACCTCGTACACTTCATCACTTTACTCTTATTCTCATTTACTTTCAATTTCCTCCTTTCACACACCCTTCCAAACTCCTCTACCAACTGTCTCAATCTCTCCTCTGAATCAGCCACCAGTGCAGTATCATCTGCAAACAGCAGCTGCTTCAGATTCCACTCTCCACCATCAACATTCACCAGACTCAGAACTCCACCTAAAACTCTTGCATTCACCTCACTTACAACACCATCCATGTAAATATTAAACAACGAAGGCGACATCACACATCCCTGTCGCAGCCCCACTCTCACAGGAAACCAATCACTCACAGCATTTTCCACTCTTACACACGCTCTACTATTTACATAAAAACTTTTCACCCCTTTTAGTAACCTATCATCAAGTCCATACAATCTTAAAACAGTCCACAAAGTCTCCCTATCAATTCTATCATACGCTTTTTCTAAATCCATAAATGCCCAAAACACATCCTTGCCTTTCGCTAAATACTTTTCACACACTTGTCTCACCGCAAACACCTGATCCACGCATCTCCTCCCTCTCCTAAAGCCACACTGCTCATCACCAATCACTCCCTCTGTACCCTCTCTAACTCTCATAATTAACACTCTACCATACACCTTACCTACAACACTCAACAGACTTATACCCCTAAAGCTAGTACATTCATACCTATCACCCTTGCCTTTATGCAACGGGACCACTTGCCCAGTCAATTGGCACCATACCTTTCACAAAGCACACATTCAACAGTCTTACTAACCAGTCAACAATAGTCACTCCACCACCTTTCAGACATTCCGCAGCACACCCATCCATACCTGCAGCTTTCCCTGTTTTCATCTCTTTCACTGCCTTCTCCACTTCCTCCTTCGTGATCAAAGAATCATTCAACTCTCCCAACACATTTATTCCTTGCACCCTTCCATCCGCCACAAGCTCAGCCACCCTTTCCTCCTCTATATTTAACTGCATCCATCTCAATTAACATCCTTCCATCCTCTGCTTTTACTCGTTCTTCCTTCCCAGACTCTCCCTTTCGCACCCTTTTCACCTCCTTCCAAAACATTTTCTTATTCTGTTGAAAATTCTCTGTCAGCCGCCTACCCCACCTCTCATCTGCTGCCACTTTAGCATCACGCACAGCCCTTCTCGCCCTATTTCTCTTTTCCTTATACCTCTCATATGATACCTCATCCTTCCTCTGCAGCCACACTTCATATGCACGTCTCTTCTCAGCCACAGCCATACTTACTTCCTCGCACCACCATTCACTTCCTTTTCTTACACCACCACCCACACGTCTCACACCACACACCTCTTCTGCATGCCCCACCACAGCACTCTTAAACAACTGCCATTCCTCCTCCACACTGCTATTTCCTGATCTTTCACTGCGTTCCACTCATCTTTCAGAGTTTGGACCAATATCGCGCAAAAGGATACTGGGATGTAAGTTGCAGCATAAATTGCCGAGGATGAGATGTTACTTATGATATAAAAGACACTTAGAATATGACTCTTACAGGCATATTTTTAGTACTCGTCTCTTCCGTGCTGATTTACGAGTATTCTGCACATTACACTTCATTTTCCCCCAGTATGCTACTACGTCGGTTTACTTTAATCTGATGACGATCTCTGCTCGTTTTCACCTCTGCCGATGGCCAAGTGTAGTCAGACTGGTGGGCTGCTTTCAGTAGTGACCAACGAGACTCATTTCTACCTCATAATTAAGATTCACTGATCTTAAGCAACTATGACTTGCTATTAAAGTTGTGAGTGTGACACAATTCCCTCAGATGAAAACAAACCGAGTAATGCAAACTATATCGATATTAAAAAAGACATGGCCAACACAGAAGATAACATAAGGGTATAGTTGGCACAATAAATTTCTTAGGAGGAAGTGCAACAAAGCCTCTGCTCCACTTTAAATACGATCCTCACTTAAATACCCAAAGCAGGACTACTAAACCATTTTTGCTCAAACTTGGCCCAGATTTCTTCGTCCTTTTGTAGCTTACACAATGCCGCTCAGTGGTAGAAATTTTCAGTGATACTACCATAAATCCTTTCCACAGCACTTCGTAGCAAACATCATTATTCTGTGTAAATCCCTTGCTCTACATCCTTTCCACAGCACTTCTTCGTAACTAGCATAATTATTCAGTGTTAATCTCCTATCCACAGCACTTCATAACTGTATTTTTTTTTTTTTTTTTTTTTTATCGAGGCGAAGATGCATTTGACAGGCTGGTGATTATTGACTGAATGCAACATTACTTCATAATCTCTTTACTCGTTAGTATTATTAATTGATAACATATATCTGAGGGAGAAATTTGGGTTAGTAAATAAGTTATTTGGACATATTGCATTCAGCCAATCATCACCAACCTCTTACAGTGCATCTTCGCCTCGATTAAAGAGAGAGAGAGAGAGAGAGAGAGAGAGAGAGAGAGAGAGAGGGAGAGAGAGTACAGCTTTATTATACAGTGTCAATCTCTGCTACAACTCGTTATTCAAGATGGAGAGACTGCAATTTTTGGCCAAGCTAGAGTTAAAAGGCAAAACCAGGTCAGCGTCCACAACAACACTAACCCCAGTGTACACGCAACCATTCAAACGTGCTATTTTTCCAGAGAGACGATTTGCATTCTGAATCACGGCCGTGAAAGTGTCCATTGTCGATTTGGCTGTATTTTTGTCAATCAACTGTGCTGGCTAGAGACTTGTTTGAGATTGTTGCGTCTGACCAGAAGTGTGTGTGTGTAAGTGTGTGTGTGTGTGTGTGTGTGTGTGTGTGTGTGTATACGTCTCTCTCTCTTGTCTAATGAAGAAATAGAGTTTATACTGCTCTCTGAAAGACAGCTTCATGGATTAACAGCTATCGGTGAGTGGCAGTGTATTTCGTTTATTATTAATTATTTATGCATAACGTAATTTAAAAAGCTTGTTTAGTATGCTGCATTAAACGTGACTGATATTGTTGTTGTGGCTCCATGTTCATCTGAAACGTGAATCCTGTGGACTATAGACTAATATCTCCTTTATTTTGCAGTTCCCCTTCCTTTTTTCAGAAACTGGGTGGGAACTGGGGACCTGACCATTCCACCGCCCTGTTTTTTCAGTGCCAGCACGTGAAGGCGTCCCTCTGGAGCACCAAACATGACAGGAACTGAGGGATGTGTGCATAATTGGCCAGTTCCACCGTCCCGTGAATATATCAGTGCCACCATATGAAGACGTGCCTCTCATCAAACATGACAGAATAAGTTCTGATTATGCAGTTTCGTAGCCTATGGCGCGGACGCAAAAGTCTTAAAAAAATCCAAATGAGCCTCAATATCTGCAAGACCAGAGTGTGTTATAGTGCAAGTGGGAAGGAGAAAAATACGGGTAAAAAAATAAATATACTGTATTCTTCGATGGTCCTAGAGGATGATTTAAGGCCGAACATTGCACACGAAGACGAATTCATGATTTTAACAAGCATAGAAAGGGTGAATAATTTGGACGCTAACCTGACACAAATGCCCGAACACCCACTAAAAAGAACGTAGATGTATTATATAAAATTAAATGCATATTAGCCAACGGCCATACCACGTTGAGTACACCGCTTCCCGTCCGATCAGCGAAGTTAAGCAACGTTGGGTCTGGTTAGTACTTGGATGGGTGACCGCCTGGGAACACCAGATGCTGTTGGCATAACTCCCTACGTGTCAAGTGGGGTTGGTGGAGGATTCGTGCCCCTCCCTGTAAAACAATTAACTCTATGCCCTTGGCCACCCCGTTTGGGATACATGGCGTCTGGCAATGAATGAATGATGAAATGCATATTACGCGCGCGCGCATGTGACCGAAAATGTCTGGAATTGATACTGCAATTTGATGTGGAATTATTTTATTTTCACATTTTTTTAACAACAACATTGAACATTCAAACACAATGACAGACTCAAAATATAATGTAATTTATTCTCTCCTCATCTCTCCTTCCTTTGTTTTGCACATTGTGGTATAGGCTATTACATTATGCCTAGTTAAGGTAGTTACTTCTATTTGGTTTGAGAGTTAGACTGAGTTTCAGATGATTCAAAAAGCAACTGGAGTTCTGAGTTAGTTATTACTGGGTTAGTGTATTTTATCAACAACAACACAGATTAAATTGTTTAAAAATGAAACTGATACAGTCCAGAAACTATCGAAACTTTGTGTTAGTTGTAATTTTCGAAGTTAATATAATTTCCGCAGAAGAGGACAAAGGAAGCTGCTTATAAAGAAAACTGATCACATTAGTGTAAACTAACTCAAGATAACACAAACTCTGAAGACAACAAGGTTATGTGTTGCAAATCTGTTATCTAGTGCAGGCTGAATCTCGCTTCCGTTAGTTAGGCAAGAGACCCTACGCTTTGTTCCAAAAAAGACTTCTGTCTTGGCGTTCAAGATTCAGTACTTAAAATCAAGTCGTTATAATAAATGTTGGTCCATATATTAGGCAAGTCAATTTTCCTGTGCCACAGGGACGGCTAATAGTGTTACCTGCGTCAGCTTTTAATAATTACCTGTTTCCCATAACCCTTTTCAAACGACATGGTGCCTTTTTTTAAAATTCATTCTTTACATCGTTGATTGGTAATGTAATGAGGCAGCAAAAATTTTCAAAAAGAAAAAAAAGACCTGTTCCCGGAACACAGAAGACAAGAGCACAATGTAGAACAAGCCTCATAGTTCAAGACAATCATCATCGTCATCATCATCACTTCCAAGCTGTAAATAAGAATATATATATATATATATATATATATATATATATATATATATATATATATATATTGTGTGTGTGTGTGTGTGTGTGTGCGTGCGTGCGTGCGTGCTTGTGTGTGTGTGTGTGTGTGTGTGTGTGTGTGTGTGTGTGTGTGTGTGTGTGTGTGTGTGTGTGTCACTATAATGTATGTGCGATTTTATGTACGTGTCTGAATGTGTGTATGTGTGTATCAGTACGTGTTTGTGAATGTGTGGGTATGTGTATGTACGGGTATCTATGTATCTGTGTATGTCTACGTATGTTTGTGAATTTGTCGCATTCATAATGAGAGAGAGAGAGAGAGAGAGAGAGAGAGAGAGAGAGAGAGAGAGAGTGTGTGTGTGTGTGTGTGTGTGTGTGTGTGTGTGTGTGTGTGTATGTAAGTGGGATGACAGATGAATATAGACAGCAGAAAGACAGCCAGACTGGCACCAAATTAACGTTCTATAAATGGGAGAGAGGAATGGGAAAAGAAGAGGGAAGAGAAGGAAAGAAAAGGGAAGAGGGAAAGAGAGTGAGAGTGTGGGGGATAAAGGAGGGAGGGAGGGAGGGAGGCAGAGAAAGACAAGGGTGGAAGAAGAGAGGAGAACGAGGGAAAGAAAACGCAGGGAGAAACGAGAGGACAAAAATAGGGAGGAAAAGGAAAAAATAGTGAGAAAGGGAGGACAGGGAAGGAGGAAAGACTCGATAGGGGGGAAAGACGAGCAAAAGAGGGGAGAAAATGGAGGGAGGGAAAGAAGAGTGGAAGTTAAAAAGAGGGAGGGAGAAAACTTACTCCTCCACTAAACCACTGCCAGTGATTTTAGTCAACTTAAGGTGGACGTCTAGCAGTGAAAGGGTTATTGAAGCCTATATCTAACTTCATATTGATGTTTTTCTTAGGCTACATGAAATCGGCTGGAGCCAGCAAAAACGATATAAACCAAGAGGGCGCATTCAGAGTGTGCAACACCTGCGTCTAATAACTGATCATAGAGCCGAATGTTTGACTTTTCCCTGTGACGTTGCCCTTCGACAAACGAGTTTTAAAATCAAATCACTTTATTCTCGCCTAATGCTTAACAACTTCAGTATCATTGGATCAAATCAGATTTTAAAAAAAATGAGATGGTTTGCCCAATGACCTTGGCAATTAACATTTTTCTGCGGCCTTCACCTCTTGACTAATTGTTCTTGAAGTTCTATCTCAAATCACTGCTGACTATCCAACACAAAAGTTTGCTTTAAAATCCGCCTTTTGCAAAAATTTTGAGAGCAAAACGAAAAATGGTCGAGCGAAACACACACACACACACACACACACACACACACAAACCAGTGGGCCGCAACAGCACCATCGATACGTCACTTGTTTTCAATTGGCAATATATATACAGTACACTGCACTCGCCTAACTCACTGTAATTTCCTTTTGAACTCATGACGTGAATTGGAAAATCGTAACAAAAAAAAAAAAAAAATACGGGAAAAATATATTTTACTCTGCCTTGGTGTCAGGTCTATCTATCTATCTATATACCTAGGCTGCTTCCCCCAAGGAAAGGGAGGTAGCCGAGACAGGAAGACACACTCCCCATTTACTCATCCATTCAAACACATTCATTCGCATCTTAGCCCCAAAGGGGAGAACGGACAGATCCTCACCGCACCACACCGCACAAGGGTCAACTGTGCAATGCAATCAGTGACATCCGCAGCAGGGCCCGACAGCAGAGCTGGTTTACCCCTGCCACATCATAACAGACTCATCCCCTTACCCGCACCTGACCTGAAATAGCTGATCAGACCAAATGCGGGAGAATATCCCCTCAGGGCTGCGTCATCACTTATTCATTCACAATTTCTCTCCGTTTATTTCTGTCACGCACAGCCACTCTTCCTTGCTCAACAGACATCCCTCCCGCATCCAGCGCTCTCTTCACACTGTCCATCCATCCTATTCGTGGTCTTCCTCTCAGCCTTACACCTCTCACATCAGATCTAGTTATCTTTTTCACCAGTCGCTCATTATCCATTCTCTCCATATGCCCAAACCATCGCAACACCCTCTGCTCTACTCTACCAGCCATCTCCCGAACAACTCCAGTTCTCCTTCGCACTTCATCATTCCGCACCCGATCCATACGCATCACTCCACACATACTCCTCAGACACCTCATCTCCATTACATTCAAACTTTTCCTCTCTGCTACACCCATATTCCAAGTTTCAGCCCCATATAATGCAGTCGGTACCACAACACCCTCATACAGCCTTCTCTTTACATCCATTCTAAGCAACGACATCTAAACACTTTTTTCATTCCTCCCAGCACCTTTCCTACTTCATTTATTCTAAACTTCACTTCTGCATCTATTCTTCCATCCACAGCAACATGTGACCCTAGATATTTAAAACACTCTACCTCCTCAAGCAACTCGCCATTCAAAACTATATTCATCCCCCTACCATCTAGCAACCTCGTACACTTCATCACTTTACTCTTATTCTCATTTACTTTCAATTTCCTCCTTTCACACACCCTTCCAAACTCCTCTACCAACTGTCTCAATCTCTCCTCTGAATCAGCCACCAGTGCAGTATCATCTGCAAACAGCAGCTGCTTCAGATTCCACTCTCCACCATCAACATTCACCAGACTCAGAACTCCACCTAAAACTCTTGCATTCACCTCACTTACAACACCATCCATGTAAATATTAAACAACGAAGGCGACATCACACATCCCTGTCGCAGCCCCACTCTCACAGGAAACCAATCACTCACAGCATTTTCCACTCTTACACACGCTCTACTATTTACATAAAAACTTTTCACCCCTTTTAGTAACCTATCATCAAGTCCATACAATCTTAAAACAGTCCACAAAGTCTCCCTATCAATTCTATCATACGCTTTTTCTAAATCCATAAATGCCCAAAACACATCCTTGCCTTTCGCTAAATACTTTTCACACACTTGTCTCACCGCAAACACCTGATCCACGCATCTCCTCCCTCTCCTAAAGCCACACTGCTCATCACCAATCACTCCCTCTGTACCCTCTCTAACTCTCATAATTAACACTCTACCATACACCTTACCTACAACACTCAACAGACTTATACCCCTAAAGCTAGTACATTCATACCTATCACCCTTGCCTTTATGCAACGGGACCACTTGCCAGTCAATTGGCACCATACCTTTCACAAAGCACACATTCAACAGTCTTACTAACCAGTCAACAATAGTCACTCCACCACCTTTCAGACATTCCACAGCACACCCATCCATACCTGCAGCTTTCCCTGTTTTCATCTCTTTCACTGCCTTCTCCACTTCCTCCTTCGTGATCAAAGAATCATTCAACTCTCCCAACACATTTATTCCTTGCACCCTTCCATCCGCCACAAGCTCAGCCACCCTTTCCTCCTCTATATTTAACTGCATCCATCTCAATTAACATCCTTCCATCCTCTGCTTTTACTCGTTCTTCCTTCCCAGACTCTCCCTTTCGCACCCTTTTCACCTCCTTCCAAAACATTTTCTTATTCTGTTGAAAATTCTCTGTCAGCCGCCTACCCCACCTCTCATCTGCTGCCACTTTAGCATCACGCACAGCCCTTCTCGCCCTATTTCTCTTTTCCTTATACCTCTCATATGATACCTCATCCTTCCTCTGCAGCCACACTTCATATGCACGTCTCTTCTCAGCCACAGCCATACTTACTTCCTCGCACCACCATTCACTTCCTTTTCTTACACCACCACCCACACGTCTCACACCACACACCTCTTCTGCATGCCCCACCACAGCACTCTTAAACAACTGCCATTCCTCCTCCACACTGCTATTTCCTGATCTTTCACTGCGTTCCACTCATCTTTCAGAGTTTGGACCAATATCGCGCAAAAGGATACTGGGATGTAAGTTGCAGCATAAATTGCCGAGGATGAGATGTTACTTATGATATAAAAGACACTTAGAATATGACTCTTACAGGCATATTTTTAGTACTCGTCTCTTCCGTGCTGATTTACGAGTATTCTGCACATTACACTTCATTTTCCCCCAGTATGCTACTACGTCGGTTTACTTTAATCTGATGACGATCTCTGCTCGTTTTCACCTCTGCCGATGGCCAAGTGTAGTCAGACTGGTGGGCTGCTTTCAGTAGTGACCAACGAGACTCATTTCTACCTCATAATTAAGATTCACTGATCTTAAGCAACTATGACTTGCTATTAAAGTTGTGAGTGTGACACAATTCCCTCAGATGAAAACAAACCGAGTAATGCAAACTATATCGATATTAAAAAAGACATGGCCAACACAGAAGATAACATAAGGGTATAGTTGGCACAATAAATTTCTTAGGAGGAAGTGCAACAAAGCCTCTGCTCCACTTTAAATACGATCCTCACTTAAATACCCAAAGCAGGACTACTAAACCATTTTTGCTCAAACTTGGCCCAGATTTCTTCGTCCTTTTGTAGCTTACACAATGCCACTCAGTGGTAGAAATTTTCAGTGATACTACCATAAATCCTTTCCACAGCACTTCGTAGCAAACATCATAATTCTGTGTAAATCCCTTGCTCTACATCCTTTCCACAGCACTTCTTCGTAACTAGCATGATTATTCAATGTTAATCTCCTATCCACAGCGCTTCATAACTGTATTTTTTTTTTTTTTTTTATCGAGGCGAAGATGCATTTGACAGGCTGGTGATTACTGACTGAATGCAACATTACTTCATAATCTCTTTACTCGTTAGTATTATTAATTGACAACATATATCTGATGGAGAAATTTAGGTTAGTAAATAAGTTATTTGGACATATTGCATTCAGCCAATCATCACCAACCTGTAAAGCGCATCTTCGCCTCGATTAAAGAGAGAGAGAGAGAGAGAGAGAGAGAGAGAGTATAGCTTTATTATACAGTGTTAATCTTTGCTACAACTCGTTATTCAAGATGGAGAGACTGCAATTTTTGGCCAAGCTAGAGTTAAAAGGCAAAACCAGGTCAGCGTCCACAACAACACTAACCCCAGTGTACACGCAACCATTCAAACGTGCTATTTTTCCAGAGAGACGATTTGCATTCTGAATCACGGCCGTGAAAGTGTCCATTGTCGATTTGGCTGTATTTTTGTCAATCAACTGTGCTGGCTAGAGACTTGTTTGAGATTGTTGCGTCTGACCAGAAGTGTGTGTGTGTAAGTGTGTGTGTGTGTGTGTGTGTGTGTGTGTGTGTGTATACGTCTCTCTCTCTCTTGTCTAATGAAGAAATAGAGTTTATACTGCTCTCTGAAAGACAGCTTCATGGATTAACAGCTATCGGTGAGTGGCAGTGTATTTCGTTTATTATTAATTATTTATGCATAACGTAATTTAAAAAGCTTGTTTAGTATGCTGCATTAAACGTGACTGATATTGTTGTTGTGGCTCCATGTTCATCTGAAACGTGAATCCTGTGGACTATAGACTAATATCTCCTTTATTTTGCAGTTCCCCTTCCTTTTTTCAGAAACTGGGTGGGAACTGGGGACCTGACCATTCCACCGCCCTGTTTTTTCAGTGCCAGCACGTGAAGGCGTCCCTCTGGAGCACCAAACATGACAGGAACTGAGGGATGTGTGCATAATTGGCCAGTTCCACCGTCCCGTGAATATATCAGTGCCACCATATGAAGACGTGCCTCTCATCAAACATGACAGAATAAGTTCTGATTATGCAGTTTCGTAGCCTATGGCGCGGACGCAAAAGTCTTAAAAAAATCCAAATGAGCCTCAATATCTGCAAGACCAGAGTGTGTTATAGTGCAAGTGGGAAGGAGAAAAATACGGGTAAAAAAATAAATATACTGTATTCTTCGATGGTCCTAGAGGATGATTTAAGGCCGAACATTGCACACGAAGACGAATTCATGATTTTAACAAGCATAGAAAGGGTGAATAATTTGGACGCTAACCTGACACAAATGCCCGAACACCCACTAAAAAGAACGTAGATGTATTATATAAAATTAAATGCATATTAGCCAACGGCCATACCACGTTGAGTACACCGCTTCCCGTCCGATCAGCGAAGTTAAGCAACGTTGGGTCTGGTTAGTACTTGGATGGGTGACCGCCTGGGAACACCAGATGCTGTTGGCATAACTCCCTACGTGTCAAGTGGGGTTGGTGGAGGATTCGTGCCCCTCCCTGTAAAACAATTAACTCTATGCCCTTGGCCACCCCGTTTGGGATACATGGCGTCTGGCAATGAATGAATGATGAAATGCATATTACTCGCGCGGGCATGTGACCGAAAATGTCTGGAATTGATACTGCAATTTGATGTGGAATTATTTTATTTTCACATTTTTTTAACAACAACATTGAACATTCAAACACAATGACAGACTCAAAATACAATGTAATTTATTCTCTCCTCATCTCTCCTTCCTTTGTTTTGCACATTGTGGTATAGGCTATTACATTATGCCTAGTTAAGGTAGTTACTTCTATTTGGTTTGAGAGTTAGACTGAGTTTCAGATGATTCAAAAAGCAACTGGAGTTCTGAGTTAGTTATTACTGGGTTAGTGTATTTTACCAACAACAACACAAATTAAATAGTTTAAAAATCAAACTGATACAGTCCAGAAACTATCGAAACTTTGTATTAGTTGTAATTTTCGGAGTTAATACAATTTCCGCAGAAGAGGACAAAGGAAGCTGCTTATAAAGGAAACTGATCACATTAGTGTAAACTAACTCAAGATAACACAAACTCTGAAGACAACAAGGTTATGTGTTGCAAATCTGTTATCTGGTGCAGGCTGAATCTCGCTTCCGTTAGTTAGGCAAGAGACGCTACTCTTTGTTCCAAAAAAGACTTCTGTCGTGGCGTTCAAGATTCAGTACTTAAAATCAAGTCGTTATAATAAATGTTGGTCCATATATTAGGCAAGTCAATTTTCCTGTGCCACAGGGACGGCTAATAGTGTTACCCGCGTCAGCTTTTAATAATTACCTGTTTCCCATTACCCTTTTCAGACGACATGGTGCCTATTTTTAAAATTCATTCTTTACATCGTTGATTGGTAATGTTATAAGGCAGCAAAATTTTTCAACAAAAACAAAAAAATGAACTGTCCCAGGAATATAGAAGACAAGAGCACAATGTAGAATAAGCCTCGTAGTTCCAGACAGTCATTATCATCATCGTCATCATCATCACTTCCAAGCTGTAAATATATATATATATATATATATATATATATATATATATATATATATATATATATATATATATATATATATTGTGTGTCACTATAGTGTATGTGCGATTTAATGCACGTGTCTGAAAGTGTGCATGTGTGTATCAGTACGTGTTTGTGAATGTGTGGGTATGTGTATGTACGTGTATCTATGTATCTGTGTACTGTATGTCTACGTATGTTTGTGAATCTATGTCGCATTCATAATGAGAGAGAGAGAGAGAGAGAGAGAGAGAGAGAGAGAGAGTGTGTGTGTGTGTGTGTGTGTGTGTGTGTGTAAGTGGGATGACAGATAAATATAGACAGCAGAAAGACAGCCAGACTGGCACCAAATTAACGTTCTATAAATGGGAGAGAGGAATGGGAAAAGAAGAGGGAAGAGAAGGAAAGAAAAGGGAAGAAGGAAAGAGTCTGAGAGTATGGGGGATGAAGGAGGGAGGGAGGGAGGGAGTGAAAGACAAGGGTGGAAGGAGAGAGGAGAATGAGGGAAAGAAAAGGTAGGGAGAAACGAGGAAAAAATTAGGAAGGAAAAGGAAAAAATTGTGAGAAAGAGAGGACAGGGAAGGAGGTAGGACTAGAGAGGGAGAAAAGACAAGCAAAAGAGAGGAGAAAATGGAGGGAGGGAAAGAAGAGTGGAAGTTAAAAAGAGGGAGGGAGAAAACTTACTCCTCCACTAAACCACTGCCAGTGATTTTAGACATCTTAAGGTGGACGTCTAGCAGTGAAAGGGTTATTGAAGCCTATATCTAACTTCATATTGATGTTTTTCTTAGGCTACATGAAATCGGCTGGAGCCAGCAAAAACGATATAAACCAAGAGGGCGCATTCAGAGTGTGCAACACCTGCGTCCAATAACTGATCATAGAGCCGAATGTTTGACTTTTCCCTGTGACGTTGCCCTTCGACAAATGACTTTTATAATCAAATCACTTCATTCTCGCCCAATGCTCAACAACTTCACTATCATTAGATCAAATCAGATTTAAAAAAAAAAAATGAGATGGTTTTGCCCAATAACCTTGGCAATTAACATTTATCTGTGGCCTTAGCCTCTGACTAATAAATTGTTCTTGAAGTTCTATCTCAAATCACTGCTGACTATCCAACACAGAAGTTTGCTTTATAATCCGCCTTTTGCAAAAATTCTGAGAGCAAAACGAAAAATGGTCGAGCGAAACACAAACACACACACACAAACGAGTGGGCGCAACAGCACCATCGATACGTGACTTGTTTTCAGTTGGCAATATATAGCCTATACCCTGCATTTCCCTAACTCACTGTAATTTCCTTCTGAACTCATGCCGTGAGTTGGAAAAACTTGAGTTAAAAAAAAAAAACTTTGGGGGAAAAATATATCTGATTCTGTCATGGTGTCAGGTAGCCTAGTATAACAGTAACGGAACCCTTCTTAACACCACATAACACTAACATCCTGTCTCAGAAGTATGTACTGCATATCTTACAATGATAATAACAAATTTTAAAAGACATTACATATCCTTGTATGATGATGAAAAATACAGAAAAGTATTTACCTAAATCCTTCTGATGACAATGCTTACGCCGACGAGAGACGGGTAACGTTTTAGGCACACTAGCCTAGTTGCAGTACTGGCCACTAGGTGTAGGTGGCGTGGGTGGAGAAAGCATTGTTCTGATTGGCTGCACAATCACAAGGACTGTGCTTAACTATGATTGGCTTCCAGTCACGAGTTGCGGGCGTGCGGCTACAAGACCGTGAGTTAAACATCTCAGAAATAAACCATTTTCTAGTGGAAACACGCGAGTTAAAGCAATATCCGTGAGTTTAGTGATAATGGTGACTTAGATAAGGACACCGTGTGTTACATAATTCGTGATTTTTTTTTTTTTTTTTTTTTTTTTTTTTTGCCTATCGATCATTGAAGCCGGAGCCTCTGGTCATTAAGGCAAATATATATGTATATGTATATATATTGACACATATATACATATATATACATACATACATACATACACATCCATGCATATGAATATACACACTTTCATGGACACGTACATTATATAATAATTTTTATTTTATTATTTTTTGGTAGTTTTATATTTATTTTTATTTTTTATATTTTTAACCTTATATTACTTATAATCAAAAATACCTAAAGACCCTAAAACTAACCACCTAACAGACAAATCGCTAACCTATTCTAAATCCTAAGAGACAAATAACTAGACCTACACTAATGTTAAAAAAGCCTCGACCAAGAGAACACCATCGACTGCAGATATGTAATGCCTTTCTACATTACATACCTGCACTCATCACCTGGTGACTGTCAGTCGAGGCACAACCTAATATAGGGGACATCAATATGTGAAAGGGAACCAGACGAGTCAGGAACATTTCCATATACGTCAGCTGTCGTCCCTAATTAGAATAACTTAAGCAAGATAGTATAATGTATTTACATAATTTGTACAAAAAGTGAAGAACCTCACCCAGCAGAAATTCGTGAGTTAGAAGTCCGTGAGTTATGCGAGTGCACTGCATACTCTTTACTGACTGAAACTTGAAAGGGGAGAGAGGCCACTGGAATGAGTAGGGTAGGCCTGTTTGTTTTTATTTATTTTTTTTTTTTTTGTATTCTTTCTTTTGTCCCTCCGGTTGAATGTATAAAAAAAAATCTTGAAAATATGCAGGTAGACAGGCACGGACCCTCTCTCTCTCTCTCTCTCTCTCTCTCTCTCTCTCTCTCTCTCTCTCTCTCTTACACACACACACACACACACACACACACACAGATACATAGATAGATAAATAGATGGATAGACAGATAATTATGAGAAGAAAATAAATTAATTTGAGAAGAATAAAAAGAAAGTTCGACAAGACAAAGTGAAGAGATTAAAGTCAAGAGTTTATTAAAGGATGATAGATTGGCTAGTTTCGTCTCTTTTGTAAACTTTCTACCACATTTTTTTTAGTGAATTATACGCACAAAACACCTAATTATTATCGTTTGTCATTCATACTGTCATGGTGACACTGTTTGTATGAGCAACGTACAGTACTGTACAATATAGCAGATTATTAACCAGTAATACGTGGAATAAACTGGCTAGAATGAGATACCACTGAGATTGTAAGCTAGCTGCTTCATTATTCAAACTGGCTGGAAACCACTTAAAACTGAATGCACCGTCGTACTGATGAATACAGCTTATACGATGGAAGATGAGAGCTGAGTAAACACATCGGTAATAGAAAAGTTAGAAATCCGTAAACAACTCACGGAACTGCCTATTCTAAATCACCAACAACACTTGATGGAAATGTGTTTTATAATTCGTGCATAAACAGAATAAGATAGCTGTAGCTGGAATGATAACCAATGTTTCTTCGGTCGATGACAGCATGATTATTCCCAAACCAAAAACAAAGAACATCGCCACACACCCAACACAACATCAAGATGTCTACTGAGGTTCTTGTGCTCTTAGTCAGACAGTGGAAGATTACAGTCTCTTCCCAGCTCATTTTTTTTTCTTTGTAAGGCGCACACCCACTCCGAAAAACACTTTAGACAAAAGGAAACGAAATACAGGGTTTCGTCCAGGGATAAAACTCTGCTTCAACATTAACCTTATGCTTCGTTTCATTGTCAATCACACACTTACAGCATGTGTGTCCTAGTCCTGTTCTTTAGACGTTATGATAGTACTACCAGATTTAGTAGAGTCTACGACAGGGCAATTCATCAGAGGTGGGGGGATGGGGCGAAAGAAGTTTGCCCTGAATATGCTCAAAGTTTCCCGATTTTTCAAATAACTACTGCAACAGTCCCCATGTATGAAATAACAAAAGCTGATGAAAGTTAAGAATGTTATTCAACAGAATATACTAGTATACTGAGAAATTACAAATTTGTTTGAAGACAGCATAGAAAAATCTGAGGTTATAATATCCTTATATGTAATAGTAATTATGCAGAGTACTCAACTATATGAGTATATATAAAGTAATTGATGCATCCACAATTTTTATGCTTAAATACTGTGTTCAGACTTGTATTTTTTTTAATGTGACCGACTCTGGGCATAGGCTTCACAGCCTGCTTTCAAGGCCCAGTAGTCCTCCAACGTACCGTACACCTCTACATGTCACCACCTCGGCGCTAACACCCACCGACCATACTGAATACATGCTAGGGCTGTCTCATACAGGACTGGTGTATTGGTATTAGCGGGGGTATTTTTACGACATGTCTGCGGGTCTTCTGGTGGATCAGTAAA
The DNA here is from genome assembly GCF_032717465.1 of Coenobita brevimanus. Taxonomy (NCBI): domain Eukaryota; kingdom Metazoa; phylum Arthropoda; class Malacostraca; order Decapoda; family Coenobitidae; genus Coenobita; species Coenobita brevimanus. Next base: position 36,680,968 of record NC_136971.1, read on the forward strand.
GTCTGATAGTTATGGAATTCAAATCCTTAAACTGTTCACTGCCCCAGCGGGATTTGAACCCGGGTCCGTTAGGACTGCAGGCCAACTCTCTACCGATTGAGCCACCGCCTACCCCACTTGAAAACTTATGAAGAGTCTATCATGACAGATCGAAAACATTTAAACCGGTTATCCCCTCACATGAAAGTGAATAACATTTATTAATGCGAGGATTCAGGTAGCTTTAGCCGTTATTCTTTTTACAGATACGTGTATCAATAAACCAAGAGTAGTAGCTTCCTTGAAGGATCAGCTTTTGCTTGAAAATCAGCTTTTGCAATGAAAAAGACATTTTCCTAACCATGGGCGGGGCTGCAGCCGCCCCCAGACACCTCTCGTACGCCTATGAATTTATTGCTTTATTAGGCCTACTAGTTCTTTTTCATTAAACAGAAATGTGCAAAGTAAGAAGCAGTGTTTTAGTAATAACATATAATATTGATTGAACTTACATGATACTGTGACTGGCGTGAAACAAATGACACAGCATCACTGGGCGTCAGACCTAAGACATCAGCTGCCTTCGTTCCGGCTGAGGGATCAAACAAATGAATCGAGAACTTACCAATTGTCTTTAACCCATTTTTTGTTTCTATGATGAGTATCAGACTTTAGTCTTCATTAGTAAAACGATTGTAGATACCAAATTATCACCACAGAGGTGTTTCTTTATATTTTACCTTTAATATGACTTTTCATAGCTATAACAACTTTTATGTTCAGCTGTTATGACATTTTGTAAATACGGGCCCAGGTCTGTCTGGCCTTGCAGACTTGGCGCAACTGCTTCTGTGGGATTTTCTTGATAGTACTCTACAGTACGCTACATACACTGTGCTGGGATCCGACGCCCCTTTGTGATAGACAGCACCTTATCAGTTTCCATCCCACGGCGAGGTTCAGGGAAATATGAGGAGGGTTTGTTCCTGGGTGGATGCAGCATCTGCCTCATCCAGGGTGCATAGAGCATCCAAGCGTAGAATCCTTGTCATCACCTTTAGTAAAAAGTATATGCAAGAAAAATGAACTAAGCTATAGACTTAATATGAGGTTATTCGTATATCAGTCGAGTTCTTAGCAACTCTAACTGAAGGCTTGAAATTCGTTCCATGATTATCACATGTATATATAAGAATATATAAGCTATAATCCAGTAGGTTACATATGAAATCAAATACTACAGTCCTACTTGTTTCTACTGAATAAGAGACTTTGGTAAATAAGTATTAGTAATATCAGGAAAGAGAAACACAGTAGTTGTTCATACATTTAGTAAACAAGTGAGTAAGAATAATGATATTCACAATGAGTATGACGGCTTTTGTCTGATGCACAAAGCAGGACTAAGGAAGGGTCAGTTTCTACACCAGCACTGACCCGGCCACTGACCCCATCGTAAACACGCCCATTCAGATTTTCCCCAGAGACATCTACATTCAGAATAAGGACTATGGAAGAACTCGTTATGAAATTTCCTATTTCTGCTTACAAAAGGGCTGGCTGGAGATTTTTTTCCCGTCTGTTTTTAAATGCAATTTTTAGTGTCTGATTGCCAGATGGTTTAAACTCCTCGCTGAGAGGCAAGCTTCGTTTGTTAGGCATCTGTACTTTAACAAAACATTTCATTATTTTTATGAAACATTAAGTGTAGTGAAATTCATACAGAAAGTTTTGTAAGCTGCGTTAAACAGGACTATCTAAGCAATGACTAAGCCCTGATTCGTAGCCAATGGTTAAAATGTGAGTACAAACGTCTCCAATAACGTTCGAATGAGTCTCAACACCCACAACACCACAGTTTCAGAAAGTATAGATTGGAAAGGCAAATACAGCCAGGAAAATACAGATACTCCTTGAAAGTCCTAGGTGATGATTGATACAAGGCCGAACACTGCACAAGAAGACGAATCCTTGGTAAATAAGGAATGGAGAGCGGCTGGACGCTACACTCACACAATGTCCGAACACTCAGTACAAAGAACATATTATATAAAAATATATATGTATTATATGCCCACGCTTGTAACTGGGAAGTCTCGAACAAATGCTATTTGATGTGGTTTTATTTTTTTCTGCTATTATTATGAGAATACCGAATATTTAAAACACTTGTGGCTGATTGAAAGTGGAACATAGTCTTCTTCCCTTCTCCCCTCACCTTCCTTTGTTGTATGTAATTGCTTTGGTTATTACACAGTAACAGTAAACAAAGTATGTTCTGGTAGGTTTCGGAGCTGAAACAGTTTAACAATAGATCAGTGACAGATGGAACACTATGTTTATTTATTTATTTATTTTTTTAGATAGTATAGTCTTCATATTACAGTACAGAGATAATGGCGTTCTGCACTAACTAATCAAATCACCATAAGTTAACTGAAGACAAAGTAAAATTTGAGATTAGAAAGTTGGCCTTCATAAATTATCTTTTCAATGCTAGGCGATATTGTTGTTAACCCGAATGTTGCTTAGGTATTAAACTAGAGGGACTTGGTTTGATATCTTATGAGAAGAAGTTGGTGTTTTCGATTCAGTATTTAAAGTATCTTGGTAGTAGGCTCTGGTTACGTATTTTGGTGAGATTTGGTAGGCTGATTTATGTTAGCTTGTTCTGATCTCCTAGAAAAAATTAAGTATATATGATAATATTTAATTTGATTAGGTAAGATGATTCGTTTGTTCTGAGCTGTGCTAGACAATTATGGTTATTATTTTGCAAGTTAGTAATGGTCGGGGTCAGCCTTGCTAAGTTAAATAAACTTAGTAGTTTAGGTCAAAGTGTCATCAATATGGTAATCATCATTATCAGCATTACCATTACCATCGTAATTAAATCAGTGGCATCATCACACTCGTATTCCAGTTTCATCATCATCATCATCATCATCCTTATAAACATTTGTAAATAAGAACAAATGTCACAGCCACTACCAACTCCAAATATATATATATATATATATATATATATATATATATATATATATATATATATATATATATATATATATATATATATATATATATATATATATATATATATATATATATATATATATATATATATATATATATATATATATATATATATATATGTAGCTATTAATGGGGGACGTGAAAATCTGGACTTAAAAAATTCCCTTCACTTTCAAGAATGGCGCTGAAAGGGAATGTAATTTCCCAGAACTGAATAAATAAATAAATAGTTTTAGAAGTAAAAGAATGAACGAAAGATTATATTACGGTATAGTTAGATAGGTACTGAAGGGATCATCATTTTAATCTAACTAATGGCTTAGTACAACTAGTCATATAAATGAAATGAACACGGTAAAAACTTTCTGCAATGTATGTGTTTTCCATTCTAAAACGAACTGATGATAATATGAACGGTCATTTGTATTCGCATCATGAGCAAGCAAATGTGTAAACTTTATATGAATCTCTCTCTCTCTCTCTCTCTCTCTCTCTCTCTCTCTCTCTCTCTCTCTCTCTCTCCCCCTAATACTAATCATAACAGTGAAGTTTTCAGTGCAGAAATGTAATCAACACATTTATTTCCCTTCTTTATATTTGTAAGCGTTGTTTTTACTTTCAAACAAAAAGTTGTCAACTTGGTTATAAAATTATGAAAACTCTTTAAAAAGTTTAAAAAGAGGTCTACACTGAACGATTTTTACACTATGCCCCGCAAATCTTTAAACCACAAAAAATTGTAAAAGCCGAAACTTGACAATTATTGGGTTACTATATTTTATCAGCCAGAATATACTCATCTCTGTAATACAGATAAACACTGAGCTTCTGTAATATCATATTCAAGATCACTAATGGTAAAGGAATTCATTGTATCACTTCTGAAATGAAAGAGTAATTTCATACTGTTCCAATGGTCTTTTTTTTTTTTTTTTTTTTTTTTTTTTTTACCTCCGATGGGTTAGATATTCCGCATGTCAAACACTGCATATGATAGACGTACTTCTACAAGATTCACAGATTTACTGTATATTCGACTACGTGTTTTAACTTTTGTTTTCGCATGACGTGCAACGAAAGTGCAGAATCTTCCTAGGTCTTTTGTTCCTTCAATACAAAAGATAATATCAGTCACGAGTAGGGTTGAATTTATCAGTAGGCCTAGTAGACCATTGGCCTAGGGCCCACCGATATCTGGGGGCCCACTGAAGCTAATTTGTCAATATATATATAAACATATATATACATGTATATATATATATAAATAGAGAGAGAGAGAGAGAGAGAGAGAGAGAGAGAGAGAGAGAGAGAGAGAGAGAGAGGGAGGGAGGGAGGGATTATTGGAACATGCAAACATTTCTATAATTTTGGGGGCCCACTGATGAGATTAGCCTGGGGCCCACAAGTACCGGTAGGTAAATCCAGTCCAGGTCACAAGAGAAGAATTACTTTATGTTACTCTGTTTTGCAGGGATAAAAAGGAAACGAACTGCAAAATCTTCCAGGATTTAAAATTTTATTCTGAAAAAAAAAAAAAAAACTATAGGCTTCCCCAAGGGGGGAATCACACCAGCCGCAAGCTGATACATATCTAGCGCGGAACGGAATATGACCTTGACCTTGACTAATTTTCACCCATTTCGAACTCGTAGTAGATGTCCATCCCTACTACACACTTGTAAAATTTTGTGTTGATATCTTGAGCAGATGCGAAGTTATCGTGGTAACAGACATACAGACACACAGATACACAAACAAACTCAAAGCAATACTCGTAGGAGATATTCATCCCTAATACACAACTGTAAAATTTTGTGATGATGTCTTGAGCGGTTGCAAAGTTATCGCTGTAACAGACGCACAGACCTTGACCTACTTTCACCAATTTCGAACTCATGATCGATTTTTTCCCCTGCTACACACCTGTGAAATTTTGTGATGATATCTTGAGCGGTTGCGAAGTTTCCGAACTAACAGACACACACACACGAACACACACAGACTGAAAACAATACCCGCATCGCAATCGCGGCTGTTAATTACGACGAGGAATCGGTTGCAAATATGTAAATCTGTTTGCACATGAAGGTAACATACCCTCCTGATGGTGTGTGACCACGGCTATGAAAGTGAATTGTCTATTGTGTACAACACTTAACATAGTCAACCCCAAACATCAGGCTATAAGACCTTTATATGAAGCCAAATTTACGAGATTCTTACTCCAGGTACATAAATGCAAAAACTGCCTGAATTTCGTGGTGGGACACCACTCAGAAATCTTTGAAATAAAGAAGAAAAAGAAAAAAACAGTTTGCATAGTACACCAATATGAAGTCTATACGTAAAAAAAAAGAAAAGAAAAAAGAAAACTAACTATAAAGCTACTAAAGAAGAGAAAGGTCTGGCCCACCTCAGAGCTGGACAGTAGTTATGAAACTAATGAACTAAATACGAGTATAATGTTTAGAAATATAGACGTTCGGTTATTACAATCACCAATATGAAAGTACAGACCTGAAAGAAAAAGTAAGCATCTATCTTTTAACAAGCATGTAGGGACTTAGCTGAACACACACACACACACACACACACACACACACACACACACACACACACACACACACACACACACACACACACACACACACACACACACACACACACACACACACACACACACACAAATATTTCTGCCATTGATATTAAATAAAGTACAGTCGCCTCAACAAGTGATGGCAGAGTTTCTGAATACTTTGGTCACTCTGTACTGTACGTGCATTATCGCCAATGGAAAACTGGATACTCTGCCACCAATTCTTGAGATGACTACAAAAGAAAATATATGACCAATTTTGCAAGGAAAAAAAAAATGTTTAACAGTATAACAGTGCAAAGATTAAAATAAGGAAAGTACAAAAATATTTCTACCACCAAAACACTAACCCGAAGCAGTGCCAAAGAAAAGGGGAAAAAAAAAGTTGCACTCAGAGAGGGCAATACCCGCCTTCCTTTGACCTTCGGTAGATTACTATCAAAACCAAATAATCTCATTCTTGCCTAACTCTTGCCCATTACACCACCTTTGCTTCAACTCACATCAAAACTGTGTGACGTGACTTTGACCAGTGACCTTGGATATTTATCTATTCCTGCGACCTTGACCTCTGACTGTTCTCAAAATTGCATTTATTTGTAACTGCTTTTCCCTGAACCTTTCCACGAAGTTTAGCCAGCATCCGATAAAAGTTGTTTCAGATGCCGTAGGACCGATTTCTCTCAAGAACAACCGGCCACACTTTTGGATGATTCTCAACTCATCCACCAAGTTTGATGCAAATCGGATAGAAATTGTGTTATTTATTTAATTTATCTACAGATCTTGCCCTGGGACCTTGACCTTTGCCTGACTGTACTCAGAACTGACTCCCTTTATTCTTCCCTGACCTCTAACTCATTCCTAAAGTTGTGAGTAAATCAGTTACAAACCTCATGTTACCAAAGACATTTGTCCTTGATCTTTCATGTATTGTTCTAAAAAACAATGGGCATACACCTTGGTCTAGCCGTAACCCTTCCACCAAGTTTGATTCAAACCAGATTAAAACTGTCTATCTATTGCCAGACGCCTCAATCCTATAAGGGGGGACCACAAACAAATGGCCTCCATGTCACCGTTTCCTCCGCCACTTCACTGCCCTTCCCCCAGCTCACACACCATTCTCTCATATTCCTCTATACCTCTTCCCTCCATCTCATCCTGGGCCTCCCCCTCCCTCTCCCCTCTTCCACCCGACTCACATACACTCTCCTCGTTAGTCTCTCGCTCTCCATTATCCACATGGCCAAAACATCTCATTGTACCTCTTCTAACGCTTTCTATCACATGCAAATCCACACCACAATGCTCCTTCACTTCTTCATTTGTCAGTTTGTCTCTCCATGTGACTCCACATGCTTCTTTCAAATAACTCTGATCTCACTCTTGACTTGTGTTCTTCCAACAATGCCCAAGCTAGCGTTGGTATCACAATATTATCATGCAGCGACTTGTTTATTTCCATGCTCGCTTCCCTATTTCTTATCACTGTTTTCAAAGAAAAACAAGCATTATTCTTTGTTGCACCCTTTCAAGCATCTCATCCTCCAAACTTCCATCCTTTATCATCAAGCTACCCAAGTACTTAAATGCAGTTACATTTTCCATTTCCCCATCATTCAGCCTCACTGTACATTCGGTGACTTAATTTCTCTCCAAGACCATAACTTTACTCCTGCCTACATTCACCTTTAGATTCCGTTACATACACACTCCCCCAAACCCATTCACCATGCCTTGCAGTTCCCCATTGTCTTCAGTTAACAATACAGTAACATCTGCAAATAACAGTACAAGAAGTTTCCAAAAGCTGCCCTTCCTAATCAGGGCCACCCCAACATCCACTGCCGTACCTTGTATCTCCTTTATAAGTGCTTTATAACTGCTTTAGTTATTCAAACTGCTTTAGTTATTTTGTTCATCAACAGACACATGGGTCGAACTTTGACCTTGCTTTCGACCTTATTTTTTTACTGATTGTTCTCAAAATTTAATTCCTTTGTTCATCCATGGCCTTTAATCCCCCTCCAAATGGTTTCTGTAAATCGCTTAAAGGCAGTTAAGTTGACTATGACCACAGACCCGTATTCTGAAAATCAATAGTTCTGCTCTTCTGCTGACTCTTAACCCTTCCCACAAACTTGGTAAATATCAGTTGACAACGGAGAGATCATTTTAACAAACACATCCACGAGTAGAATTTTGAACATGCTCTGTAAGCTTGGTTTTTGATTGATAGTTCTCAAAATTCAGTCACTTCAGCTTTACCTTTACCTTAATTATTTCCCAAACTTTGGTCGAAATTGAATTAAAACTATTATGTTACTTTTGCTAGGTCAGAGTGTGACCTAACCTAGTGAGCTTGACCACTGACCTCATGTCTAAAATGAAATACATTTCTAGAGTATATAGGCTGTCCCTAAACCCTTCCACTGAGTTTAGTTAAAATCAGTTAGAAACTGACTCTGTTACTGTGTTCACACACACACACACACACACACACACACACACACACACACACACACACACACACACACACACACACACACACACACACACACACACACACACACACACACACGCACGCACGCACGCGCATTGCTGAAAACATAACACCCTATTCCGCTTTGCGAGACGTGGGTGATTATCTTACACTCGCATTATGTTGCCAAAGACAAGCCTCTCCCTCTCACCCCCTTCCTTCCCAAACAGTTTTGGATAACGTTGATTTAAAACTGTTGAATTAGCAGAAACAAGATGAAATGATACAAATTCTGTATAGCTGAATACAAAGAGAAGAAATAGGTATGCATTATCTTTCGAGACTATCTAAAGCATAGATACCAGAAATCGAGTTTCAAGCAGTTTGAACGAGAGACAAAAGTAATTCAATGGTCTGGCTATCTTAAGAGTTCGATATACGTGGGAGTGAAGACTGGGAAACATCGGCTTTCTTAAGCAGGAGTAAAACCTGGCTGTCTCACAGTACTACTAGGAAAAAATATATATATATGAATCTCAACAAATTATGGTATGTTTTAATTTTGTATTCTGCTTTCGTAGAAATTTAAATAGGGCAGCTGAAATATGACCTAAACGGAAGTAGTAAAGTTAATGAATGTGAATATTTTAACTTCTAAACGGAAAAGCTGAATATACCAGCCAAATCCATGACACTGAATTCTTTAATATCATTTAATTATCTAACAGGGAAAAGTAAAAAAATGTGCTTCAAACCAAAGACTTTTTTTTTTTTATCTTAAAACACCCGAAGGATTGAACCTGAGCCCTTTTTATCCACTTCCCAGCTTGTACAGAAACTCGAAGAGATTAACCTAATGAGAAAAGAAAAAAACAGAGACAGAACAAACAGTACACGACCCATTTATGAATAGAGTCAAAGATATGAACTGTGACAGAAGGAGGATAGAGTATAAAAAACGCCAAAAGAAATGTGAACCCGAACCGAAACAGAGACAGCATTAGTTTTTTTGTGTTATTATTTTTCTCTCTGTTTGGACATCAGTAATGCGTGGAGCTATAGTTACTACTAATACTATTACTGCCAAAATAGGCAGATAAATGGCGTCAGGGACCGTGTGGGGAGGAGAAGAGAATGGTGGTGGTGGCGATAACGGTGGACAGCAGGAAACACATCAGTAGGAACCGGTCAAACACCAGTGCTACCTGTTAAAGGAAGGGGAGAAATTCAGTATCAGTACGTGGATTGTTTTATATCCTAGAATAAATACACAACTACTCTCTCTCTCTCTCTCTCTCTCTTTCTATCCATGTATCTATCGATCTATTCATTCATTTACATTATATATTGGTGTATATACTACTGCTTCATATGTATGTTCTCTTCTTTCCATCTATCGTCCCCCTGTGCCTCTCTTTTCCTCTCTTTATTCTCATATGATCCTCATTTCTTGCTTCTTTTTCCTCTCATTCCTTCTTCTCGTATTTTATTTCCTCTTCATCTGCCTATAATCTCTTGCATCTCTCCTCGTTTGTTTTCCTTTCTTTTCCTCTTTCCTCATCTGCTTGTGATTTCTACTCCTCAGTACTTTTTTTCTCACGTTTATCTGTTCCAGTTTTTGCTTCTCTCTCTTTTTCCTTCATTCCTCTCCTCTTTCCTCATATTCTGCTGATAGTTCCCATTTTCTCCTCTTTTTCTTCTCATCTCTTCTTTTCTTATCAACTTCTTTTTATGTGCGAATTATGAGAAAGTTGGATAGTGAGCTGGATGAACGGAAGGCAATGCTTGATTGTGTATGGCAATGACAGAATGAGAAGATACGTGCCGGGTGTGAGAGCATACAGTGGTTGGGGATGAGAACTCTATGACCAACACTTAGTAGCGGTGAAAGTCAAGGTACAAATGCGCTGGGTGAATAGAAGGTGAAAAGGGCATGGGGAAGCAGTCTATACAATGAGGGTAGAAAGGTCGCGGGAGGATTAAAATAAGCAGAAAATATGAGAAAAATGGATGAGCGATTGGGAAAGTATGTTTTGGAGCAGATGGGGGAGGTGGAAGGTGTGTTCAAGGTACTCACAAAAGAAATCTGTGCAGCATGTGAGGTGGTGTGTTGGGTGATGAGAAACGAAAGGGGGTGCAAAGAACAACGTCATGGAATGAAGAGATGGGGAAAGTTGTGGCACAAAAAGATAAAGCATACAGTGAGTGGATGGGAAGCAGAGGCATGGAGGAAGTTGGGAGAGTCATATGTGGAGAAGAAGAAAGAGGTGAAAATAATAGAGTAATAAAAGAGTGGATGAAGAGTCTAGAAGGAACTTGAGTTTGAAGTGGAGGGAATGTAAGAAAATGATCTGAAAGGAGGCTTGGAGAGTAAAACAGGGCGATAGAGAACGTAGTGAAGGAGTGGAAGATAGAAATGGCAGACTGCTGGAGAAGGAAGAAAACGTGAGCAGATGGAGAGAACACATTAATGAACTGCTGAACATATGGAATGAAAATAACGCTAGTATAAATGACTGAGGAACGGCTGGGAAAAGGAGGTAGATGCGAGAAAAGAATGAAATCAGTAGGATGAAGTAGTGGAAGAAACGAAGAAAGTCAAAATGGGGAAAGCCGCAGAAATTGATGGAATGTGTGGCTAAATGCTGCAGCATGGGGGAGAGATAGTACTAAAATGGATATGGAAGATATGCATATTGGCCTGGGAAAAAGGTAGTCAAAATTGGAAGTCAGGTACAATTATTCCCTTGTACAAATGAAAAGGGGAAATAGTAGTGTGTGGTAATCACAGGGGCACATGTCTTGGTAGTGTAATAGGATTAGTATACGTCAGCATACTTGTTGGCAGAGTTAGAAAAATAACAGAGATATTAGCTGGAGAAGGAAAGAGGGGTGTCAGGAAGGGAAGAGATTGTGTAGACCACATATTTATCCTAAGGTGTTTAGTGGAAAAGTTTTTAGAGAAGGGAAAGAAGTTGTACGCTGCCTTCAGGGATCCTGAGAAAGCATATGACAGAGTGGATAGACAAGGAATCTGGAGAATATTAAAAATATACGGAGTAAGCGGGAATTTGTTGAATGCCATGAAGAGTATGTTTGAGAGTGTTAGGGCTGCAGTGAATGTGGACTGTGAATTGAGTAAATTTTTCTGTCTGAATGTTGGATTGAAACAGGTATGTGCCGTGTTTTCATGGTTGTTCAGTTTGTATATGGATGGAGTTATAAACGAGATACAAGTTAGGGCAGAGCATGTTGGAGCAGCCCTAATAAGAGAGGGCAGTTTCTGGAGGCCTTCTGTTCTGTTGTTTGCAGATGCTACTGTATTGTTAAGTGAAGACGAAGGGGAGCTGCAAGGCTTGGTGAATGAGTTTGAGACAGCACGTAAGAAATGAAATCTAAAGATGAATGTAGGGAGGAGTAAAGTAGTGGTATTAGAAAGAAATGAATTCAGTGACTGCACAGTGAGGCTGGATAGTAAGGAAATGGAAAATATGATTGCATTTACGAACCTGCTTTATGTGATGAGTAGGAATGGAAGATTGGAGGATGAAGTGCTTGAAAGGGAACAGCAGGAAAGAATGGTTGCAGGTTGAATGAAAACACTGAACGTAAAGAGGGAAGTTAGCATGGAAGTCAAAATAAAAAGAAAAAGTTACTACATGACAGTACTGTGATCCCCACTCTAACGTATGGAAACAACGCTTGGACATTGTTGGAAGGACACAAGGCAAGAGTGAGAGCAATGGAAATGGATTATCTGAGAGGAGCATGTGGAGTTACATGGAGTGACAGACTGACAAATGAGGAAGTGATGAAGCTTTATGATGTGGATGTGGATGTAACAGAAAGCATTAGGAGAAATTCACTGAGTTGTTTTGGCCATGAGGAGAGGACGGAGAGTGAGAGACTAACTAGGAGAGTGTATGTGAGTGAGTTGTAGGGAAGGGGAGAGAGAGAGAGAGAGAGAGAGAGAGAGAGAGAGAGAGAGAGAGGGAGACTGTGGATGATATGGAATGGAGTGGAAAGGTATATGAGAGAGGATGGTTCAGTTGAAGGGAGGGCAGCAAAATGGCCGGGGACAGATCGACATGGAGGCGATTTGTTTGTGGACACCCCTTACGTGATTAAGGCGTCTCATTGCAGATAAATAGATCTCTCTCATCTTTTTGCCTCTCCTCTTCTTTTTACTTATCCCCCTCATCTGTTTCCTTCCTCTCTCCATTTCTCACTTCCTCTCCCCCTTCTTTTTTTCTCATATCTCAAGCCTCTAGTCTCCTGTTTTCTCTCTTCCTGTATCGGCATATCCTCTCTCCTTTCCTCATGTGCTTTTTCTATAATATTGTTTTAAGTGCTACTAATCTACGACGGAAATAAACATAATACAGCGATTTCAACCAAAAACTTTTAAATACGATGACTGATAGAATCACTGGTTTGAAAATTGAATAGTGGAAACCAAAAACAGATGACCAGATAAGTAAAATACAGGAAAGGAATAATGTTTACGAAACCATAACACCAGGTTCCTAAGAATAATAACATGAATCAATTCGCTGCACTGTTTTAATTCAACTTTCATCTGTGACGTTTCTTCCGCAAATTAAATGTAAGCGGGACAGTGCACGGGATCTTATGTGTATGCCAGTGATGCCTAGGCTGTTTAAGTTTCGTCCATTGAAAGCGATGCGTTTTGGTTTTTTGGCAGTGCATTATGGTCATAAGCGGTATGTTTTTATTTTCGCTGGTGTGTTATGGTTCCGATCCACACAATCAAAGGGCTGGGAGTGGATTTGTCGCGTTTTTTAAAATCTGAAAACATTCAGGATGAACCTTTCCGACGACATAACAATTGGAAACTGGTCTCGGTTAGGCTCGAATGACACTAATCTAGGTTAGGTTAAATGGCGTCTCGGTAGGCTAGTCCCAAAAATGCCCTGAAATTCATAAAGTTCTATTTATTTTCACCATTAAGAAAAAATCTATGATGGGGTTAATGTTTACAAAGCCTCAACACCACATTAGTGACCCCACAATACAGCGCCACAGAAGAAAACCGACTTTGAACTGTGTAACGAATTGATTCACATTATTTACTTCGAATCAGGTGTTATGATTTTGTAAACATTTACCTCATAAAGTACAAACACACTCAACAAAATGTTCTTTCTCTCTCTCCCTCCTCCTTTTCTAACCTTGTTCTTTACCTTTTCTTTCTTTCTTTCTTTTTTTTTTTTTTTTTTTTTTTTTTGCGACTAACCTGATACTGTCAGGAAATATGATCTCTCTCTCTTTGTGAAAAATGTAAAAAAATTTGAGGAAGAAGCCAAAGGAAAATGCTACAAAAGGCGGCCAGAGGATTTCCAATGAGGTACCGTCACAATGGGTGTTCACCGAAAACCTCACCTTAAATACTGTAAATTTAGGAAGCTTTGCCTTGGACTGTCACATCCCACGGAAAAAACCACAGAGTTATACATATAGAGCGCGCGTCCCTGTGTTGTGGTATGGGCGATAAGTGAAGCCAGCGGGCCCGGGGCGGCGGCCATCTTAGGATGCCCACTCTACCGAGTCCCGACCTTCTCGTACAGCTCATCATAATTCACAAATACTAACCTTTCCCGAGTGTTTTTTGCATTATATCCTGATGTAAATAGATAGAGCAGTTATCAATATAATTACTTTAGCTATTTTAAGCCTTTTTTCCATTACTATTGCGCTCTGAATGAAGTGAGAAGAAAAGTTATTCCCGGTCCCCTTACCTTGTCTCTACGCACCATTTTACTTTGGATACACAAAAATCAACGATTAGAAGCGAACATATACCAATTTATTAATAGCATTACATTAATTGAGTGGATGGTGAGTTCCCTCACTTACTGGTTCTTAAATAATACTAACTTAGTGTTTTCCTAACATAACAGCCTCTTACTTTAGCAGTGGTTGCTTTTGCAAGATGATGCAAACGTATCTTGCAATATGCAAGCACCACTGCTTTAATAAGAGAAAAAATGTGATTATTATCAGGTGAACATTCAAACATATGGGAATCATGTGTTTTAAATGCAGTGCTACCAGTCTCTTTCAATACAGAATATGCAACTAGAGAGGAAATTCTGGGAATGTTACGTAGCTCTTTGTCATGACTTTTCAACATTTTCTGAAATATTTTCTCTGTTGATCTGCAGACAGACACAGCACTCATAGAGGGCTTTATCAAGCCGCCTTTGTCCTTAACCAGTATCAATGCACAACTTTTATCATTGTTCTTAATTTCTGTTGCTGTAAGTGCAGACAAGCAGTCTGGACATGAAATATTTCTCTTTACCATTTTAACTGCATATCCGGCAATGTAACCTACTGCAGCTTCCTTATAATCTGACACATCTGTAAAGTTTGGACAGTCTACATAATCATGATCTTCTTGGGCAGGACTGCGAGGAATGATATCATATCTTCTTGCCATCATAATATCTTCAGTTTTATCCTCTAAAGCTTTCTTCATGACACTGCTAGATGTTGCAGATGTGAGCACTTCAGTGAGGTCTTGTGCAGAGACATTCCCGTTTGACGTTTTTATTTCATGCCTCAGAAGGAGTCTCTTGTATGCTGCCATGAGGTTTAACGCAGAAGGGTTATTTCGAAAGCCACCAGATGCTCGAATTGCACAGAAAGAGTTCTAAGTGATCCTGTGACAGCTTATAAGTTAGAAAGTACTGGAGTGGCTTATTTACACCTACAAACTGTTTATAAAGTGCCTGAGCACTCTTAATGGCAGCCAAAAAACCAATGAAAGGTGTCTTTCTAGAAGTTTTGTACATGAGGATGTCATCAGAATTAGTGATAGTCATTAGATAAGCAAATGCTTGATCTAAGAATGACATTGAAACTACTTCTGTCTCAGGTTGAAGTGCTGCTTTCATTCCTCTAGCAAATTTGTTTCTCGAGTTCAGTACATCAAAAAGTTTATCAGCCATTTGCAGAAATTGAACTGTACCCTGACAATCCTTAAAACTGTGGGAGATGTAATGAATCCCGACAGAAGATTAATGCATCAGCTACACTAGAACTCAGTGTTTGCGCAGCAAGTTTTACTTTCATCTTTTGAGTGTGCCATGAAAGATGGATATCCCTGAGTTTATTTCCTAAATGAAGGCCCTCCTCTTCTTGAAGTTGATGCAGTGCTTGAATATATTTCCATTCTATTTTATTTCCTGATCACAGAGAAGCGAGAACATCTTACCTGTTTTGAATTTAGCGTGAGACTGGGCATCCCAATATGGCCGCTGAGCCACTTCCGGTTGCGTCACTTTCAAACCAGGGTGGCGCACTCTATATGTATAACTCTGTGGAAAAAACTGGACTGACTGGCATACTCTTTTGTTCTGGGGGAGGCAGAGAGAGAGAGAGAGAGAGAGAGAGAGAGAGAGAGAGAGACCGAGGGGGAGGCTAATAGTGTGTGTGTGTGTGTGTGTGTGTGTGTGTGTGTGTGTGTGTGTGTGTGTGTGTGTGTGTGTGTGTGTGTGTGTGTGTGTGTGACGCTGGAGGATCTTTTGCCTGGGTGCCTTGTCTTTTGGCTGAGTGGGGGATGAGACTCATTATGTGGATGGCTAGAATAAGAAGCCAGGCATGATGATGATGATGATGATGATGAGTATGGTGATGATGATGATTTGCACGATGATGATGATGAGCATGGTGAAGATGATGGTAAAAGCGCTGGAGGAGAATGAAGAGAAAAAAGAGACAGGAAGCGCTAGGA
This sequence comes from Coenobita brevimanus, assembly GCF_032717465.1. Taxonomy (NCBI): domain Eukaryota; kingdom Metazoa; phylum Arthropoda; class Malacostraca; order Decapoda; family Coenobitidae; genus Coenobita; species Coenobita brevimanus. The sequence continues at coordinate 36,696,820 of NC_136971.1, forward strand.
GCAAGTGGGGCACAATGTTTGAAGGGAGGAATATAGTAATGAGGAAGCAAATAGGAATAAGAAAAAGGTGTGGAATACACACAGGAATACACAAACAATTGGAAGGAGGAAAGCAGGAGGGGTAGGAGGGAGGAGGAAGTTGGAGAAGGAGAAACTGATATTTGAGGAGGATGGAAACACGTGTGGAAGGAAAAATATGATAAGAGTAATGAAGAGATAATACTACAGGCTCCCCCAAGGGGGGAATCACACCAACAGTGAGTCTACATATCCAGCTCCGCACGGAATATGACCCTGACCTTGACCTACTTTCACCAACTTCGAACTAGTATGAGATTTTCATCTCTACTACACACCTGTAAAATTTAGTGGTGTCTTGAACGATTGCGAAGTTATCGTGGAAAGAGAAACACAATTTGACCTACCTTCACCATTTTTAAACTCGTGGAAGATTTTGAGCTCTACTACACACCTGTAAAATTATGTGATGACATCTTGAGCGGTTGCTAAGTTATCGTGCTGACAAACACACAAACACACACACAGGCAAACAAAAAACAATACTCGTAGGAGATTTTGATCCTTACTACACACCTGTAAAATTTTGTGATGTTATCTTGAGCTGCTGCGAAGTTATCGTGGTAACAGACAGACGGACCTTGCCTTACTTCAGTTTCAAAATCATAATCGATTTTTTTTTTCCAACTGCACGCTTGTAAAATTTTGTGATGATATGGGAGGTTGCGAAGTGATCGTGCTAACAGACACACAGACAAACAAACTGAAAACAATACTACCTTCTCTATCGCGGCTGGCAAACATCGAAAACCTGGTTGGACGTGGGAAAATTCTAAGCGGGAGATTAAGCAGTAGGAAGGACAACAGATGTCTAGATGAGAACAAGTGAAACAATTAATGTAAGTAGGAAGGAATGAGGAAAATACTGATGCAATGAACAAAGAAAGAAAGGGAAGGAAGGAAGGAAACATTTATGGAACAAATGTATTAAGAAAGAAAGAAGATAGAAATGGTATATGGAAGAGATGAAAGAAGGAAGGAAAGACTCATCCAACGAAGGAGAAGAAGAAACGGAAGACTCAAAAACGGGGGGAGGGAAGGAGAGATAGCAGTAGGAGGTCAAGAAGGAAACAACACGGGCAGGCACCATAAAGCAAGAGACGAGGAAAACTGGACCCGACATGGGTGGGTGGGCAGGGGATTGAGGATATTGTTGCTGGTGAAAGAGGAGAGGCTGAGACGCAGGACAGAATGGATGAAAAGGAAGAAGGGGGGGAGGAGCAATGGATCCAATAAAGAGGAGAAAGGAAGATGAGAAAAGGAAGGATAGAAGAAAGGGAGAGATGAAGGAAGGATGGGGAGATGAAACAATGAATGTAGGGAAGGATTAAAAATAAACAAAAGAAGGAAGTAGAGAAGAATAGTAAGAAGCAATAACAACAGAACAAAAGACGAAGACCGTAAGAAGAAGAAAAAAAAAAGAAATAGAAGAGGGGTACAGAAAGATAACTGGAGTGCAGGAAAGAGGAAACAGTACCTAGGAATTCAGAACTATCATACCGGGAAACTATGGTGTGTTTATCTTGTAGGATGAAACGACTTGCAATAAAGATACAGACAAAAGCTTTAAGCAAAGAATAGAAAGGTGGATAAAGGGAGGATTAAAAGAGTGAAAGAATAAGAAGAAAAAAAAATGAAAAGAAAGAATGAGACAAGGACGTTAGAGGCAGACCGAACGAATGAAGAGGGAGAGTGCATAATAATCAAATAAGACGACCTGAGAGAGAGAGAGAGAGAGAGAGAGAGAGAGAGAGAGAGAGAGAGAGAGAGAGAGAGAGCAATGGGAAAGGAAACGAGAGAAATGAAGAGATGAGAGAAGATGAAATATTTAATGGAAATAAAACGAGAAGACAGACAGGTGCAGAATGAGAAGATAAAAGGAAGAGATATTTGGAGACGAATGAAAAGAGGAGTAAGGAAAACAGGAGAGAAGGAAGGGTGATTGAGAAGAGAGAGGGAGTGAAGAGGAGAGGAAATGGGAAGCTATACTGGTACTAGCTCCAAGTTGCCAAGCTAGGGTGCCAAAGACGCAGTTTCGCATAGTACTTTCCGTCTGCAGAGGATTCTTGTTATGCACTGATCTCAGGTTGGATAGTGTGATTCTTTTGCCGGGGGTTATTAAGCTGATAATTATTGTGTTACCATTTAAAGTGTCACCTTGTGCTTCTTGTTGCTTTTCCTTGCTTACCTCTCGATTTACCTTCCTACGTACCTCACCTCCCTGCCTACCTCTCTGCCTGCCTACCATCCTACTTACCTCCCTGCTTACTTCCCTACCTACTTCCCTGCCTGTCTCCCTGCCTTCCTAACTTCCCATCTACCATACCGACTCCCTACCAGCCTCCTTACATGTCTGCCTACCTCTCTGCCTTCCTCCCTGAGTGTCTCTTTGTCTGCCCACCTCCCTTCCCCCTTCCCTATCTATCTCTCTGCCTACATACCTACTTCCCTGCGTTTATAGCTACCTGTCTCCCTGCCTACCCCACTGCCTGCCACCACCACTATGATGAGTTGGCGACACAAGCGAACATTTAAAGCTTTTTGCATTTCGCCACGTTCTAGTGGGTTGTATTAAATCTGTAATGAGCGCAGATATTACTGGATTATAAACACCTTTTCCATTGATATTTATGTTATACTTTTTATTTGAGTCTTACCTCGTCCCGCCTTTTTTCGATAAGGTCTAAGGCGTTGCCCCTGGGTAGAGGATTTAGGTTTTGAGCGTGTAGCCCTTCATGACCGGATTCCCTTCTTGATGTCTACCCATGATCCTTGGGTGGACTCGAACCTCCGACCCTTCGGCCTGAGGGGAACACTCTAACCCACTGAGCCATGGCTGCTACATTGCGAGGATTCGAACCAGCGCTTGTAATTGCGTTGGTACGGCAGCTTACTAACTGAGCTATTTAGGTAACCCCCAACAATGGACGAACAGGGCCGTAGGTGGAGAGAATTTTAGTAGACCTTGGGTAGAGCAAGGGTGCACTTCACGCCTGCCTCCTGCGTTCCCAGTCACACTCATGCGTCCTTATACCTATACTCTTTTAAATATATATTTTTATCACTGTGATCTTTCGTTTGCTCTGAGCGTGTTGACCCCTTCCACGAGGGCACACCGTCAGATACTGAGGATTCATTTGACTCCTCAGTCGCCAAAATCGATGCATGGCGGCGGGCGACTGAGTGCGAACAGACATACGAAAGGACAGACAGACAGAAAACTAACATCCCGGTTCAAGCTTGCTAAGACCCTCGATTTCACCTTCGGGAATTCGATAGACGAGAAAGAAGAGTGGAAAGGGAAAGAGATGCGACGGAAAGAAAGAAGAGGAAAGAAGAGAGAGGAGGAAAGTAAAACTAGGTTTCGCATGGGAGACTCAAGCGGATGATTATAAGGGGATGAAAGAACTGGGAGGAGAAAGAGACAAAACTGGGAGCAAAGTATGGCAGGAGAGAAGGAAGGATGGAAGAATGGAAGGAAGACAGGGAAGGAAGAAAATAAGAGAAAGGAGGGTGAAGAAGGCAAGATGAGAGAGATATCGACTGTAAGCGGGCAGGAGGGGGAGGTAAAGGGAGGAAAGGAATGGTGAGGAAAGGAGAGGAGAGAAGAAAATCCAGGAACGAGGGAGGGAGGAAGAGAGGGAGAGAAGAAGGAGGGAAGAAAGGAAGGGGGGAGGGATGGCAGGAGGGAGGGAGTGAAGGAGGTAAAGAAGAGGAGGAGGATTGTAGACATGATGGTGAAGCAGGCAAGATGGAAGGCACGCATGAAAATAGGAAGAAAGGGGGAGTGGAAGGAATGAAAGAAAGGACTGGGATATAATGGAAAGAAAGTAAGAAATTAGATACGGATATGAAAAAAGGAAACGAGGTAGTAAAGAATGAAAAGAGAGAGGGATTTGACGGAAGGCAGGAAGGCTGAAGGATGGAGAAGAAGCTTGGGATAAGAGGGGAAAAGGATGGGGAGAAGGAAGAGAGGAGGGAAGAGAGGATGCAATGACAACCAGAGGGCACGAAGGAAGGTATGGGAAAATAGTAGGGAGGGAGGGAAGGAGAGTGATTGGAAAGATGGAAGAGAAAGATAAAGTAAGGATGAACAAGAAAATTAAGTGAAGAAAGAAGTTAAAAGAAAAAGAAAGGAGAGGGAGTAAGGAATGACACAAAGAAAGGTAGGGGGAGACATATAGGGAGGGAGAAGGAAGACGAAAAGGAGGGGAAGGAAAGAAAAAGAGAGGGAATGATGGAAAATGAGAGAGCAATGGGAAAGATAAAGAAAGATCGAGAAGAAAAGAGGACGAAATGAGTAGAAATAAAAACGACTAAAGATGAAATTTTGAACACACACACACACACACACACACACACACACACACACACACACACACACACACACACACACACAAATCCCAAATCTTGCTTCTCATATGAAAATTTATCTGTTTACCTGCATTTGTTACTGGTATGATAAAAAAAATAATAATAATAATTACAGAACAAATAAACCAGAGGGAACTTTTGAACCAAACTCGCCCCGTACCACAATCTTGTTGGACGCCGACTAAAACGTTTGCCTTTACTGAGACGGTTGTTTAGGCGTCTGTTGGCTTCCGCGTCCGAAGTTTGGTGATTCTGCAAACATTTTCTAAAGCTTCTTAAACTTAAAACTTATTATAAAGGCTTAACAGAAATGCTGAGTGTCTCGAGATACCAGGCTCTGAAACATTCAAAGTGATAATCAGACCATTCACCACAGACATTAAGGTGTGAGCAGGGGAAGCGAGCGCTGATAAGAGTAAAGAGGAAAAGAAATAAGGAAAAAAAAAAATCTGTCCTCTGGGAAACATAATACATGAGACGGAAGGAAAGAGGATAGGAAGTAAGAAAGAAAAGAAGGAAGAAAACATATGATGGAAAAGCGGAAATGACAGAGGGATAGAAGGGAGTGAAGAAAGGGCAGATAGAATGGGAAGGGTGTGTTTCGAAGTGAACAAAGGAAAAAGAAAAGACAAGAGAGAAGAAAGACCAAATTGGAATGGTGGAAGGATGGAAGCAAAGAAATAAGATAGGTGGGAAGGAGCAAGACTAGCGAATAAGGGAAAGTGTAAGGAAAAAAATAAAAGGAGGAAGATAATAAGGAAAAAATTAAGATAGGAAAAGAAGGAAGGAACGAGAAAGAGGAGGAATGAGTATATGAAATGTCAAGAAAAGACGGAATGGAGATGATATCTGTCTATTTTTCTATGTATCTATCTATCTCCCAACTTTCTCCATGACTTCCTTGACTAAGCATGTTTCTGCCAGGATTCCCTAGAAGCATCTCTATCTCATCTCTCCACCTCCTGTCTGGACTTTCCCTGCCACGCTTGCAATCTCTTGGAGTCCAGGCCGTCAGGCTTTTGAGCCATCGGTTATCCCTTATTCTTGCAACATCGTCTCCCCACCTCCGTTTCTGTTCTTCTGTATCTTCCTTATTATCTTGGATTTTATTCTGTTCTCTCACTCAAGTTGATCTCTTATGGTCACTCAAAGATATTCCCAACAATGACTTTTTCACTGCCCTTTGAGAACAGAATAGTTTGTTTGCCATTCATTTTGCTTGTCTCCAGTTCTCACAACTGGGCGTTATGTATTTTTCGTTTCATACACACAAGGAAATTGCTTTCATGATGTCTTTATGTTTATCAAGTCCTTTCCATCCAACTGAAATGCATCTTAATTTCATTTTCATGGTTCTTCGTTAATTCTGATATTTGCTCCAAGTAACTGAATTCCCCAAGTTCTTCATGATGACGCTTTTGGGTGTATTTGGATTAAACATTACTTTTACTCTGGTTCATTTTTACCTCAACTTTTAGAATGAACTTACTCCATCCAAAATTTCTTGCAATGAATCTGCTATTTATGATATTAGGACAATGTCATCTGCAAGTTTTAAATTATTTAAGTTTTCCCCATCTACATTTACTCCTTTGTTGTCCCAGTCCAGCTTCCTGAAAATGTTTTCATGGCATGCTTTAAATTATTTTGGAGAAACTGTATCTCCTTAATGCCGGCCTTTCCCAATCTTAATTTCTTCCCGAGTCTATATGTACTGTACTTTAACTATAGCAGTTTCCTCTTTGCATACGTTTTCGAACAGTTTTACAATGTTCTCATTCATTCCTTGTTCCACCAACGAATTTACTGTTGCTAGTTGCTCCACTGATTTGAAAGCCTTCTCGCAATTGACAAATCTAAGCACAGTGGTTTATTATATTCTATATATATTTTTAATTAACTGATTCATTGTGTGTAGATGATAAGCTTTCGAGTACCCAGTTTGGAATAAATGAAGTTGTTTTTCATCCAAATTTGTTGTTATTCTATTCGTAAGGACTTATTTGAAATTTGTAAAGAAGTGATAATAAGCAAATAAGTCGAAGCTATTAAGTCGATAGTTTCTCTCTCTCTCTCTCTCTCTCTCTCTCTCTCTCTCTCTCTGAGGGGTGGCCATTTGGCTTTGAGTTATTTGTTTTACGGGGAGGGGCACTAACCCTCCACCAACCCACTTGCTGACATGTAGAGAGCACGTATGGTTTGGTTATATGGTTACCACCCAGCGTTGTAAATGGTTTCCTGGCTCACAGGAAACCATTTGGCTTGTCACTCAATGTAATGCCACCTGTAAAGGAATGAAAAGCAATAAGAAGTGACAGGAAAGATGGGAGAAATAGGAAGAGAGGAGGGCAGGCATAGAAAAAGAATGATAAAGGCTAAGGAAGAAGTAGGCAGCATTACATCAAGTGAGTGGATGATGGTCGCCACCACGTTGCGTGGCGATGTTGGGTGGCCGGCCCGTTCCACTGACTCGCCCCTTGTGATTTTTTTCAGCGTGTCTACCTTAAATCACGAGTGTATAGTGTATACTCATCGACCCCAATCTCTTGAAGCCTTTAAGGTTGCTATTCAGCAGGAGATAGCCGCTGGTCCACCCAACATGACCCGTCGAGCCATGGCAGCCTTCAGAAATCGCCTCCAAGCGTGTATAGACAATGACGGCCACCATTTGGAGGATGTCATCTTTAAACATTGATGAATAAAAACTGTATTAAATGAAGTTTCATGTGCGCAAATAATATTTTGATTATCTTTAACCTTTTTTTTTTTTTCATTTACCTTTGAAATGTGGGAGGTTCTTCTGGGTTACCCTGTATATGTGATGCTCTTTAATCCATGTCGACTACTGCATCATTTAATATTTACAGATCTATTGATTTTGAAAATTCTTAGCTTCTTCTAAAATGGTAAGCAGTATCTTTATCACAGATACCTGTGCTTGCATTTGTCATGCATTTTGTTGACCACACACGTGTTAAACTGGAAATCTTACGTTTGTGGGGAAAAAATTGTTGTAAATTTCATGCATTTTGCTGAGTCATGCATTGAATTTTGTCAGTTAACTGTGTCTTTATGTAAGCTTTACTGTATGGAGACAGCTCTTTATGCAGAGACTGACATTTATGAATAGTTGTGTTGGTAGGCAGGCAGGTAAGATGACAGGTGGCTGAAGGGTGAAGAGATTAGGATGAAAGGTTGACAGGCAAGAAGAGAGTAAAGAGATACATTAGGATAGAGATAAGTAGGTACTGTAGGTAGATAGGCTGGTAGGTAAAGATGTGGGACAAAAGGGAGATAAAGTGGAATGATAAACAACCTCAAAAACAGTGTTAGCAAGCGGTGGAATATTAAAAACGTCGAGAGAGAGAGAGAGAGAGAGAGAGAGAGAGAGAGAGAGAGAGAGAGAGCAATCCTACTCCATTTACAGGGAGCGGAACCAAGGAGACCGCAAAACCAGGAACCAACACGATTAACAACTTTGTGATCAACTCACTGTCGTAAACGAGATTAGTGTTTGCTGGTAGGGCAAGACAAGGAGAGTCCCTACTATTCCCTTGGCTGTCCTTCCAACTAAAATAAACCATGTACTGCCTTCACCTCAACTTCGCTCAGCCTTTCAGCCTTTCGCAGCTTTTTACACCTAGTTCAGTGGCGGAAAACGAAAACACTGCGGCTCTGCATCCTTGCCATAACACTTCCATCGTCTCACCTTTATAAGGTCAATAAAAACCAAGAGCTTCACCCAAGAGTCTCCCCTAAACTGAATGAAACCTGATGAAGGCAGCAAGAACATGACATGGCGTCATCTCACCTGAAACGATGCATCACAAGCTTGCAGTGCTCCCTTACAGAGTGATAATTCGGTCCAGAGTATTAATACTCGTTCACAAAAAACTACCAGTACCGCGGCTATACTTCTCATGGCGTCTGCCCCTACCTTAAAATCTGCCTTACTTCTAGGGAGATCACTGTTTAAGACATGGGAACAGGGAAACACTGACAGACAGACTAAGTGATGACTGGTGAGAAAGACAGCAGTCTCACTTCTGAAAGAGAGAGAGAGAGAGAGAGAGAGAGAGAGAGAGAGAGAGAGAGAGAGAGAGAGAGAGCAGTGTACTAAAACCCATGTAACTGGTAGGCTATGTTACTGGTCAGCTATGTATCAGTGAGGCAGGGTCAGTGTCTGTCGAGATCTCTCTATCATTATTGGGCCAGGCAGACGAAGTCGATGGTCATTACTTTTGTACGAAATGTATTTGTGTGTGTCTGTGTCGAAAACAAATAACAGAAAGTACTGATTGCAGAAGGAAAAGTTATTAAAAAAAAGTTGTTTAGAGTCACAACTTGACTTCACATGTCACTCAACCAACACTGGGAGTCATCCAGGATGGATACAGAATAGTCAAGTTTTCGTCTACAGTAATAGTGTTATTACAGTCTACCTGGCTCACAGATAACGGGTTGTCTTGTGTTCTGTAATCTACCTGTCTGGCTATCTGTCTCGTATATCTATTTTTTTTTATATCTACCTATGTCTTTCAGTTAGTATGCATTTCCCTACATTATACTATGGCTGTCTATTTGTATACCCACCTATTTATCTTTCAATATGTATATATTACCCGCAGTTTTCTAAATATATCAAATAACTTCCCTGTCTACATGCAGCCATTCCTGTCATCTTCAAAGGAACAATGCCCTGTCGAAGAAGCTGGGCAACCCGGTGATCAATGGAACCATGATAATCTGGGGCAAATTTACTAGGTAGGTTTACTGTTCGGGATCAAATGAAAAACATTCTCCAATACCCACGTTTAGCGTAAGTGGCTCAGTGGTATCGTGACCGCCTCCCCAGTCTGCCTACACTCTATGATATTAATTACTTGTATTGTTCAGTGATATAGAAGAGATGTTAAGCCGTAGTGTTGCCTGGTCCAAGTAATGAGGTAAGGGAAACAAGCTGCAAAAGAGTGAAATTCTCTGCCTGGTTGAAATGAATGAAATATAGTTCTGTACCAAGGTTAGGAATTATCTACTCTTACGTTCTCGTTGAATATGTAGACATGCGGAACTTTGTCCAGTTAAAGTCAGACGATATTGCATCTGATGGATATAGATTCCAAAAGATAAGCACTTAGCATGAGGACTTCAATTTTACTTTTGTCATGCTACCACCAGATGTTTCGACTCAGCTTAGGGGAGAGACTGTCTAACCCTTATAGGTGGAAAAGCTGCACTTGGACACAATATAACTCTCTTGATATAGCTGAATGTAAAAAAAGAAAGAAATAAAAATCAAAAGGAAAACGGGTTGTTGGACAGAAGGATTAAGGCTCAATCCCAAACCGTAGTCGACTATTCAACACACCTGACAGTTCAAACGTGCACCTTTTTGTAAAATTTCAGCGAACAGAAATAAAAAATAATAATTGAAGCGAAACATGGAGACGACAGGCAACAATAGCAACATCGATGCGTGAGTTCCTTTGAATTGGTAATAAACTCTTGACAAACAGAAACCGCGACAGGGTAGAGGCCACTTGAGTGAGAAAGGTTGGTTTGGTTAGTTTTATACTTTTGTTGTTGTTTTTTTCACTGGGATGAATCAAAACCCTCTTCAATTCATTCACGGAAGCATGCACACATAGACACGTCCCAGTGCACACACACACACACACACACACACACACACACACACACACACACACACACACACACACACACAATATTTACATTCATACATAAACATACACAACATCTCACTCTCTCTCTCTCTCTCTCTCTCTCTCTCTCTCTCTCTCTCTCTCTCTAACTTTTCAGGTGTATTTTTTCATAACCATATGTAAACAATTTTCGCTCCGCACATGGTCAAGACATCTGCAGTACACTTCTTTAAAAAATGAAATTATTGTTAACACTTAGGGATGAATAAGAACAGAAACTAGTGTTGGGACAATCATAGAAACAAGAGAACAGGATGGGAGGAGTTGCGGTGTTACTACACTCCACACTCTACTCACAGAACATTTAAAGCTGGTGGAATGTAGTAATGGGTATTGAACTCCGAATGTTCCCGGATAAAAACTGAAGCATGTTATGAAAGACCGGTTGGGAAGGTGTGGCTAAGATAAAATTGACAAAATGTGAAAACGAAATCATTCAAGGATACACTTTTCGAATCCAAAATCCAAAATCTATCTGCTAGGTACAAGGCAATTAATTTTAATGTCTGACATTAAGGCTGTGTAAGTACTTCAACTACCAAGGATGGAAGGAAGTTATATTTTCACCTTGTTTGCCTGTGTTACCTCCCAAGACACTAAAACGAAACTGACAAAGAAAGCGCCCGAATGTTGTTGTGGGACTTGCTACCTAATCGGAAGGAAGAGGGGAGAGAGAAATGATAGTGAGAATGTGAATTAGAGAAGTACTGTGTTCCAGGCTATTCCATCATGATCTGACATTACTCGTATTATGGGAGTAAGCAAAAATTAACACTACAATCGTGGCTGATAATGAAAGTAACCAAACGTTACCCCTGTCTACGACACCCAACTGTCTGTTTACAATCCCGGTTCGTATTTTAATTTCAAGATGAAGAACGTAATGGGTTAAAGGAGGCGGGAAAAAAATAGTCTCACGGTCTGCTTGTAAATCAAACCGGGGAATTCTCCGTTGCGGGCCGAGAATGCTTCGCACACCACCACCACCAACATCAGACTTACCAAGGAATTTAGATAAAACTGGTGACTGGCATCACCACGTGTAAAAGCTCTCTCGGCGTAACTTTTAATAACTGTGTTCCCTAACCCCCGACTATCCCATGATTCCTTTAATGATCCCGTCGAAAAGATGGCAGTGAAGGTGTACCGATCGAATACCAGGTTCGTGAAGTATCCGAGGAATTTTCACTTTAGAAAACACGGTTCAAAATTCATGTTATTGGCATTAGTCACTAACAGCATTTTAACAGAGTCCTATAATCCGTTGGAATTAATCACCTATAGATACTGATTCAGCTACCAGGAATTAATACATACCGGTAATTTATTTTTTAAATTATGGGAATTACGTCAGTTGTAGAAAACAGATAATTTCCAGTGATCAGTTTCGGAGAACGAAATATCCTTTAAAGGAATTCTTTCATTCTGTAGGAATTCTTTTACTTACAGAGGTTTTCCACTTAAAGGATACGATTCGGAAATAAATTTTGTCATACAGGCCATCGTCACAATCCAAAAGTATTCGAGTGGTACCTTACTGCTGGTATGGATCACTGTCGACAGGATATGACAAAATCTTTAGACTAAACATTAGTGAGTGTTTGAACTGGATACGGAGCAACTTTTTTGAGAGAGAGAGAGAGAGAGAGAGAGAGAGAGAGAGAGAGAGAGAGAGAGAGAAAACGTGGAACCATACTTAAACACACGCTCAGAAATTAACATCTACTTGCCCTGGAGGGACACATCCAACTCATCAAACAAACAGCCTATTAAGTATGCCTTTCCTTGTGTAGTATTTTTGTGTAGCAGTCTCCCGGAAGAAACACATGCTGTAGGCTGAAACCTGAACAAAACTAAACCTTCTTACTCCTCGATGAATGTTAGCACGAATTAACTCCTATCAGGCAGCAAGGAAAAAATACAGGCCATACTTCTGTACTGAAGGGTCAATCTGTGGTGGGTGAAGGAAGGGCCATGGGGAAGATGGAAAGGACATGATCAAGTAAATAATGAAAGAAAGCGATGATAAGAAATAAGGTGAGGTGAGGTGAGATGAGGAGGGGTGAAGTGCATGAGGAAAGAAAGAGATGTTATGACATAAGGTGGGGGGAGATAAGGTGAGGTGAAGTGAGGGCAGGTGATGTGAGGTAAGGCAAGCTGAGGATGGACTGGAACGTAAACAATGGTAAAACTGTAAAGAAACTGAAGGGATGTGGAATAAAAAAAGGGAGGGTACAGTAGGGAAGGGTAAGCTTAGGTAATGTAGAGGTAAGCTGATGTGTGGAAGGCTCTAACAAAGTAGAGGAATTTGAAAAAAGCGAAGTTAAGCGAAGTGGAATAAGGTATGGTAATGTAAGGTAAGGCAAGGCAAGGTGTGAAAAGGTAAGGTGAAGTGACGTAAAGAAAGATGAAGTGGCGAAGGTGAGTTGAGGTGAGAAGAAATAGCCAAGGTGAAATAAAGGAAGGTGTTGACGTAAGGTTTGGTGAAATGGCCAAGAAGACGAAAGGTAAGATGAAATGGGTGAAGGTGAGGTAAGATGAAATGACCAAAATGATGTAAGGTAAGATGAAATGGTTGTGGTGTAGGAAGGTCAGATGAAATGACCAAAATGTCGTAAAATGAAGCGACCAATGCAAGTCAAGGTAAAATCAAAAGGCCAAGGTGAGGTGAGGTGAGGAGACTGAATATATACAGTACACACACATTAAATGGATGAGAAAAAAAAATGTTGACTAATTCCTCTTTCATTTCCAGTTCACAAAATACACAGCCACCGAAAATGTCTGACTCGAATTTGTGCAACTTCGAAAGCAAGAGTGAGTCGGAGATGATTTTATGTTTCTGAAAGTTATATAGGTCGCCTGATTGCCCACTTCACGGTGAATCTCTCTCTCTCTCTCTCTCTCTCTCTCTCTCTCTCTCTCATTTGTTATACCAAAAACAAGCCATACTCCAGATTATGCTCTCTCTCTCTCTCTCTCTCATTTGTTATACCAAAAACAAGCCATACTCCAGATTATGCTCTCTCTCTCTCTCTCTCTCTCTCTCTCTCTCTCTCTCTCTCTCTCTCACACACACACACACACACACACACACACAGCCGGAAAAAAGCCGCATCATTATATTCAGACTTGCCAACATCACCACGGCAAGATATCCAGACCTATTCTTTTACCATTTCTCGAAGGCTTAGTTGCTACAGTTCCAGGACGCTCTTTATTTCATCCCTGTCATCTGCAAACGATCTTACTTAACTTGGGAGGAACGTTATAAAGTGAAAGGGTTAATGAATGCTATATCTAACTCCTCTTATTAGAAATTTGACTGGGTAGTGAAGTAATTTGTTGTGTGAAATAATGCCAGTTCAGTACCAGCCTGGACAGCTTGATTATATTTATCCAAATTTGTTTAAATGGCTTTACTGATCTTCCACTACACTTGTCATAAAATCACCCCTGCTAACACCAGTGCACCAACCCTGAATGAGACAGCCCTGGCATGCTTTCCATATGAATGGTGGATATTAGTATTGATATGGTCCCATGTAAGGGTTTAGGCACATTTATGGACGACTGAGTCTCAGGGAACGGGTTGCTAAGCGTCTGGGTGGTAGCAAGATGAAAATACAAAAGACGTCCAGACTGAAGGGGCTAAAGGGGGTTCTTGGCACCTGTTACTAGAACGTCTTGTATTGTCGTGATATATTTTTTCATACTTGGCTTGGTGTTCCTTACCCCGTGGACTGTGGCAGGAAGGTTGTAAAACAGGCTCTTTGGTGCGGCGATATGGCCAGTTTAGTGTCCATTGCAAAGTGACTTCAAATGCACATAATCGTTTTGGCAAACGTATTACCTACCCATTATAAAGTTTTGCAAAACTCACCATGGTTATGGACTTACTATGACCTGAAATTTCCCAGATGGGAGGAAATCGGTACTTATACCAGCAGGACTATATCCCCTGTAAAAGTCCCACATCTCCTCCCCCCAACACCTACTCCCCTCCTCCACGTAGTTTGATTTCTGTGTACTGTTTGATCAGTGCTCCGGTCTAGATTTCTTAATAAAACATCAACCTTTAGTGAAAAGTTCAGCCTCTGCATCAAGTTTCCTCGTTGCATACATACACCTCTAACTTCCTTACTAGGGCAGCAATATTTTTCCCACAACGCTGAGAGGGAAAAAAAAAAGTGTAATAACTTCCATATTACTCAGCAGAAAAAGAGAGCAACAGAAAAATTATATAAGCAGAACAGTTCTAGGAGTTGATATTCGAACTTTCTTAGAAACTTCGACCTTGGACTCAATGTTCTCATGCTGCATTTCTTTGTTCTTCCTATACAATCAGTTTTTCCGCCGGAGCTTGGAATGAGTTGGATGTAAGCTTTAGAAGTTGATATTGCTGGGTCAATCTTCACCTAGTCCTGTGACCTTGACCTTTGTCATATTCTTAAAAAAAAAATTATACACTCATTGGCCGACCATCAAACATTCCACTAAGTTTGGTTTAAATTCTATATATATTTTTTTTAATTGTTCACACCCTCCAACCGACACACACACACACACACACACAGCCTTGCCCTTAGATCGGACTATATGAGCTCTCAGCTCCCTTCCGGGAGGGTAAAAGCTGATGATCACGACCATCAAGTGATCCTGACCGACCCGGTGAATTACACACACACACACTTTCACAAGCGCGCGGGCATGCACCAGTCAAAACAAGAACCGCTGTCGCTGAGTCAGAGGTGTGAATATACCCAAAACAGTAAATAAACCTATTTGAAAACTTTTTGCATAATACATCCAAACTTCTCTTTTGGGAGGGAGCATGCAAAATATCTGATAATGCCGAGAAAAAAATAGTGGAAGGGCCGAAGAATGGCTAAATCCTACGTACTAGAAATATAAAAAAAAGTTAAGGGAAAATATGAGATTTAAAAAAAAAGGTTACAACATAAAACTTAAGAAAATGCAAGAGAAGTGCTACGTAGTGATAAATAACATAATATAAGAAGCTACAAGAGCTCGGATGTATGCTTTAAACTGGCATCTCCGACTCTTAAGACAACTCTATCTATTCATGAAATTTCGGGCACTGAGAAACCCAACGGTAACATAATTTCAATAAATGTCAGTGGTAATATATTATAATTACATCATGTTTCAGATGGTGAAGCGTGATAAATGATCATGCCACAATTATTTCACGTCTACACGTCTATCTATCTATCTATTGCCAGATGCCTCAATCCCGTTTGGGGTGGCCACAAACAAATCGCCTCGAAGTCGCCCTGTCCCCCGCCATTTCACTGCCCTGCTCCCAACTCACACCCCCCTCTCTCATATACTTCTCCACCACATCCCTCCATCTCATCCTCGGCCTCCCCCTCCCTCTTCCCCCCTCCACCTCACTCACATACACTCTCTTCGTCAGTCTTTCACCCTCCATCCTCTCCACATGGCCAAACCACCTCAGTGTGTTCCTCATAACGCTCCCTATCACATCCACACCAACACCACAACGCTTCTTTATATCCTCATTCGTCAGCCTGTCTCTCCATGTGACTTCACAGGCTCCTCTTAAATAACTCATTTCCACTGCTCTAACTCTTGACGTGTGTCCTTCCAACAACGTCCAAGCTTCACTTCCGTACGTTAAAGTTGGTATCACAATACTGTCATGTAGTAACTTTTTCACTTCCATGCTCACTTCCCTGTTTCTTATCACTGCTTTCAAAGAACCAGCAACCTTTCTTCCCTGCTGTACCCTTTCAAGCACTTCACCCTCCAAACCTCCATCCTTACTCATCACACAACCCAAGTACTTAAACGTACTCACATTTTCCAATTCCTCACCATCCAACCTCGCTGTACACTGACTTCACCTCTCTCAAAGACCATCACTTTATTCTTCCCTACATTCACCTTTAGATTCCGTTTCTTACACACTCTCTCAAACTCATCCACCAAGCCTTGCAGCTCCCCTTCGTCTTCACTCAACAACACAGTATCATCCGCAAACAACAGTACAGGGAGTTTCCAAACACTATCCTCTCTCACCACGGCCACTCCAACATCCACTACCCTACCTTGTACCTCTTTTATTACCCCATCCATGTACAGATCGAACAACCATGGAGACATGACACATCCCTGTTTCAAACCAACTTTCAAAGAGAAAAATTCACTTAGTGCACCATCCACACGCAATGCAGCCTTCGCACCATCGTACATACTCTTCACAGCATTCAACAACTTCCCATCTACTCCATATATTCTTAACACTTTCCACAGTCCTTGTCTATCCACTCTGTCATATGCATTCTCCAAATCCATGAAAGCCGCATACAACTTCTTTCCCTTCTCTAGAAACTTTTCCACTAAAGATCTAAGAATGAATATCTGATCTACACAACCTCTTCCCTTCCTAAAGCCTCCCTGTTCTTCTCCAACTAATTTCTCTGTTCTTTCTCTAACTCTGCCAATAAGTATCCTACCATACACTTTTCCTATTATACTAAGAAGACAAATGCCCCTATGATTACCACATACTTCTTTTTCCCCTTTTCATTTGTACAAGGGAATAATTATACCTGACTTCCAATCCTCCGGGACTCTACCTTCCTCCCAGGCCAATCTACACATCTTCCACATCCATTCTACTACAATCTCTCCCCCATGCTTCAGCATTTCACCACACACTCCATCAATTCCTGGGGCTTTCCTCGATTTAACTTTCTTCATTGCTTCCACAACTTCCATCCTACTGATTTCTTCCTGTCTTCTCACCTCCGTCCTTCTCCCAGCCATTCCCCAGCCACTTATACTCGCACTACTTCCATCCTCTAAGTTCAACAATTCCTTAAAATGTTCTCTCCATCTGCTCACTTTTTCTCTCTTCTCCACTAGTAATCTACCATTTTTATCTTTCACTCCCCTGCTAACTTCACTTCCACCCTGTCTTACTCTTTTCATCTCTCTCCAGAACATTTTCTTACAGTCCCTCCACTTTACACTCAAATTCCTTCCAAATTCCTCATCCACTCTCTTCTTACTCTCTCTTACTAATCTTTTCACCTCTCTCTTTCTTTCTACATATATCTCTCTCTTCCGCCTCTCAACTTCTTCCACGCCCCTATTTCTCATCCATTCATTGTATGCTTTCTTCTTTTGTGCCACAGCCTGTTTCACCTCTTCAGTCCACCACACTGTTCCTTGCACCCCCCCTCCATCTTCTCTTCCTTCCACACACCACATCACATGCTGCACATATTTCTTCTGTAAATATCCTACACACACCTTCCACTTCTCCCATCTGCTCCAATTCATATTTGCCCAATCGTTCCTCCACTTCTCTATTATACTCTGCCTTTTTCTCATCCTCTTGTAACCTTTCCACTCTCCTTGCAACTACTCCTTCCTCTCGTCTTTCCCTTCTTCTATTCCTCCATCTTACTTGCATTCTAATTCTGGCCACCACCAAGTAGTGGTCAGAAAGTCCACTCCCCCAACCTCTATAAACTCTTGCATCCATTACACATCTTCGCATCCTTTCATCCACACACACATAATCAATCATTGCCTTCCTTTCATTCAGTTCACCACCCACCCTTCTCATCACTCGCTATGTATACCTGTGGATCATTTTATGCCTGAAGAGGGTATTGGCTATCACCAACCCCCTCCCAGCACAAATGTCCACTAATGCACTCCCATTCTCATCTATCTCAGCAGGCACACCCCATTCACCAACTATTCCATCCACCTTCACATTCCCAACTTTACCATTCATATCACCAATCAAAAAAACTCTCTCATTCCTTCCAAACTTTTCCATGCACACTTCTACATTTGTCCAGGACTCTTCTCTCACTCTTCTAGCACGATCTTGCGTTGGCGCATACACACACACAATCGCCCACATTTGTATTCCAAGTTTCAACTTTACCCACACAGTCCTTGACCCAACTGATCCATACTGTCTTATGCTCCTCTTCCATCTTTTACTCACAACTATACATACTCCTTCCTTTGCCCTCTCATTCTCACCTACTCCTGCACATATACCCCATCCATACTCCCATTCTCTCACACTTTCTCCTCTCCATTTTGTTTCAGTTATTCCACATACATCCACTCTCGCACCCTACAGCACATGGACAATCTCTCTCTCTTTCACCTCATCATTTGCTCCCCTTACATTCCAAGTTCCAATTACCATGTCCTTTGTCCGGTCCTTGGTCGTCATCGTTTGGTCAGTCCTTGTCCGAGGTTTGTTTGTTTTTTTAGTTAGTTGTTTTCCGGGGAGGGGCACTAACCCTCCGCCAACCCTTTTAGTCGCCTTTTACGACAAGCAGGGATACTGGGGGAGTATTCTTGAAAAAAACCCCTACCCCCAGGGGGTTCGTCTACACATACTGAATAAATAAGAACCAAATCAAACAATTATACATCGTAAAGAATACAAACAACATTTGATAAGTTTCACACGTAAGATACAGGTATTAATTTACGACGCAACAAAAAAAAAAAAAAAAGATACTCATTAAAGATGTCACAAAACATCATAAGTATTTCTCTCTCTCTCTAATATATATACATATGCATATTTCTATCTATCTATCTATCTATCTATCTATATATATATATATATATATATATATATATATATATATATATATATATATATATATATATCATCTCATCAGCTGTTTGAGTGTCCACTGAGGACCGGCCTATCTCGACCGCAGTGGGGACGATACAGCCAATGTATCTCTACCAAGTGGCTTAGGCTGTCTGGTAGAGATTAAATGTAGGGTGAGAAGTGCTTGTAAGTGTAATTGTAGTGTTGGAGTGGATTTGGATGTGTGTGTACAGTAGTCTGTGAACCAAATGTAATTGGCCTGCGGAAGCCGACTGGGTGCAAGTATACCCTATAGTATGCGACACTGGTTCAACCACAGCACCCCTTACGTCCGCCAATGCAGTACGTGGCCAGAAGAACGCCCCTTGTGGGGCGCAAACCCTCGTTCTTCAGTGTACGAAAACGCACACTTTACCACTGTACCACAGAAGCTCCATTTATATAATCCCTCCAATATTCAGACTCCCATTTTCCAGACATTCCAAATAACCGGACATTTTCGTCCATGGATCCAATATTCCCAAAATGGGCCGAAAACCGCAAAAATTTCGAAAAAAAATCCGACTTTTTCCCGCCCGTAATCTGAAGTTGGCGCGCGTGGCGTGGGCCAGCTGTGTTTTGGTGCGTTGTTCCGCCAACGTCCGCTAGAGCACCCCTGCATCCTCCCCACTTACCGCCCATCTCTTGTTGTGTGTGCACGATCATTGTCATGGCCGCCCACGTGCTCACTTTTGTTGTGGTGCCTTACCTGCTGCAGGCTCTCCTGCTGCTCTCGTGCCTCTCCTTCGTTTGTGTGATGATGGCCCCGCCGCCTGAGAAGAGGAAGAGAGTGGTTTTGACTCTGGAGAAGAAGAGGGAGATATTGGACAAGGTGGATGCGGGATGGTCTACTTCACGTATCCTCCGTGAATTCAGTCTGGCCCGGTCTACTTTGTTTGATATCAAGAGATCCCGAGACAAACTCATGCAGTACATGGCTGACTTCTCGTCGAAAAGCAATGCAATGTGGAGAGGAAGGTGATGTATACTCTCAAGTATGCAGAAGTTGACTGCTCTACGTTGATTTGATATCGACAGCAACGTGCTGCTGGTGTGATGGTGTGTGGCACGGAGCTGAAGGCTGCTGCTGAGAAGTTTGCAAGGCAACACGACGCCCTAGACTTCAAGGCATCCGAAGGTTGGCTCTTCCCGTTCAAGTTACAACATGGCCTTACCAACCAAAAGTCTCATGGCAAAGCTTTGGACACCAACGAGGATGGAGTTGATGAGTTTCAGCACAAGGTGAAGGGCTTGATCGACAGGGAGAGCCTAACTCTCGGTCAAGTCTACAACGCTGACGAAACTGGCTTATTCTATCGCTCTTTGCCTACGAACACTCTAGCTGAGGAGACGGAGAAGCGTTTACCTGGCCGCAAGCTCTGCAAGCAATGGATATCTGCTTTGTGTTGTGCAAATGCTAACGGCATGCACCGGCTCAAGCCCGTTATTGTTGGCCGTGCACAGCAGCCTCGGTGTCTTAGTAGGGTGATGGATGTCCTTCCTGTCGTCTGGTACCATTCCTTGAAGGCATGATTCACAGCCCAGATCTTCAAAGACTGGTTCCACCACCATTTCGTCAAGGAGGTCATCCATTACCAGACGGAGAAACTGGGAATCCCATGCGACCAGGTAAAGGCCCTCCTTCTCCTTGACAATGCACTTGCCCACCTGTGCGACAAGGAGTTGGTGGCTGAGAATGGGCGCATTAGGTGCATGTTTCTGCCACCTAATACTACTGCTCTCATCCAACCAATGGATCAAGGAGTGATTATGGCAACAAAGAGGCTGTACCAGTGGAAGTTCCTGGACGAGGTGATGGTTGTCTTCGAGGATGAGGACAAGCGCAAGGAGGGACGGGACACATGAGGCCAGCGGACTTTGGAAAACATTGGCCGCTACAACATCAAGTCTGCCACCTACAACTGGGCCAGTGCCTGGAAGGAAATCCCTGTCAAGACTCTAGAAAATGGTTGGTCTCGTCTGCTTCTCGGAGTGGACGTGGAGCACGATTTCCTAGGTTTTGATGTGGATGACTTCCATGCATGTCTATGTGCGCATGGCAATGATGTTGATGTGGACGAAGTGCGTGAGTGGTTGGATGACGATGAGGGCGATCCTGGGTATCAGACCATGTCTGATATCGAGATCGCATCTTCAGTTGCAGGTGTCAGTACCCAGCTTGAAGATTCCGACGAGGACTGCGATGATGATGCGGACTCCTCTCAGCGTGACACTACTCCAGCCATCCCCAAGCTGAGCACACTCTGGGAACACCTTGAGTTCGTTCTGGACTACCTGGAGCACCCGGACTGCTACAAGGAGATGGGGCCCTTGGGACTTGTGGAGGAAGTGCGCACTTTCAGGCAGAGCATCATTAATTGTCAAAATCGTCGTTCCTTGCATCAATCAACGATTGACAGCTTTTTCAGGTCCGTGGCCCCTGCTGTGCCCAGCCCTGGCTCCACTCCATTGCCTCCCCAAGACAGGCCCTCATGCTCCGAGCCACAGCCCAGCACATCAGGCACGGTGGTCACCACTCGACGTGAGTTTGCACCTCTCTTCAGAGTCGTCTGCAGTGGGGATGCCATCACCACGACCCAGTGATGCACCCCTAGGTCACCTGCATGTGCTACTCTCAGACTCTGACGATGATTAGATGCCAAGAACTTCTCCACTAGACCACACGGGAATTTACAGTGTTGTGCAGTAAAAAAAAACAGCGCATAGTGTTAAGGAATTAGAGTTCTGAGTGAAAAGACAAAGATTTAATGGACTGTAAATGTAACATAAATTAACTTGAGTGTGTTTTGTTTAGAAAATGGTTTTAAGTGTGGAAAGACTTAAAGTGCAGAGTGCAACACTTATTTCATTAAGGTACAATGGAGCACAAGTAAGACAAGAGTGCCAGTGTTCAGAGAATGGAATTCTGAGTGCGCAGTGTTCTGTGCAAGACTTCATGAACAGTGTACTGCAAGTGCTTCAGGAACTCCTTACTGTCAGAGTCTGAGAGGAGGCGGGTTATTCATCGAGATGGCCAGGGACTTGCTGTAAGTACCCAGAATGTTTCATATTGTACTGTAGTTTTTTCTATACTTACCTCTAACACCTCATTTCACTCTTTTATGTCCCTTATTGGTGTGAATAGTGTCTTAGGTGCTATGCATGTGCAGTAGGGAGGTGTTTTACTGAGTTAGGCTAGGTTAGGGTCCATAACTACCAGTCCAGGAGCCAGGGCCTTGTTGTAAGTACCCAGAATGTATAATATTGTAAAAACCTACCTCAAAAACCTCATTTTATGGTTCTTTTGCATTTATTTAAGTCTTTTATGTCCCTTATTGGTGTGATTTGGGTCTTAAATAGATGCTATGCATGTCCAGAGGGAGTTATATAGGTGTTTTTCTGAGTTCGGGTCCAAAAGTACAAGTCCAGAAGGCTGGGGCCCAATATCCGGACGGGATCACTATCCGGACATGCCTTTGGCTCTATTACATCGGATATTGGAGGGACTACTGTGTATATATATATATATATATATATATATATATATATATATATGTATATATATGTATATATATATATATATATATATATATATATATATATATATATATATATATATATATATATATATAATGAAATCCACAGGGAAAATGGAAACGAAATATTACAAGCTCTTTCGTGTATTCAGCTCACACCTTAGGGAAAATGAGTACACGAATGCGCTTGGAATATTGCATGTTCCCTATTTCCCCGAGGATATCAGCGTATCAGTGAATCAAGTGTAATTAAGTGATCTCTCTCTCTCTCTCTCTCTCTCTCTCTCTCTCTCCACACACACACATATATAGATAGATAGATAGACAGACAGATATAGACAGATAGATAGATAGATAGACAGAGAGATACTCGTATAGATAAATAGATAGATAAATAATTCAACGTAGAGTAAACCCTAATGTCACATCAAGCAAAAGCCGCTTCCCAGATAAGCTAGACCATTATTTCAATAGGCTTCACATACTCTCATTTCCAGTGTAAATCCTCCAGCCTGGGTCTATTGACAAATTGGAAGAGGTGGCAATGAAGTAGAGCGGGATACAATCAACAACAATATCTCAGTCTCCTCTCCTGCTGCTCGCTGTAAGACTTTGATTATCAATTTCGTGAACCCCCAGCAACTTATTTTAATGAATTACTTTGGCTAAGATCAGCATCATATTAGTCAATTCTCAAGGCTATTTTTCAGGGACCGAGGCGAGAAAATCATGAAGGGCGATGGGACCTTCTTTGCCGAGAGTACAATCAAGACAAATATTTGCTTTTTGTTTCACTGCGTCTACTTCACCCTAAAGACATGTTCTTTACTTTCCTCCTTAAGGATCATATCAGAAACAATAATCTGTGGGCACGACAATACTGCAACCCTCTCTTACCTTAGGGATACAAGACAACAAAGATAAGTGCCAAGCAGAAGAGGAGATAAATTAAAACATTCAGTCACATGAGTTTATATAATTATAGTTCTGCTAACGTCAGACTGTTTTGTTCTGTTCGGGAAATACCTCTCATGCTTATGTACTTAATGAAGGCTACATCTAACATCTACGGCATTCCCTTCAGATGCATAAAACGACTGGTTGAAGCAAGTATTTAAGAATGATAACTCAGAGAATGCCACACCCACACCCGTCAGTTGGTCTCTGGCCCAAATATTTGACTTTGGCCTGTGACTTTCACATACAACAGGTTACTTTCAAAATCACATTACTTAATTCTCGCCTAACCCTCACCCTTGCACGAAATTTGATCCAACTTTGAACTATCTGATATGATCTTGCTCAGTGACTTTACTTTAAACGTTCCTTGTGATCCTGACCTTGACAGATCGTTCTCAAAATCGAAGCCCTTTATCCTTATTGTAACCCATATCCTCCCTCAACGTTTACTCTACATCTGCTAAGTTGACCTTGCCTTGCGACCTATTGATCCAAAAAAATAACCACAGGGCCAACCTGCTGTGTGTTCCTCAACTCATCTATGAAGTTTAATCCGAATCAGGTTGATATATTGTTCACACAGAGACACAGGGGTCGAGATATGACCAGAGTCTGTGTCAACAATTGTTCTGAAAATTAAATCCCTTCGTGCTGTCTGACCCACAACCCTTCCTCCATGTTTCGTGTTAAAAAATCAAGACTGTTTGTGTTGACCTTGCCTTGTTTCCTTGGCGTTCGAACTTTTTTGTGTGGCTTTTCCTTTGAGCCATTATTCTAATAAGCGAATCCTGTATATTTACATTAACCTCAACTCTTCCACAAAGCTGGGACTATTAATCTGAATAATTGAGTTGACCTTTCCTGCACCTTTACCTTCAAATGATTATTCTAAGAACTAAATCACTTAAGGTAAAAGCATTCGACAGTTTTTACTATATGTTGGATTTCAAAACAGTTGTAGTTCATTCTGATATTTCCACCTTTGACTTACCATACAAGAAATCGTCAAAGTACAAAATAAGGAAATTAACGGATAAGCGTTGTGGTGTGGATGTGGATGTGATAGGAAGCGTTTGGAGAAACACATTGAGGTGGTTCGGCCATGTGGAGAGGATGGAGAGCGAGAAACTGACTAGGAGAGTGTATGTGTGTGAGGTGGAGGGGGGAGAGGGAGGGGGAGGCCAAGGATGATATGGAGGGATGGAATGGTGAGGTATATGAGAGAGGGGTGGTGAGCTGGGAGCAGGGCAATGACATGGCAGGGGGCATGGAGGCGTGGAGGCGATTCGTTTGTGGCCACCCCTTAGGGGATTGAGGCGTCAGGCAATAGACAGATAGACAGAACTGATAAGGGAGATCTCAGAGGGCCTTAGAGATGATCGAGTCAATGGCACTTGTTCACGCAGCACACATCCACCGCCAAACTAATGCCGACAAAAATGAAAAAAAAAACAATGTGTCGCCCACTCTTCACCACCCCAGCCAACTCCACCCCTGGCTCTTAGTGGTGGTGGTTGCACGATCTGCCAAATGCCCTGGCCATAATTAACGCCAGATTATTAGCTGACTCTCTCTCTCTCTCTCTCTCTCTCTCTCTCTGTGCCATACCCCATAGTTCAAACCAGCGATGGAGATTTCAGGTAGTGGAGAGAGTGAATAAGAATAAGAAGAGGGGTCCAACTAGACTTACTTAGTATATTAAGTCTCTGTATATTACATACGCTGCTCAACTTAGACTTTCTCTGAAGATAATAAATCAAGATCAACTCCCTGTATTCATCTTTAACTCCTCCTGCTCTTCAATTAACTCAAGACTCACCTATTAAAAGAATTAAGAGTTACATATATAAAAATGTTGGCTACAAAGCTTTAACATTAAATGGAGGCAGCGAACGTACGAACCTCGTCTACAAATCTACAGTGAATTTCTACAAAAGCAGGCGAGACTCTAACCAAGATTAGCTTCAGTTCTACAGTGAATTCCTACAAAATATAAGCTACAAGCCTACGAGTCTACAAGTCTAAGAGCATACAGTAGCAACGACGATTTACAAGTGAGGATCAGCAAGCTCTAATGTTAATTACAAATAACAAGTCTACAAGACAACTCTATAATCTTCACGCAACTTCAAGCAGCAGCAAGAAGAATAAAAAACAAAGCAAGTAAAGGAAAAGAAAGACCAGAGCAACAAGCACAAAAAAAACAACACTCTCTCCCGCCTACCTCAATCGCTGACGCAGAGGTCAAGACACACAGCAAAACACCAGAGCCACATTTATAACGCATCTTACTCACCTTTCCTCACCCAGGTTACTCATCGCTACTCAGTTACTCACCACAGCTACCAGTGTGGGAAGCCGACGTCACCATGTGTATGTGCTGAGACGACATCACCATGCGTGTTTGCTGAGACAACACCACGCCAATCAACGTGTGACTGACACCAGGCACTTCTCACCCACTACTCAATACTCATTATTCACATAGCTCCTATTCATACTCATTTATTTCCACAGTATTGAGTTGGAAATTCAACGTTCTATGATGATGTTCGCCTGTGACTACAGCTGTTAACCACTACATGCACCAGGCCATGGAATTTCCTGAGTAATATCGTCCATCAACACAGCCCTAGAATTATCGAGAGGAGATCTTCATTCAACCCTGCATATCTTCTGAAATCGACAGTTGCGTCGACACTCCTCTCCGATCTGTATCAAGTGGGTGTAATTATACTTACTCATTTCTTCTCAGTGTTAAAATTAGGTATATTCAACTCCTTTACTTATTTTTATATATACACTTATACACTCACTATCTATCATTTATTACAACTCATTTACTCATCTATTTAGTAAGGACATAAACAAAAGACGTATTTCATAACACCATACCTTAGCAACATGAGTTCTTTTTAGCTAAGTGATATGACAGGGATATTTTCGCCCCCACCCGTGTTAATACCAGATGATACACAATTAGGAGAGCACCAAGGCAACACACCCATTGTACAAACCTCAACACAAACTAAAGATCAAGAAACAAATACGTCAGTTCTAGATGATGAGTGGCAAACCCCCTCTGACGTAGCAAGTGAGGACTTTGTCTCTGACTTGCATACCTATGAAAATATACTTAACAGGGTTCATCGCTCCGGCAAATCCTTTTCCACCATCCCCTCACACAACGATAAACAAGTCCAAGTTAAATTAACAGAGCAACCAGTGAAAATGAACACCACAGATCAAGCTCAGATATTTGTTTATCATGAAGATAAAACTGCCCCAAAATTCTCTGGCACAGAGAAAGATCGTATTGACGTCATTTCATCTACATCAAATGACATATCAAAGATGAACAAGAGAAAATTGCTATTTTGTCCTCTGGCATTAGCCAGGAAAGATGTCCGCCAAGCGACTTACTAAGGTCAGATAAGCTCCCCAAGGCTAAGACATATGATGGATTTAAAACTGAATTTTTGAAGAAATTTTCTGGAGGAATGAACTTCTTGCCAGGTATAATCCCAGAATTACATAAGATTGTAGATCTTGTAAGGGAGCACACTACAAATCATATGCCCAGTGAAATAACTGCTGATGTCTCCACGATCAAAAGGACATTACTAGCTACCTTAGAAAACTCAAACTGGATAACAGGAGATGGAAAGATGTCCCCAGACCTCGTCGTGGACATCATTACTTATATAGCTGCCTTGTGTAAATTACCTGATAGGACCCTTAAGATCGCCAAGACGATCACGTACACCCCAGGCATGTGCTTACTAGACTTAATGAACGAGGTAGAGATGCAGTGTAGTAAAGCAGGGATTGTTGAAACTCAATCAAATTCTAGTAGAATGAGAGTGTCTGAGACAGTATCAGCTGTGAAAACAGCTACAACTACCCCAAACAGAGAACAAAATCGATTGCGAACCGAAAGCAGGCAGAGCAAACAACTAAACGTGCCAAGGGTATGATCACAAACACCAGGCTACAGGCAGTTTCATAAGTTTCCGTGCAGCCCAAGCAGATCTCGCGCCACAGACACCACTAAATATGGGAAGTCACCTCGTAGATCACAGTCAAGAGATATGTCCATTCTATGTCATTATTGTGCAAAACCAGGACACACTAGGAATGAACGCTTTATCAAAACAAAAGAGGATAGACAAAAGACACAAGGATTTGGTCCATTCTGTAGACATCATAGGTGCCAAGGGCACTGGACCAGTAAATGCAAAACAGTAGAAAAATTAGTGTCTACGTTCAAATCGAGGGAAGACCAAGTCATGACAAAAAACGAACAAACGTAAAGAAAAGCAAGTCTAAAATTCACATAGGAGGCATGTTGGGATATGAGTGTATCTTGATACCAGCTGTATGTGAGAATCAAAACGTTTCCTTTTTTTTAGACTCAGGCTCTTCAGTGAACTTAATAACACAAGAAGAAATAAATAGAATTTTTAGAAATAAGAAGAAAGTAACTTTTCGGAGGAATCTGATTTAGATTTATATACAGTAGATGGAAAACATATCACAGTAAAAGGTATGATAAGGTTAAACATCAGTTTCACAGAGACTACAAGACCAATCTCTGCATTTTTCTATATCATTTAAAACTTAGCAATTAAAGCTCATATGTTACTGGGCTTAAGATGCATAAGAACAGAGAAAATAACTTTACTCCCACAAATGAATGGAATAGCCTTTGACAATGAATTCATGGAGGAAATACCATCAGAGCCCTCACCGATTAGTAAAAGAGAACCAAAAAGAATTGGTAATATTAAAAGCTTAAACAAACATACACAAACAGATGAGTGTATAGATCCACTCACACCACCAGTCCCAGCCTCCATGATTAGAGACTCAGGTAACAATACTGATTTATCAGTTTTTCCCGCCCATCTCACCAGTGATTTAGTTATACCACCAAATTCCTATATGAAAGTTACATTAAAGAGCAAATTACGGAATAGTACTGTTCTTGTCTTAGAAGAATAATGTAAAGTAAAAGGATTGTCAGTAGAAAACGCATTATGTCAGATGAACTACGAAGGGCAAACTCAGATATTCATAATTAATCACATGAATGGGGAAGTACAGTTGAAAAAAGGGAATTGCATAGTTAATATTGGAAAATGTCCCGCCCCTGTGAAGGAAATAGTTATAGCTGGAGTTACAAGTGAGATAAAATCTACGGATAGAGAAAGCATAAAAGAGAATTTAATTCACTCAGGTGAATTTGGTGAAGAAAATGATTTGTTAACCCTGCTGGAAACACACAGGGACACGTAGCATTACCCGGAGAACAATTGGGGTGTACTAACCTGATTAATCACAAGATTAATGTGCACCCAGCTACACCACCAATTTTCATTCCAGCATACAGAATCCCACCGCTGCCACCATATCTTACAGTAACTTTGAAGTGTGTTTTGTAGATCAGTTATACATACATTAGACTCGTGGACGAGCGGTTGTTATACGTGAGTAGTTTTGTAAGTAGATAATCTTCGTTCCCTTTTGTCATGCAATGACAGGAAAGTAAAGATTAGTATGGGACTATATTTATTTGTCTTGGAAATATTAATAAAGTCTCTCACACACGAGTGAAGTATAGAGTCCCGCGAGCTACCTCCAGTCTCGCTCACTCTCGCTCTCTCTCTCTCTCTCTCTCTCTCTCTCTCTCTCTCTCTCTCTCTCTTCCGCCCTCTCGCCCATGTTGCTAGCCTCCTTCTCCCTACTCTCTGTCAGTTCTAAGGCTAACCTCCTTCTAAGCTCTGCTTCCTAAATTCCTATTTTAGCAAGGGTCGTGTCACCTGGAATATTCTGATGTGAAGCTTCTAGAAGCCTGTGTGTGAGTATGTGTGTATGTGTGTGTATGGTCACGAGGCACAGTTCGTGTGCCTATCGAGCATTCCTTGAGTTAGAGTGTGTAAGCATTTTTACCATTGCTCGATTCTCGCTGACACACTACCTATCTCATCCCCTGACTTGCTGCTTCTGTCTATCTATCTATCTATCTATCCATCATGCTATCTATTATGATTTGTAATTATAATATGGAGTCCTGACAGTATTATGTGCTACTTTGGTAAGGGTCTGTATCTTCCTTTTTTCATGATAGTGTGTTGCTTCTATACAGTCGTCATCACTCATTACACTGGTTTACAAAAAATTTGAGGCAAGCATGAAATTAGGTGTTCTAACCTAATTTTGGGGTGCTTGATTTCAGATTCAAAATATGTTTTCACTCATCACCTCTAGTTTTTGAGATATACATGTATACATGTACGTACATGTATACATATATGCCTTGACCCAAAATATTCACCAAAAATCCATTAACCGTCCTGTTTTCTTGGAACTTGGTTTAAAATGCGCGCCACAACAAAGTCAAACATGTGCATTGTGCAGCTTGGGGTCTAGGAGCACTTTCGTGCCTGGGAAACACAGTGTCCAAGAAAAACTTCTGGTGGACATCAACAAGGTACTTCTTCCCCCTCTTCATATCAAGCTTGGCCTTATGAAGAATTTCGTGAAGGCCATGGACAAGGATGGTGCTGCCTTCCAACACCTGTGCACTCTGTTCCCAGCTCTCAGTTCTGCTAAGCTCAAGGAGGGCATCTTGGTCGGACCTCAGATCCGGGAGGTGCTGAAGGACGAGGTATTCGAGGAGAAGCTCACCTTGAAGGAACTGAGAGCATGGGAAGCATTTAAGTCAGTCTGCCATGGCTTCCTTAGTAACACACGGACACTAGATTACCAAGAGCGTGTCGAGAAGTTGTTGCAGGCTTATTAGGATATGGGGTGCCGAATGTATCTCAAGATTCACTTTCTCCACCCCCACCTCAAATTCTTCCCCGAGAACCTCGGAGCAGTAAGTGACGAACATGGGGAAAGCTTCCACCAAGATATTACTAAGATGGAGAGCAACTACCAAGTCAAGTGGAACCTCAGCTTGATGGGGGACTTCTGCTGGATGCTCCTGCGCGACATCCCGGAGGCAGAGTACACCAGATTGTCCAAAAAAAAACTCACTTCTGTCTGTAGTACTATGATGTGTATATAAGCTTATATCCAAGTAATAGTAATATTTAGTTCTGTCAGTGTTCTGTGTCTGTTTTATTTCGTTCTGTAATGTGCCATTTTAATATATGAAATAAACTCATTATATTATAAATACTGTATATGCATTGTAAAAAAAGAACGGATTACGTGAAAGCAAAAAAACTAGAGGTGATAGAGCAAAACTGTTTAGAAATTTGAATTAAGCACATTAAAATTAGTAAAAACACATATTTACATGCTTGCCTCAGATTTTTTTTTTAACCAGTGTTATTATACACATTAATATTTTTTTTACTTTATCATTATCTTCATCATTATCATCATCATCATCATCAAGACACTCATCCTCATCCTCACCATTTTCATTAAATATAATTTTTAACATCGTCATTATCACCCTCAGCATCAGTAGCACCCCAGCGCTATAATCCCACGACACTGAACTGAGTGGCAGGTTCTTGAAACTGAACTTGGAAAAATATTAACCCCTCACCCTCCTCCAGTAACAATTAAAAATGAAGCCCAGGACCACACACACACACACACACACACACACACACACACACACACACACACACACACACACACACACACACACACACACACACACACACACACACACACACACACACACACACACACTGTAACACTAATTTGTCGCACACTACCTTTTTGCTATTCATTCTACTACTGCCTTGTCCTACCATGATTCTATACAAGTACTACCACTCCATTACCACTCTTTTCAGGCCTTATGGTTTACGTGTATTTCACCACTACTCTTGTATTTTACCGAAACAATCCCTAGTTAGGCACTGATCCTTCTCGGTTCAAAAAAAGAAAATGTTTACCAGTTCGGTAGGAGCAACATTGCAGTATCAAGAGAGATGTGCCTTAACAAGTAACAGTCGAGACAGCTATGATGCACTTCGAATTCCCTCTAAATACGTATGATAATCTCTAATCCACTACATCTATTTCACTCTATCTCTACATCACTATTGCACCTACCTTTATATATCTCAGCCCCAGTGTCTTTACTCCACTTTCTCTCTTGCTCAGTACCAATTTACTCTGTTACCACTGCTTCACAACTACATCCACCTACTACTACTCCTATTGCCTTTGCACTTCTCTACCATTATTTCACTTCCATTACAGTACATCAGTAGGGCTACCTCTCTACTGTCATAGAACTGTAATACTAATACAACAACTACACTCACCTGCTGCCACTCCACCCTGGTCGCCTCCTTCCTGTCTTGCTCGCCCAGCCTCATCTCATTCTTCTCGATGGTTTGGTACACCTTATTCAACACCCGCATAAACTGGTGCTCAAAATCTGTCGAGAGAGGATATAAATAATTGTCATCAGTACTATCATAATTATCGTTATCATCGTCGTTGTCCTCGGCATCATTATCGATACATTTTACTCAACTTATTATTAGTAGTAACATCATCCTCTTCTTCCATTTCGTAATTCACACCCATGATCTAGTGCTCGAATTCTGGCTAAGACAAAACATTATCATCATCATCATCATCATCATCATCATCATCATCATCACCACCACCACCACCACCATCATAACCACCACCACCATTACTATCATTATCATCATCATAATGGAATATAAAGCCAACAATTTTAAACAGCATTGGTATAAGAAATCACCAAACAAATCGACACTGTTCTTCAAACACAGATGGAGAAGGTGAAGTTTAATTCCCATTGAGAATGAGAGGGCAAGAGAGGGAGTATGTCTGATGATAAGCAAGAAGTGGAAGGAGAATAGAAGAGAGTATGGAACAGTGGGTGCAAGGATTGTATGGGTGAGGATGAAAGTAGGTATACAAGCGTGGGCGATTGTATGTGTGTATGCCCCGACAGAGGATAGAGTGGCAAGAGTGAAAGATGAGTTTTGGGCGAGAGTAGAAGCATGTATGGACAAGTTTGAGAGGAGCGAGAGAGTGCTGTTGATTGGAGACACGAATGGCAAAGTTGGGAATGTACGAGTGGATGGAGTGGTTGGTCAGTGGGGTGTGCCATTTGAAGTAGATGGGAATGGTAGTGCTTTGGTGGACATCTGTGCTGGTAGGGGGTTGGCAATAGCCAACACCTACTTTCGTCATAAGATGATCCACCGGTATACATGGAGAGTAATGAGGAGGATGGATGGTGAACTTGTTGAAAGAAAGGCAATGATAGACTACGTGTATGTGGATGAGCGAATGAGAAGACAAGTGTTGGATACAAGAGTGTGGAAAGGGTGGGGGAATGGAGTCTCGGACCATCACTTAATGATGGCCAAGGTAGAGCTGCAAAGAACGTGGTTGAGGAGACGAAGGGAAAGACAGGAGGAAGCAGCTCCTGTGAGAAGAGTGGAGAAATTGCAAGATAGTGAGAAAATGGTGGAGTATAAGAGCATAGTGGAAGAAAGATTGGGAAGGTATGAGCTAGAGCAGATGGAAGGGGTGGAAGACGTATGTAAGATATTCATGGAAGAGATAGGCGCAGTGTGTGAGGTGGTTTGTGGGGTGAGGAGGAGATGCAAGAGTGTGCAAGGGACAGCATGGTAGAATGATGAGGTGAAACGAGCTGTGGAACAAAATAAGAAGGCATATAGTGAATGGTTAGCGAGTAGAGGTAGGGGAGATGAGAGAGAGAAGAGAGAGGTATATGTGAGCAGGAGAATGGAGGTTAAGAGACTGGTGAAGGAGAGTAAGAAGAAAGTGGATGAAGAGTTTGGGAGGAATCTGAGTGTGAAATGGAGGGAGAGTAAGGAATTGTTTTGGAAGGAGGTAAAGAAAGTAAGGCAGTGTGAAAGGGAAAATAGTAGGGGAGTGAAAGATAGGAATAATAGATTGTTGGTGGAGAAGAGAGAGAAATTGAGGAGATCGAAGGACCACTTTGAGGATTTGTTGAATGTAGAGAGTGAGAGCAGTGCGAGTATAAGTGGTTGGGGAATGGCTGGGAGAAGAATAGATGAGAGGAGGGAGGAAGAGATCAGTAGGGCGGAAGTAGTGGAAGTGATGAAGAAGATTAAATTAGGAAAGGCCCCAGGAATTGATGGAGTGTGTGGTGAAATGCTTAGGTATGGGGGTGAGACTATTGTCGAGTGGATATAGAAGTTGTGTAGATTGGTTTGGGAAGAGGGAAGGGTTCCAGAGGACTGGAAATCAGGTGTAATTGTTTCTTTATACAAAGGAAAAGGGGAGAGAGAAGTATGTGGTAACCATAGGGGTATTTGCCTTCTTAGTGTGACTGGTAAAATATATGGTAGAATACTCATTGATAGGGTTAGGCATATGACAGAGGAGCTAGTTGGAGAAGAACAAGGGGGATTTAGGAAGGGAAAAGGGTTTGTAGATCAGATATTTGTTTTAAGATGTTTAGTGGAGACAGGAGAAGTGTCTAGAGAAGGGAAGGAAGGTGTATGCTGCCTTCATGGACTTGGGGAAAGCTTATGACAGAATTGATAGGCAAGGTATGTGGAAGGTATTAAGAATATATGGAGTGGAGGGGAAATTGTTGAGTGCTGTGAAGAGTATGTACGAGGGAGCTAGGGCTACGGTGCGAGTGGATGGTGAGCTGAGTGAGTTCTTTGATCTCAGTGTGGGACTGAAACAGGGTTGTGTGATGTCTCCATGGCTGTTTAATATATACATGGATGGAGTTGTAAAGGAGGTGCAAGGTAGGGCAGTGGATGTGGGGGTGGCTCTAATGATGAGGGTGAGATTTGGAAGCTTCCGGTGTTGCTGTTTGCTGATGATACAGTATTGTTGAGTGAAGATGAATAGGAGTTGCAAGGTTTGGTAAATGAATTCGGGACAGTGTGTAGGAGGAGGAATCTGAAATTTAATGTAAACAAAAGTAAAGTTATGGTGTTTGAGAGGAATGAAGTCACAGAGTGTGCAGTGAGGTTGGATGGTGAGGATATGGAGAATGTGAGTGCATTCAAGTACTTGGGTAGTGTGATGAGTAAGGATGGAACTTTGGGGGATGAAGTGCGTGAAAGGGTACAGCAGGGAAGGAAGGCTGTTGGTACACTGAAAGCAGTGATGAGAAATAGGGAGGTGAGTATGGAAGTTAAGAAGTCACTGCATGATAGTATTGTGATCCATACCCTGACGTAGGGAAGCTAGGCGTGGACCTTGCAAGAGGGGAACAAGTCAAGAGTGAGAGCAGTGGAAATGAGTTACTTGAGAGGAGCATGTGGAGTGACGTGAAGGGACAGGTTGACGAATGAAGAAGTGAAGGAACGTTGTGGGGTGGATGTGGATGTGGTTGAGAAGATTAGGAGAAATACACTGAGGTGGTTTGGACATGTGAAGAGAATGGAGAATGAACGACTGACTAAGAGGGTGTATGTAGGTGAGGTGGAGGGAGGGAGAGGGAGGGGTAGACCAAGGATGAGGTGGAGGGATGGAGTTGGGAGGTATATGAGGGTGGGGGTGTGTGAGTTGGGAGGAGGGTAGTCAAATGGTGGATGACAGAGCGACTTGGAGGCGTTTTGTCTGTGGCCACCCTTTGCGGGATTAGGGCGTCGGGCTATAGATAGATAGATAGATTTGTAACAGACTTGGTGAGAGTGAAGCATGTTTGACTTTCTCCATCACGCTGCTGTATGAGTTCTGTATCGCGACATATAGCTTAACCACATCTAGATCTCCTAACTGATTCGTAAATGGCCCTCAGTTCTTGGTCGTACGTTGAAAAATAATGGTATTATCGATCGTATCTGAAGTTTAACGCTTTCACTGTGGTATTTAGACTTGGAGAAAAACCTCGCAGTCCTATCGGGCCGCTCAGCACTTGCTTAAATGAGATCCGTCTCTGGACAACGCTTTGCTTTGTTGAAAACCAGCTATTTAATGATGGAGCACGTCCTTCGCGGTCCTTTCGGGCCGCACAGTTGAAAATCCAATGGGAACACATAAAGGTCAAAACACCCCTTTAAAAAAATATTTTCAATCGACATGAAATTGAAACAAACCCATCTCTGGCATAATAGCAACTATCCTGCCAAGTTTCAAAGAATCCTTTTTCCAGATTCGGCTGCGCTACACACACACACACACACACACACACACACACACACACACACACACACACACACACACACACACACGCCCAGGATTATAGTACATAGGATGTTTCATGCTCACCAGGTACAAGGGTTTTACTTCATAAGAGAAGCTCAACGCGTCAGTGTTCTGCAATCGGTCTCAACAATCCTTTCGCTTTGACTCCGTGTATCAGGTAATCTATCTGAAAATTATTTTATTGTTATTATAATGACCGGGTCCCAAACCTTCTGCTAACCTACTCTGTTGCTGTCACAACACGGAGGAAATACGTGGGTTTGATTATACGGTTACAATCCATTGTAACAGAGAATAAATAATTCAAGAAACTATATGGCTTGGTGCTCAGTGTACAGTGGTATAAGGGTAGCCTTACGCTGCGAGAAGCACCTTGAGTTGGTTTGGCCGAACGGAGAAAGAGACGAATCAGTGACTGACTAGGAAAGTGTATGTGACTGAGGTGGGAGACGGGAAGGGAATATGAAACCGAGGATGAGATGGAGGGATGGGGTGGAGAGGTTTATGAGCAAGAGGGCTGTGGACTGGCAGCCTGATATCAGAGGACAGGGTTACATGAAGGCCACTTGTCTTTGGTCATCTCTTCTCGGTTTATGGCATCTGACTACATATTAATAGATAGATAACATATTTTAGTAAACTACTGACGGTTATATAGGTTTATCGTACGCAGTCAAAGGGCACAAGACATATATGGTTAGCTGAAGTGTAAAGTAAATATTGGCTGCCTGAAGTGCGAAGGAAATATTAGAGGAACGTCGTGTAAATGAAATACTGACGGTATGTGAAGTGTACCTGGTAATAATGACGATACCTGAATTGTAAGGAGAATACTCAGAGTATGTGAATTGTAAAGAAAATATTAAAGGTAACTCAGGTGTAAAAAAATCACTGACTCTTCTTGGTGTAAAAGAAAAACAATACTGTATATCTTCATAACTCACGGCTGACTGGCCCTACCGGAAGTGTAAATGAACTAACGATCGTACCTGACGTCTGTGAGGAGGTGATCTGTGCGGCAGCTTCATTGTTTGGCGGCGCGTGTCGTCTGGGGTTGAGGTGGGGCGACACGGTGAAGTGGTCCAGTGAGTCCACCTCAGTCATGTGGAACTTTTCGCTGCTGATGGATTCCACCTTGACGCCACGGTCCGGCCGCAGGTCCTGAGTGGTGGAGGGTGAAGTTGAAACATTATCAGAGTGTAGTTTTACCTCTCTAATGGTCGAGATAAATTTAGTATTTTATTTCAACTGACGCCAGACGCCTTTATTGATGTGAGAGTGGGTCATAGAAGCCATAAAGCCTTCATGGCCAAAGACGATTTTATTCAACTGAAAATTTCACATGAATCTGAGTGTTACGCTCTTGATTCTGGACACGTATTTTTCCATTCTATTCCCCTTCTAACCAGACTATTCCATTCAGCTTATGAGAGACTTCAGGGTGAAAGGTTAACAGATAGCTTTAGTGAAGTCATTAGGTAATAGCGGTATTTCCTAAACTTAAGCCTTTTACTGTAACGAGAGATATTACCCCAAAATAGTTTTTTACTAATGGAGATTATTCCCTACACCGCAGCCTTTTCCTAAGAAATATTCTATATTGAAACTTTTTATTATAAGCTTTTCCTTCGACTGAAGCTTTTTACTAAGAAAGATATTTCCTAAATTAAATAAAACCGTCTTGATGATGATGTAAGATTATACAGTACTATATTTGTATTTCAGCGTTGTTACTAATAACTACCCAGTAGTGTAAAAACATCATCGCAGGGTAATAATCACATTTTTTTTACAAGAATGACATTTTTCTTTAACTCGTGACACTGATATTAACCCAGCAATGTACACGCACTATCCTAAATCACAGTTAAATCCGTCAACACGATGATGTCTTTTATATAACTATTGTTCCTGGTATTAAACAATAAAACTACAGAGACTGTCTAAAATAATTAACTCCTTCAGTACGGTGATGCATTTTGTATTATTCTTGCCACTGATACTAACACCAACTTGATCACAGTCAGGTTGAAAGAACTTGCAATAAATTTAGGGGGTGCAAAACTCTACACGTAAGAGTAACCCGGACAGAATCAATATTCTACTAACTTACTAAAACTTCTCCATTAAGCACAATTAAATGGCGTGGAGGTGGACGGAAGGAAATGTAAATGAGCATATGCCGATTCTGTTACCTGTAAAATGCATTTGTCGGCGAGGTACGAGCGATACCATTTAAATTCGAAAGCACTGAAGTGTCGCCTTACACCCCGGGGATGCCTAGAGTACACTGATGGCTATCTACCCACCAAGTTTCACGCCTTTACGACAAACTCTCTGGCATGTGGCCTTCTATTGAAGATTTTTGACATTCTGCACTTGGCGGGTGTCACGTGCCACGTGCACCGCCGAGGTGTGATGAAACGTGTCAAAAACAAATCTTATAGAACGGGGCTATCACATGGTGCAAACCACGCAGTGATCGGCCCTGTGGTTGCTGAGATATAAGCTTCTCAAAAGCATTACGGTAGCGCCTGGCTGGGTTGGGCCGGGCAGAGTTGGGCCTCTCATATGGAAGAAAACGCCACTACTTGACTAAAGACTCGCGAGGGCATCGCCCTTGCTCATAACGAACAATAACGGAATGCACCACAGCCGCCAATATAGATCACTTACAGAAAGAGACAAAATCACTTCCTGTCAAAGACCATGCGATTATGAGACGTACACATTTCATTGTTTCAACTCAAGACCCATCACACCTTTGTAACTTCATGTTGCATCACTCCCGTCCACAAAGAAACAAGAAACGAACAACTGCCCAACACTTCAAATAATATCTCAGATCCAAACTTCCTTCTCCACTCAACACTGCATTTAACAAACACATACATAAACACAACCACCACAACCATATCCATCCAAAACCTCCGATAAAACAGCATCCATCAAGAACCACCGCCGTACGTACACCCCCCAGAAACTTCCCTACCCAAAGAAATACAGGTACACCTAGCAAGACTGTAATGCACCCACCACCCTTCCCTGCTACAGCGCCAATAGAAAATACAACTCTGAAATAATCCGCTTTGCCCACACTGCAATACAGTCCCCCACACCACAACATGTATACCCATCACATGCACCAAATTATCGCAACACACAATCCTTCAGCATAACTACAACAAAGGACCTCTACAAAGCGACCACTCGAAGTCGCCGATATCATGCGGTTAATTTGCTTTACAACGAGTTAAGCCGGAGGTCAACAACAATTTCTGGAGGCAAGGAGGGAAGACGGAGAAGTATATTTAAGGAGCAGGAATAATTTGAGTCAAGAGTCAGGGCATTTTGAACGAATGAAGTTATTCTTAATGCAGCAAGGAACAAACTTAGCATGATTACTTTTAGGAAAGTAAAACAGACGAGACTTAAAGGTTTGCTGGCACTGGAACCTGCGTATGTCAGTGTGTAAGCCGTTTGTTTTTCAGAATAATGGGTAACTGGTCAAGGTCACAGTGCTACGTCAAATACTGACTTAATAGGTTCAGCTTGTAAAATTTTTAACTAATATACTGTAGACTAAAAGTAAAATCAGCTTGTACAATTTTTAACCAACATTACTGTAGAGTAACCTTGACCGAAATCTCGAAAGGAAGGCAAGAATGAAGTCATTCGATTGTGAGATAGATAGATCGATAGTCAAACGGACTGACAGAGAGAAAGATCGATAAACAAACAGACTAATAGACAGAAAGCTTGATGGACAAACAGACAGATAGATAGATAGAAAGATAGATCTCTATCTGTATCTATCCATCTATCTATCTATTTTTAGCATAATTATCAGCAACATTTCCCTGCTTTCCTGTAATATTTACTCTAAATTCGTACATCTGCAACAAGGACACTCACTCATGAGGAATATTTTGACACAACGACAGTTAAATAAGGCCTTCAACGTAAATTTTAAGGCAATAGCCGACGTCTCTTTGGTATTTGAAACTACACCTGACACATACATGGCACCCTAGACCAGAGGTTCCCAAACATTGTCATACCAAGGACCCCCAAACACGATGATCCCCAGCCGAGGACCCCCAGCTAAACAAAAGTCACCATTAGCCAATAAGATTTAAGAACAATGTGTAGCTGTGGGTGTATGGATACCAAAGCATCGATACCGCCGATACCAGGGATAAGAGAGAGAGAGAGAGAGAGAGAGAGAGAGAGAGAGAGAGAGAGAGAGAGAGAGAGAGAGAGAGTCGGTGATAGAAAAAAAAATGTTTTTATTTTTTCATTTAATTATTTATTTTTTTTTAGGAGAGCTAAAAAAAAAATATATTTCTTTCATCGTGTCGCGGCCCCCCAGGGGCCCTCTGCCCTAGACCACTTGACCACCAGGGGGATGTGAATCATCATCACCATCATCATCATCATAAACCATATTCCCACCTAAATAGAATAGGGTGAGTATTCAAAACATTAGTATTAATTTAAAAAATGGAAAAAAGTACAGATTTTAGGAACATGATCTTTCCAGCAGCTGTCCAACTCAACTGGCGTGTGGATGAGAGAGAACATGAATTATCAGCAGATTGGTCGTTGTAACCGAAAACTTGCAACGCGGTAACGAACCAAATTTTTATGAGCCTCACATTCACGGTCGACGTTTTCTAATTTTCCAGTCATTGCCACAATTTCAAAATAGAAATATTTTGAGAAACAGAATGCAAAATGTGAAAGGAAAAACTGATGGTACAGAAAAATATTTTATGGTATGTGGTTTTTTACAGGCCTTCAGTAATCGTGCTCGACCATTTGAAACATATGTCATGTTTCCCAATGCAAATACCGGTAGTCAAGGTTTTGTGATGAAAAAGCCGAGTTGAGTTTATTTTATGCCAGAAAGCTCGAACATGTTATCAGTTTTAAAAATGTTGCACAATGAGGTCTTTAATGATGAAGGAGAAATTATATTAATTAATGACACACTTAGGGATTGAAAATTATTTTCCCGAGTCTAACTATACCCTGACTACCTCAGTTAACGGAATTCTTTATCAAAGCTAATGTAACAAGCACTGTTATGTCAAATTTTTGCAGTACAGCAA
Organism: Coenobita brevimanus; assembly: GCF_032717465.1. Taxonomy (NCBI): domain Eukaryota; kingdom Metazoa; phylum Arthropoda; class Malacostraca; order Decapoda; family Coenobitidae; genus Coenobita; species Coenobita brevimanus. The sequence continues at coordinate 36,737,477 of NC_136971.1, forward strand.
AACAAGCTATAGTCTAAGCCAATTTAGTCTGGATTAACCTACGAAAGTTTATTCCAACTATCCCTAGCACTTTAGCATGTGTGTATAAACATACCTTTCAGACACTTCAAGTTACCTCTATAATAGTTAACTCCTTCAAGCAGAAGACGTCTTTTCCATTTTGTGGGGCCACCACCTGAAGATTTTATTCATTGTAAGGGAGATATTTTGCGGCTAAATGATTAATAGAAGTTTTATGAAATCTCTCCATTTTACATAGTCTCCAAATCTGCATAACTCAGTTAGGAAACAGCATGAAGAGAAGAATAATTACGTCCTCGCAGTGAAGCGTTGATCCACTGAATCATGTCTCCTGCACTCTGAGATTACCATATCCTTTTTATTTAATGTTTAAATCAAATGGACCCCCTTATCATCCGAACACAATAATATATACTGTAAATAAATACCTATTTTTTGTATATGCAAATATCTTCCAAACATCTCAGACCATTCCTTCTCCAGTTTCTCTGTATACCGAGCTCACAAATACCTTCAAGTCACTTCTCACTCAGTTAATCCACATGTATCATAATCATCACATCATCACAATGTCTTAGAGTCACTTTTCGCTCAGATAATCCACATGCATCATCATCATCATCATCATCATTCTAACCCCATATCCCATTAACATCTGGCATGGGTACGGACACAGAAGCAGAAATGGGATATGCATAAGTAGGAAGATAAAGAACATATTGCCAAGTGAAACAAATCATACAAATGCACTGCGAAAAATATCCCCAAACCCATTTCTGCTAATACTGACAGTCTTGTTCTTGAGGATTCGACTATAACATATCTTGACCTTCCATCCACACAAGTATCTACCATAGTCTCTCTTATCATTACCTCCTAACAAACAGCTAACAAATACCTTCAGGAAAACCTTCATTGTTATTCGCATTTACTGCCTAAACGTAACTTTATTCTGGTCTCCTTGCACTAAATTCGTATTAATGCATTTTGACCAAGATATGGATTGCTTCTCATATCTTACATTATTTTCCAGAAAGAACAGAGACACTGAAAGATTCCTCATTATCCATTCCTTCTCCCTCTTGAAATATTAAATCATAGTCATCTATTCCTTTTCAATGGTAATTCTGACCCAGCGAACTTCTGCATTTGTATTTGATAGGAAATTCATCGTAGATTTTTTTTTTTTTTTTTTTTTTTTTATCTGGATCATGGTCTTTAGGCCATTTTGAGTTACAGGGCACTCCGTGTCTAGAGAGCATTGGAGGCATTGTGACGAGTATGCTGCACTATTTTCACTTTAATAATCCAAAATTGCCAGCTCTCCATCATGAATGCTGGGTAATAATAACATTAAAACTAGACATGTGATGCTACTCACCAAAAAGTGCTATGGACACGAAGTTCAGCCATAGAATAGCCTTTTTCTACCACCATACTATGTGAAATAACCTACAGAAGAACGAAAATCACGACCAAGTTTAGTTGAAAGCACAATAGTGTCTTCAGTGGCCGCTTACCTTACTGCCAGCTATGTGTAGAGTGTTTTAACTTGGGCTTTATCCTCTGAAATCCAACTGAGTGTCTGATTGACGAAGCCAGTCAAATTAAAGAAAATGGAGGAACTTAAGCCTCTGCTGCAGTCATGAGTGTCAATCAGTGAAGGAGATGGGTGAAGATGTTATAGATACTAGTTTTTCAGCCAACATGACGTCGGAGAACGTCATTTCCATGGAAAATTTTATCTCAGAGTTAAGTTTCTTTTCGGATATTAAGTGATTTTACTTTATCTTTTGCAAGTATAGTTAACGTTGGATAGAGAGGGCAGGCACTAAAGTCGCATTAATTTCACCTCATGGAACTAGGCCACTCTCACAACTTCAATATTAAGATGTGGTTGCGTGAAATTTGATGAGCCCTAATTATATGGCGGGAATGAGTCTCCTTTGTTGCTAGTCAAATTTGTACTCCAATCTGACTTCACTTGGCCATCTGCTAAGCTAAAATGGGGGGATGCAGATCTCTGGCAGGTAAAAACTAACTAACCAGGACTATTGCTACACATGGTGTTTGTAAAGCTAGATGGTTTACTTAAGGTAATTATTTTTTTGCAACCTGGGTCATGTGGTGGTGGCCTTACTCCTGCTAATTATGCCCATCAGTTATCAGTCATACAAAATGCCCCTCACCTACCTCCCTATCCTCGAGGAGGAGGATGGTAGACTGTGGAAAAACTGGTTGCTTCAGCCTGGAGTCTACCTGGTTCAGGTCTAGGTAAGCCTGGGGCTATCGCACAGCAACACCTACAAGTATACAATGTGTGTGTGTGTGTGTGTGTGTGTGTGTGTGTGTGTGTGTGTGTGTGTGTGTGTGTGTGTGTGTGTGTGTGTGTGTGTGTGTGTGCCAAGTTACATTTACCTAGCTATAGTACGTAGGATTGGAGCTTAGTTCCATCTATTTTAACAACTGATTTTGCTTGCACGGCCTCCCCCCTTTTCAAACTGCGCCAATAATCAATACATCCAGTTGGAAACCTGATACTTTGTAAGTGGGGACTCCACCATCCACTCACTCGATGTAGCATTACCTATTGATACCTCTGGGTAACCCTACAGTGAGTGTCCAGTGATATCCTATTACTCAACGAACCATTTACAGTGCTGGCTGGTAACCATATGTTCAAGTGACGCCTGGTTGTCAGTGGGTTAAGGCACTGCAACAGGATGGGACCTGTATGGGAAGGTTGGAATTTATTGCTCATATAATGCCACTAGGTGAAAAGAGAGGCTGGTCACCTTCATCTCAACTTCTGGGATTAAGTAGCCTAAACCCGGGCTCTAAATATCCTGATAGTCAAAAAAGGACAGGGTGAGACAGACAGAGAGCATAACGATTAAGTGTAGGAAAATTGGTCTACAGGCAGTGTATACTCACTAGAAGATGGAGGGCAGGTGTGAAGGTGTCTATGAATTGCTTACATGGAATAACAGAGAGAACATTATGCGAGGATCTGACATTTATGTTGATGAAGTATCAGGGTATTAAAGGCTGTATCATCTGACGGTCAGAATGTATCATAATGATATGAACAGTCTATCTTCCTAAAGATACTCATGTTCATATAAACATTCTTATACAGCTAAAGATACTCAGGTTCATATGGATGTTTTACCGTGTTAATAATACTCACGTTCATATGGACATTTTTATCCTCTGAGGGTATGACTGGTGGCTCGAAGTGTAAGAGGACAAGCCTTGATAGCCAGCCAAGCACGACCTTCTTGACGATGCGAGGCACTTCCGTCCCCCTCACGCCCCGATGGTGGATGTTTAGCGTGAGTACGGACATCCCAGAGGCGAAGCTCACCAGGCATATTGTTACCCCGTAGTACATGCATGTGGGGAGAGAGGAAAAACAAATATATAAATAAATAAAGAATTTATAAAGTCATCATTATCTTCATCCTCATCATCCACATTTCGTTTAACATCCCCAGGAGGGGTGAGGTAGGGTCTAGAGAGCCAGAAAAAGCTAGATAGAATAAAATATTACCTAAGGTCTCCACATTTCAATGAGTCACACAGCAATTCACTCAATATTTAAGCCCCAGGAATTCTAGCTCCAGATGAGAGGTCAAAAACATTCCACATGTAGGATCACATTGACGTAACTGACAGAGTCAAATCCGACGACTGTCAAGTTATGTGATCAAACACTCCTTTGCCAAAAAAAAAAAAAAAAAAAAAAAAAATCCTTTCCATCTTCTTGGCCTAGAAAGCTTCCCTCAACCTTCAAATTGGTTCAGGTATATCCTTTTCATCTCTCTAATAACACCCACTTTCTTCTCATGCCCCTACCCTCTAAGCACGTTCACTCAAACTCTGGTGTCCACAGACAGCCTTACTTCGCATCATTCAGGAATCAAATCGTTCCCACTCCAATCGACTCGTCGCACTCCACGCATATTCATCAAAAGTCTCATCTCCACTGCTCTTACTCTTGACTTTTCATATTCCTGCCAAACCATGGTTTCACATCCATATAGTAGAGCAGGCAGTAAAACTCCTTCAAGCAAATTTATCTTAGCCACCACACTTAGACCTCTGCTTCTTATCAAGGCCATCATTACACCAGCCACTTCCTTCCCTGTGCCACTCTACCTTACACATCTTTTACACATTTACCGAACTTTTCGATCGATACTCCCCGATACTTAAATTCTCACCAGTTCAATTCCCATTCCATTCGCCGTAACATCACAGTGGGAGTTACCTTCTCTCTCAACAGCCACCATTTTACTCTTGTTTACATTTACTTTCAAGGCACGACTCTCACAGACGTCTACAAAACTTAGCACCAGTCTTCCAACCAAAGAGCAATCAGTCATCGACATACACCAGATTTGATATACAGTACTACAACTTTCACTGTTCATTAACAACACCATTCCTCCCTTTATTACTCTTGTTTTTCCATCGCTCATAACATAACACTATCTATGTAGCTTCTCCTGCAACCACGAGGACATCATACAACCTTGTCTCACACCAACACTAATCTTGAACCCTTCACTTAGATGCCCACCCACGCATACAAGCATCACCACAATCATGAATGATCTTACTGGCACTGAACGGATCACTACATACGCGATACTTAGGGAAAGTACTCCAAAGCCCATCTGTTTTTACCATGCTATATTCTTTTTCCAATCCATAAAGTCCACAAAATACGATAGTCCTTCTCAAAGCCTTCTCCATTCTCTGTCTCACTGCAAATATTTGAACACACCGTCATCCATTCATTGATGTAATGCTGCCTACTTCTTCCTTAGCCGTTATCATTCTTTTTCTGTGCCTGCCCTCCTCTCATCCTATTTCTCCCATCTTTCATGCCACTTCTTATTACTTTTCTTTCCTTTACAGGTGGCTTTACATTGAGTGACAAGCCAAATGGTTTCCTGCAAGCCAAGAAACCATTTACAACGCTGGGTGGTAACCATATAACCAAACCATACGTGCTCCCTACGTGTCAACAAGTGGGTTGGGGGAGGGTTAGTGCCCCTCCCCATAAAACAAATAACTCAAAGTCAAATGGCCACCCCGTTATGGGATTATGGCGTCTGGCAATAAAAAAAAGAATAAATAAACATTTACTACCACTCCTAAACCCACCCTGTTCGTCGCTCACCAGACATTCTCATATATCACTTACTTTATTAGAACCGTTCCATATACCATTCCCACAACACTCAGGAGGCTTATACTACGAAAATTTTTGCACTCTTTTTGCCTTAATTCTTATAATGGAATGCAGTCACACCTGTTTTCTACTCTACGGGTAATGTTTAAGTCATCCACCTTTCTTATATAATTATCTCAAACACTTCATTCCACTATCCCCACTTATCTCTGAAAAAACATCAACCACGGCTACTTTAACATTCATAAGAGGCTTAGCATTCCTCACTTCTGCCATTGTTACGTGTCCTGACTAGTCGTACATTCCTTCTCTGCACACCACAAAAACATATCATGTTCACAGCCGCTCTGCTCTCACCAGGCCAATTACCCTTTGTTATAATTCCTTCCATCAGCTACTTACTTTACTTCTTATGGTTAGTATTCTTCCAGTCTCGTCCCTCAGACTTTCACACGTCTTTCTTCTTCACTCATATTTTCAAACGAGAACGCATATACGAGCACAAGACGCTTCTCAACAACAGGGATGTGTTTTTTAATAGAGTGACACTTGATTTACAGTGCGCGAGTTTCAGATTTGGCACGTAGATATCTTCTTAGATTATTAAAACACTATGGATTCCTGTTACCCCGTTTACGTACCATATGCATTTTACGTATGCCGTTTCAGTTAGCGCAGTAACGAATATTGTATAGTTAAGAATCGATTGATAGTATGGCTAATGTCTGTTTTTTGCAATCTTCATTACATGATCATGCACTGGGGAAAAGAACTTATTCTACTATAATTGTTAAGATTTAGGAATTTAAAAATATATATAGAAACAAGAGGTCATTTGGGATGGAAAGGGATTCAGAGTTCTTCATCAATTACTACATTCCACACTGTACTTAAAAGAAAATTGAACTTCGTGAAATGTAGTAATGGATAATGGATATATAACTCTCTCATCACGTCCCAAATGTTCTCTTGTTTTTGTTTTATTTCTATATCATAATCATATAAAAATAAATTTTTTGCTTTCTACTTTTTGAGAGAGAGAGAGAGAGAGAGAGAGAGAGAGAGAGAGAGAGAGAGAGAGAGAATTCAGTTATGGTAGATACATAGAGTTATTCGCCTCACACCTACCCGTCTAGCAACGAATGTGAGCGGTCAGCAATATATAATCTGGTGATATTGTCGAGGTGTGGCAGGGTGTGGCGTGGTGGATACAGGCATGACAGGGTGGGACTTTGCAGTGTGTTGTGGTTGTAATGTGTGCCAGTGTGAGGCATGACAGTGTGATGTGTCGTAGTGTGAAGTGTGGCGGTGTTTAGCAATGTGGTGGTCGTGTGTGGCAGTGTGAGGCATGAAGGTGTGATGTGTAGTAGTGTGACGTGTTGCGGTGTGTTGTGTGCGCTTTAGTGTAGCATAGTTCTTTCAGCTTAACTCAGTGGAGATTTTCGTTCTTCAGCAGCCCATGTTCAGTAACTCAGTCGCGTAGTATAACAGGAAAACTGCTTTACACATTTTTATAGCACTTCTTTGAGACTATCACAACATTCTCCTGTAAATCTCTAGTTACATTTAATTATCCATTATGAGAAGATAAAAGTTTACGATAAGTTAAAGTGAAAAAGTTATAGTGTGGAGCGTGGCTTTATTTTGAGACGAGGGAATGACAGTTTTGCTGTGTTCTCGGGAATTTAATCTTATCTATTTATTTATTTATATTTTTTAGTGGGGCAGCGATTTCAGGAGTTTGTTCACCTCACGTCTTCCTAGCGTTTTCTGATCGGTAATTCATCGTAAAGCAACAGAGGATAGCCAATGCTCCTGGATTGTGATTGGCGAGGGGCATGGACGGTGTGTTGTGTCTTGGCTGAAGGAGAACGTTTTTTGGATGGCTTTGGAGGAAACTTCTCCAACAGTGACACTATATGTTTAGTTTAATATTCTGTTATATGCTACTGGTGCATGATCCTGTATGTTGATAGTAATAATAATAAAATAAAGATCATACAGGGTAATATTAATCATCTTACATTTGTTCAGCTAACGTCATACGTCATACGACTTTATTCAGCTGAGAGTCTGTCACAGCAGCAGGTCTGTGTTAATTCCCGCCACACAACTCTGATAATCTATTTCAAATGACGTGAGACGATTTCATTCAGCTACAATTGAGTTACAGGAGCCTGATTGCTGGAGTGTTATTATGCACAACAAATCGCAACAGAATAAGTACTGCGTTCTCCTTTGCCATCAAGAATACGACGTAAGGTCTCTATGTGGGAGGCAGTAGGAGCAGTTGAGACTGTATAAGACACTGGAAAAGAAAACCAAATGAGTGACAAACTATGAAATATCAGGGGATGATAGAATACAGGACCGAGAATAAGGTGAGGTTCAAGGGGAGGAAAAAGGGAGCGGGGAAAGGGAGAGAGGAAGGAGAAGAGGAAAGAAATGAGGCAGGAGGGATACAGAGGAAGGGAGAACAAGGAGAGGGACTGAGGGAAGGTAGGGGAGGAGGGGCTTGTTAAAGAAGTAGATGGTGGAAGAAAAGGGAAAGATGAGATGAGAGAGGGGAAGCTGGATGAGAACGGAGAGAGGGAAGGAAGGAGAGAGGAAAAACAGTGGAGGGGGAACGAGGAAGATAGTACAGAGCGGGTGGATAAGGGTGAAAGGATCATGGGGAAGTGAGACAGAAACAGCCTGATATGGGATTCAGTTAAGATATGTAAGTTTAAGAGAAATTTTGTCATATCACGTCATTTGGATACATCCTTTTCCCAGGTGACGGATATTGCTTAGTATCTCGGCAATTACTTAGTACCCCGATTATTGCTCAATACCACAATATTCGGCAGTACCCTTATTATTACTTATTATCTGGACAATGCTCAGTACCCGTGATATTGTTATGATTTAGAGTATTGCTCAGTTTCCGTTATAATCCTGCGCACCCAGGATATGACAAAATACAAAGAATAATGCACAGTAACCAAATAAAAGCCAAAGCATTCGCCCACGAATATTTATCACCTGCCATAATTGAAAAACTAGATCAGCAATCCTCTGCAGTCGGAGGCATGTCATTGCAGCTTCGCCAAATTTGACTCAGTTCAAACCATAAATCGCTGGATACTGCCCACAGATTTTGGACACAGTTCGCTTCCTTGCATTTGTGATATTTTGGAAACACACACACACACACACACACACACACACACACACACACACACACACACACACACACACACACACACACACACACACACACACACACACACACACACACACACACACACACACACACGCACGCACACACACACAGGCCATTACATTATCGCCTGGCTAGGTGGGTGATAAATATTGCTCAGTATCTAGAAAATTAAAGAGGCTCGTAAAAAAACCGTTTAGGATCAGGAATATTGCTATATAAAATATTACGCAGTGACAAAAATATTCGAAAACTAAGATTACTACACAGTATCCGGAATATTATTAAGACCCTGGGAATATTAAC
>NC_136971.1:36748708-36768708 GCF_032717465.1 Coenobita brevimanus
TAATTGGCCTCTGCTGTGTACTGTTGAGAAAGTTTATAAATTCTCGTCCTTAGAGAATCGGCGAAGTAAGCCGGCATAAAGTAAACTTACTCTTAATTTTCACAAGCCAATTCATTGACCATATTATCAAGTAATATTATAAAGTATTATTAAATTTTTAAATTCACAAAACCCCGTGACACTCTTATGTACGAAAATAAACATAAAAACAATAATTCAGTTTTGATAAAGCTTGAAGGAATGGTTGGGGTATTGCAAAATGAAGTGGTTTAGTTTTAGGAAAATTTTGTCATAGTTCAAAGTCGCAGGGTACTGTCAAAGCTCGAGCCATATGTGTGGGGTTTAGTAAAATAACTCAAGCAGTTTTATTCCGATTTTAGGTGATCTTTGTGGAAGTGTTCAGGGTCAGGCTTGGAATAAACTTTTTGTTTAACTATAGGTCAAAGGTTAAGGCCACAGGAAAAGGAAAATTTAAAGTTATTTTCCGACTTGGACCAAACCTTTTGATAAGGTTGAGGGTGAGGCAGAATTGCAAGAATTCGAGTGTGATAGCACTCAGCCGAAGGCCAAAGACACATAGAAATCTCAGATGCACAGGTTTCTGGGTAAGAATAACTAAAACAGTCAATTGAAAGTCAACAGGGAAATGGTTAAGGTGAGTGGACAAAGTTAGCTGAAAGAGTTTTGATCTAAGGTGAACCAAAGCTGATGGAAGGGTTAAGGGTTGGATTAGAATGAAGTTATCGATTCTAAGTGTAATATTAAGAAGGACCAAGCCAATTATTCGGTATTAAACCTGTTGGTAAGCACGGACGTTCCATTCACCCAGTACTCCATTTTGTATATTTTTTATTTTAACCATACACCGAACAGGCAACTAGATACATTTGAGAATAGTCTCTTAAGTTAGTAGACAGTAAAGAAATGATGTACCAAACTCCTTCGATATGAAGATTCTATCCGAATATGAATGAAATCGTCTGTAGATGACAAGACCAGACTAAAGACTACGGGACACTGCCGTCTAAACCATTAACCCCTTCCATTCATTGACCTCTCTCTCTCTCTCTCTCTCTCTCTCTCTCTCTCTCACACACACACACACACACACACACACACACACACACACACACTTCTTACCACTTCTCGATGATTGCATTCGGCTCAGGAAAAACTTGACAAATTAAAGGAGTTGGACACAGCTCTCAAAAACTTCTCCACTACATTAGATTTGCCCTAAATTGAGTAAAATCGCCTGTCTTTTGCAATTTTTTTTTTAAATCTTCATCGTATTAAGGAGGTTCACCCCTTCTGTCCGATGATGTATTTATATTTACTCTTGTAGCTTCCTGACGTTTTCATTCGCTTTACGAAGAACATTGGCGAAAATTCAATACTATCGTCTGGAGATCGCAACAGTAAAGCACAAATATCACCGGAGTGTTGGGCTTAATCAACACAGTCCCTTAGACAGGCTTTCTGACCCTATATGGTCAAAGAAAACTACCGCGTTAGCCAGAATATGTTCAGTGTACGTCCTCACGCTGAAGAAGTTCACTTTATTACAGCCATCAGTCTATTTCATAAGTACGACCGCTTGTCTGTTTTGTTGGGCTCTGGGAAGACGTCATCGTCGTGATGTTAGCCCATTTAACTGCGATGTATTAGTATGATAATCTTGCTATTTTCACATTTGTATTATTATTATTATTATTATTAGCGTATGGGAGACGTCTAACAGCAAAAAGATACATGGAGGCTGTATCTTACAGTTCGAAAAAGCCTCTTTTAGCAGAACAGTATCGTTTTAATATAATAAAAAAAAAGTCATGGTAGTACTGTACATGTGTTTCGTGGGTGTGACATCAGCTCACTCAGGGATGCGGCAGATCTGGTCTGTTAGTGGAACACGAGGAACTATTACTCCCTTTGATCTCAAGACGCCCGTATTTGCTTTCAATCTAGAGACGAAATTTGCAGCTGCCATGAACTCCCTTGAGGTGCACCCCACACCAGCAACCAGACTGCCTCTGTCATAGCCTCACGGTGGCATGACGACACATCGATAAATATTATTACCCACTGCATTTTCCATGTTGCTCTTTATTATTGTGGAACATATCTGGTCACAGGAAACGGCACCACGTTTTGAATCCAGTACGGCAAGTGATGGGAAGTGATGAGAGGTGTTCATATTTGTGAAACATCCCAGGCACTTTGGGTGATATACAGATTAGTTCACTGGGTCCTACTGTAAATCTACTCCAGTGTTCATTTTCATCCAGTATCACATCATTCCATGCAGATGAGACGTATGACAGTTACTACTGTCACCACTTAACCCTTTTATATGCAGAATTATTTTAGTATTGTACTGTGCACCCTTCATCCTTTCACTCATTTATCTCCCCACCCCATCCCTGCATCTCATCCTTGATCTCTCCTTTCACCTGTCCCTCTCCATCTCACTCACATACTTCTCTTGTCGGTTTCTAATTCTCCATCCTTTCCACATGTCCAAACCATCTAAGAATATTAATTCTTCCAACGATTTCAGTCACGTCCACATCAACACCGTTAGTCTCACTTCCTTGTTTGTCTTTATATAATTACGATGTGGTTCTCTGCACTATAATTTTCTACCGCCAGACGACTCCATTAAGGTTAGGGGATACCTTTCGTAGTGGCGCGGGTTAGTTCACTGCAAGAGTAATTTTTTATGTACTGTTCGATTCTTTTTTACGTTCTCTATTCCAATAATGACAGTTCCGTATATTCTTGGAAACTGTATAAGAGTTTATTAACCCTAGGATAAACGTTTCGACCTGGAGCGGTCATATAGGGTTTCCATTAACTTCTTTGCTACGGGGGGGGGGGGTTCCAATCTGAACAGAATCGTGTTAAGATAGCTAGAATAAAACTGAAGATAAGTCCAGAAAATACTTTTTTTTTCTTTATTAAAGAATCTAGTTTAGTTCTGTAACACGTATAACGAAGTATATTTTCTATAAAATATATTATGATGTAGGAATGGGCAGAATGGAAAATGTAATAGCAACACGGTAGAGGTACATAAAGGACTTGTTACCCAATCCCTGCTTCCATTTTGTAAATTATTGTATATACATTTATGCATCACATGCTCATGTAATGCTGATACTGCAATTACGGTACTATTTTTGTGGCCCAATTATGTATAAGTAACATTTACAACATAATGACAACAAGATAAGAAAACTAACTCCTCCATAAAGCAACGTCCGTTTGTACTTAAAAATGCCTTATGGAGTTCGGTTTGAAATGGATGGGAGGTAATCAAATAACAAAAGCCGCAATACGGAGTGGCTGGCAGCTTTCTTGACAACGCTTTCACAAGCGATACGGTGCATTTAGGCAAATGATAAGAGGCTTTGCGAGGTACATACATTTTTTTTTTTTTTACAAATTATTTCAGTTGGTTCCATACTAGCGATCATGTCATCATATTACCGCGATTTAATGCACAACTCTTTCAGGGGAGGTGTAATTTAGTATTTCATTTTGGTCAATACCTGTAGATAATGTTTAGCCACTCAGGTACTACTAGATATGCAAATATTATGTGATATCTAAATATTAATTATCATGGCCCACTTTACGCACCACAGACTCCACTCCACATACGAGTATCACCGCACAGCCTCTCCCTTTACGTTTCAAAGTGACCGTTCTTTCAGTTACTCATATGACACTCCTTTGAAAAGTCCACACTCTCTTCTAACACACACACCCTTCCTGTCCCAACAGTCCTTTCCTGCACCCACACTCCCTTCTTATAGTGCACATCTTCTTACACCCTGCATTCCCTTCCTACACCACACACGCCTGTCTACGCTCCACACTACAGTTTCATAACTCACACAAATTATATACACACTATACACTCTACTCCTAGTACCATATAATCATAAGCCCCATGCACACATCAAGAACCACTGTATTTCCTTCCTACAGTGTTCATATTTTTTTGCGTATCTTCCTTCGTACAGTGCATGCTTCTTTCCCCCAACAGTTACCACTATCGCCCATACTACCCTGGCGCCCATCATCATCCACTAATTCCTCCTGGCCCTGTATACTCGTCGACTGATTAGGCCTTCAAGTACTTCTTCTAAGGCATTTTTTCTTGCACTCTATGCTTTATATGCTTCGGATGTGGTCTATATATTTCCAACGCCGACAGCTTCCTTATGATTTGCCATATTCGAAAAATAACTGACCTTTACTGTTGGCTCTCTAGACACACTTGACTGTTCCGCCACTTTAGCACATTCTCTCTCTCTCTCTCTCTCTCTCTCTCTCTCTCTCTCTCTCTCTCTCTCTCTCTCTCACACACACACACACACACACACACACACACAAACATACACACACACACAAACATACACACACACACACACACACACACACACACACACACACACACACACACACACACACACACACACACACACACACACACACACACACACACACACACACACACACACACATACACAGGCTCACAAATATTTCACTGTTAGGCCATTCTTGCGCTCCCCCCCCCTTCTCTCTCTCTTTGCTCTACTCTTTCAGTCCACACCTTTGAGCTTCCCTCTCATTCTGCCATGTTTCCCTCGTCACAGGTATCTCATCAATATCCACTTTAGGCACTGCTTTGCATGCATTTTTGGCTTATTTTCTCTTGTGTATGTGTCAGAGAGAGAGAGAGAGAGAGAGAGAGGGAGAGAGAGATACTATTTCATGATGTGTTATGTTGTTAGACGTTTTTTAGGAGGGAGGGATCTAAAAGCGGGTGTAGGAACGAGGGTTATGCATGTGTGTGTGTGTGTGTGTGTGTGTGTGTGTGTGTGTGTGTGTGTGTGTTCTTTGAATATACTTACAGACACAAGCAATTTATTCCTCCATTTTCAACACTCGGAAGCTGAGTGACACTAAATATATTAATACAAAATATTCTCATTTAATGTTTTTCTTCGCGACATTTCATGAATCTTTTTTTTTTCTTTCTGTTCCTTTCAATAGCAACTATTATTGCCCATCTGTTTTTTTTTTTTTTTTTAACAGGTTCGTTTTTTTTTTTTTTTCCTTTTCACCTTTTCTCGCTTTGGTTTTCTTTAAACAGAAATTCTCAGCTCTGATTTCTCTTTATTCTATAAGGCATCTCTCTCTCTCTCTCTCTCTCTCTCTCTCTCTCTTGCCAGGAAAATATTCGCGGGAATAGCTAATAGCCTTCCTATCGCAAAATGGTTGCAATGCCCATTGTCTTTGTTTCCATACCGTTATTGGGTTTACAGCGACCAACTCTGGTCAAATATCAGAAAAAAAAAAAAATCGAATATATTCGCGTGTCCCGATTTCCAACAATTTATTGCAATAGCGTCGAGCGCGATTGCCAGCATTTCTGTTCGATATTTTTCTGGCTTTTTCTGGATTGACCTAGACCTAATGCAAAAAAAATTAGGTCGATATCTATTACCGTCCTTGTGAAAGAAACGAACAAACGAACAAACATATATTTTCGCGTGACCCTATTTCTGAAAATATCTTTCCGTCACGTCGAGCGCGATAGCCAAAATTTTTCTTCGTTTTTTTTTTTCCATGGCACTTCCTAGGCTTCCCCCGAGCTAACGCAAAAAGAATTTTGTTGATATCTGCTACTGTTCTCGTGAAAGAAACAAACAAACGCACAGAGAGACACATTTAACAGTTGCCTTATACATATAGGCCACATAGAAAGAGAGAGAGAGAGAGAGAGAGAGAGAGAGAGAGAGAGAGAGAGAGAAGGAGAGAGAGAGGTGAAAGCTCTTTAAAGGATAATGGTCTTCTCTTCATCAATAAACGTCATTACACGTCAGTTAATGTATATGAAACGGTATCAAAATTCATGGAACGTCAGCACATTTCATCAAAGTTTATTGAAGGTCGCGCGCGCGCACACACACACACACACACACACACACACACACACACACACACACACACACACACACACACACACACACACACACACACACACTTACTAATGAGAGGTGTCTTCTCAGTGGGTGGTAGAGATTCTCGTATGGTCATTAGGAAGACGGTCATGGAGAGTAGCGCAGAGATTCCCAGAGTCACCTTTTCTCCGCTCTCACTCGGTACGTAGAACACCAGGAGGGCTGTGGGAAGAGATGTAAGAAAATTACATAGGAGACTGGGGGAGGGGGGAAGAATATAGGCAAGTGAAAACAGAGGGCGAAAAGTATATGGAAATATAGGAAGTTACAGATACAGTAGGTACGTCAGGAGGGACAAAAAGAGAGACGGAGAGCTAAGACGGGATGTGTGGAGGTGAAAACAGAGGTGTGAAAATTGAGGCAGGTAGGTAGGGGAATGAAAAGGACAGAATGAAGGCAGGAGGAGAGGGAAAGATACGTAGGGGGGTGAGGTAAGAGGATGGGAAGGGAGAAAAACTGGAGGTAACGTGGGAGGACCAGAGGAAGGCATGTGAGAAGCGAAATAATCTGGAAGTAAACGTTAAAAGTAGGAAGGGAAGGAGGAGGGGTGGAAGAGAGAGTTCTGGGAGCAGACGGAAAGGGAAAAAGAAGGCGAGATAAAGGTAAGTGTTTCGAGCCTTTACTTACCACGATTAAATAGAGGAGAAATAGAAAAGAAGAGACAAACGTATAACGAAGGGAACGACAACGACAACGTATCATTACGAATATATCCAAACATAATCAAATGTCCTGTAATGTTAAACCTAAAATATGAAGGGAAGAAAAACAATGGAAAAGCAAGAGGACAATCAGGAGATTTTATACAAAAAAATGAAATTGGAAGCACAATGATGCCCGCGTAAAGGAAAAATTAACAGTAACTTTGTGTGTGTGTGTGTGTTTACATATATATATATATATATATATATATATATATATATATATATATATATATATATATATATATATATATATATATATATATATATACCATTTTGCACCCAGTGTCCTCAATATAGGAGAGAACTGGGAATTTTCAAAATTTAATAAAGAGGGGAACCACCTGGTACGGACCTATGAGCTTCGCGACTATGAACCGACAGGCGGAGGGCGGTACGCCTTGCACCTTTCCGGCAAAATCCCAGCACAGGACTTCCGGGGGACCCAATGGGATATATATATATATATATATATATATATATATATATATATATATATATATATATATATATATATATATATATATATAAAAGAAGTGAAGAACAACATATTGATGGCCAGGTAGTTGAAGTACTTAGAGCAAAGTACTGGAGTGTACATTCTGAAGTAAAAAGACTTGTTAGACGTGATAAGAGGAGGCTGTATGATGAAAAGGCAAGAGAGACAGAAATTAAATTACATAAAAATGACGGTCAGAGCACAAGAGCAGCGTATCAGGCCATAAAGGAGTTAACTAGGACTGAAAAGAGAATGAAAGAAATACCTGTACGAGATAGAAATGGTAATTTGATGACTAAAGATTTGGATATAAAAGGAAGGTGGAAAGAGCGCTTTGAATCTGTTCTAAATAGACCAATTCCAGCTGTAGAGGACATTTTACCAGCCGAGAGAGATTTGCAGATAGAAACTGGGGATATAACTTTGGAAGAGGTAGCAAAATCTATAAAGGAGTTAAAGAATTTTAAGGCCCCAGGAGAGGATGAAATATTTCCTGAAATGCTTAAGGTGGAAAATGATGAGTTGATGAACAGAATAGAGCCAGTAATTGATAACATTTTAAGAGAAGAACAAGCGGGATTTAAAAAGGGTCGAGGTTGTAATGATCAGAATTTATTGTAAGGCATCAAATGCAACAAGCTAATGAGATGAAAATGCCACTTAATATGTGTTTTGTGAATTTTGAAAAGGCGTTTGATAGTGTTTCACGTGGTGCTATGTTGAAAACTATGAGATTCTATGGTATACCAGAAAAGTTTGTAAATATTATTAGAAGCCTGCATGAAGGTACTTTTTGTGAGGTAATGGTGGGTGGTTCTTTGAGTGATCCATTTGAAGTTAGGTCAGGTGTGATTCAAGAAGAAGTTCTTTCGCCATTGTTGTTTGTTTTGGTTATGGATTATGTTATGAGGAAGGTTGAAAGGAGAACAGGTGCAGGAATTAATTGGAAAGAAGATAGGAAGCTGATGGATTTGGACTATGCTGATGATATTGTATTGATTTGCGGAAGTATTTACGAGATGCAGAGGGTGCTTGATTGTCTGGTGGAGGAAGGAGAAAAAGTGGGATTGGTAATAAATTGAGGAAAGGCTGAATTTATTAATATGAACCTGGAGAACCAAATCGATTGTGTAATTGGGAATAATATGGTGAAGAATGTAGAAAACTTTAATTATCTGGGAAAGATTGTATCATCTAGTTGATCATTAAACAATGAAACTGAGGAGAGGATTAGACAGGCTTGGCGAGCTGTTGGAATTTTGAAATCTGTTTGGAATAATAATATGCTTTCGATACATACTAAAGTGAAAATTTACAAGTCCATGTTAAGACCAATTTTAATTTATGGGCATGAGTCATGGTACAGTACAATTGCAACAGATCAGAAAGTATTAGGATTTGAGAATAAAATACTGAGAAGGATTCTTGGGGTAAAGTGGCAAGACAGAGTTACAAATGAAAGAGTAAGGGATATTACGAGAGTGGAATCAGTTAATGAATATGTGAGACTGTCTCGCTGGAAGTGGCTGGGGCACATATACAGAAAAGAAGGGAGTTTAATACAGGATGTGCCAGAGTGGACTGCTAGAGGAAGAAGAGGTAGAGGTAGGCAAGAGACAAATATTGGTGGAGATAGTTCATCGAGGCCCTATGCAATCCGTGTGGTGCCACTAGAAATGATATATATATATATATATATATATATATATATATATATATATATATATATATATATATATATATATATATATATATATATATATATATATGTGTGTGTGTGTGTGTGTGTGTGTGTATAAATATCGCCCTTATTATCATTCACATCTCCTTTTCAACCCAAAAGGTGGCATGAGGTAGGTTCCAGACAGCCAGAAAAAATAATAAAATTGGATAATAAACAAAGTTTGCCCAGCTGAAAAAACATGCCCCATTCACTCACTCCTCAAGTCCTTGGTATCCTGGCTTCACACGACAGGTAAAATGAGATCGCACGTAGTTTCATACTCACCTACCTTACAATTTTAATTCAATTGTTGTCCGGCTAAGTAGTGGTGCCAGATCCTGATCCTTCCTTTCTCCATACAAAATTCATCCCGCAAGGTCGATCGCTTGTTGGTTCCATTGCCTCATTCGCTATTAAGTATCTTTCTCACACACTCATTAACCATATATATCCAACTTGTCCTAAGCATAGCAAGTCTCCCACCTTAAAATTCGCTCATATATATCCTTTTCATCACTATGTTCACACCCTTTCTCTTCATATGCCCATACCATCTTAGCAATCGGTCCTCAACGATGGTCTCCACAGATTACTTTACTCTGCATCTTTCAGGAATCACATTGGTCCATATCCTATACAGTCTCTGTATTCCACACACATTCCTCAACGGTATCATCTCCACTGTCCTTACTCTTGTCTTTTAATTTCCATGCCACACCACAGTTTCTCACTCGTATATTAGAGTGTGCACTAATATTTCTTCATCCTCAAGCCTCTCTCAGTCGCCACACACAGATCCCTAGAACTTATCAACGCTTTCACAGCACCAGTCACTTTCCTTCATTGTGCCACTCTACTTTCCACTTCTTGTGGACATTTACATCTCTTTTCTCTCAGTGCTCTCAGGTACTTAAATTCTCTCACTAGTTCAGCTCTATCTCCATTCACCGTAACATTTCACTGGGAGTCACCTCTCTCAGTTGCTGTCACTTTATCCTTATCCACATTAGCTTTCAAGGCAAGAAGCTCACAGACATCAACAAAACTCTACATCATCTACAAAGCTCTGGTCTGCAACTTGCAAGCAACACTGCATCATCTGCATACATCAGATTTATGAAACTCCATCCTTCATCATTCATCACCCTCACCATTCCTCTCTCCAATATTTGTGTGTTTACCTCTCTCATAACACTCTGCACGTAGATCTTGAACAAGCATGGGAATATTACAAAACTTTGTCCATTCACTTATACGCCAATCGACCGTTACACGCTCTTCAGTACCTTCACAGAAATTCATAACGGCACTACGCATTTTACCATCTTCACAATATATAACCAAAACTTTACACAATCCTTGTATTACCTGTTTCAAACGTTTTCAAGACCGATATATGCCATGAATACGTTACTGTCTTTTTCTCAGGCCTGCTCCAATATCTGTCTCATTGCAAAATATATGATTCATTCACCCTCCACCTTTCCTGAAGTCACTCAAGAGGCATTCGGATTCATCCTTTACTTCATGATAATTCTTCCATATACCTTGGCTACAACACTGAAGAGAATTAAATCACCACCATTTTTGCACTACGTTCATTGGCTTCTCTCCTTGTTTAGGGATACAATCACAGCCTTTTTTCCGGTCTGCTGTACACATATTTTTACTAGTCTCATATCAACAAATCATTCCACTTTCTCCAATATACTTAATCAACCTCTGCTGTCCTCCAATTCTTCACCTGCATCATATCATTGTACATACCTGAGTCAGTGTTACGTTTCCTGGCATTGATTCCTTCTCTAAAATATGTCGACCTTGTTAAGCTAAACTTCACTGTGACCTTGACTTTTGACATATTGAACTCAGAAATATTAGGTCAGCCTCTTCGCTGACGCTCAACCCTTCCATAAAAAAAAATCAGAGAATATTTCTTACTGTGCTCTCTCTCTCTCTCTCTCTCTCTCTCTCTCTCTCTCTCTCTCTCTCTCTCTCTCACACACACACACACACACACACACACACACACACACACACACACACACATGAAGTAGTGGAAAATACACAAACTAATCAATCCCATTCATGAGGAAGCATAACATGAGATTAAAGAGATGAAACATTGGATACCTTCAGTGACTGGAGAAAAACGTTCCCCAGGAATGAAAACAGACGAAAAATAGAATTCATGAAAAAAGTTGACAATAAAAGTCAATATCGAATATACCATTACCACTTTCATTTAAGACGATGCAGCGAGAGAAGGATAACACATATAACAAAACAGAACACTGGTTATTTTATGTACACATGTAAAATCTATCAAAACTATAAATATACACCATCCATAAATTAATGCCAAAGACGACTACATTACCATTCTGAAACAAGAACCTGATGGGAAAAAGTAATGGAAATAAAAGAAGGAATAAAACGAGAACACGAAGAAGGCAGAGAGGACACGAATGCACCTATCACGTTTATAGGGACACAAAAGAATATACGATTAAAGACGTAAGACATAGGCCTGCATATGAGTTTGGTGGTCACGCTGGATGGCTAGGACCGTAGATAATAGCAGCACTAGGTAATGTCATCGCTGCCTTCAACTTGATACTCATCACTCCCATTTATAAATATATAGAGGGAGACGAGGTTGTGAAAGTACAACAAAAGCCTTCATTTTGCAAGTGTCTCTTAAATAAGAAAAATGCAGCAATAGCACGAACTAAGAGACATAGACACTGCATCCAAAACTCAGGCAAGACGAGATTAAAAACACAGATATGAGCGTTCGTCGGAGGTTAACGAAAAACGACAATCAAAAATACAGACATGAACGTGCGTAGGAAACTTCACGAAAAAAAAAAAAAAAAAAAAAAAACGCAACATAAAGGAAACTGAGAATTGCCCTCCAGCTCACCAGCTCCAGTGATGAAAACGCAGGACAGTATTAGGCTAAAAACACAGTACATGGGCCTGCATCTGAGGTAATATAGGAAACTGAAGTCTACGCTGGACACTCACCAATGCCATTGATGAGAACGCAGGGCAGGATGAGATTAAAGACATAAAACATGGGTCTGCGTCTGAGCTTGATGGTGAAGGTGATGTCCGGGTAGGGTTCAGGACAACAGGAGTAATAGGTGATGTTCTTGGCGGCTGTGAACTCTATTAGGTCGAACTCTCCGTTGGATTTGTAGTTGGACATGTCACCGTTGTCCATCTGCTTCATTAGGTCCAGCTGTTTGAGGAAAGATGAGAAAGAGAAGGTGAGTAATGTCAGTGACTTAGGGATGGATAAGATGGAAGAACATTGGAGATTGGGAGTACACGAAATATGAGAGGGAGAGAATGGTGAGATGTGTGATAGAGATGAAGAGGTTTGGAACAAAGGAGAGAGAGAGAGAGAGAGAGAGAGAGAGAGAGTAGCATGAGACAGAAGACAAATGATAATTATCTGATTATCAGTTCCTTACACCTTACTGCATATAGTTATCTGTGTATCTGTCTGTGTAAGTATCTGTCTAATTACCTACCTGGGAGTGCTGGAAAGGTCTCTGTCGCCAAGTTATTAGGTATACGTATATGATTCAGTAATTTGTGTCGAAGTCAAGTAAAAGAACATGTGTGTCAGAAAAGTCAGAGTCAACACAGGCTGTGTTTTAGGAAGCTTTTTACGAGAAAAAGGCAAGTACTTCACAAAGACCGAAGTGAATTCCTGTTCAAATGTTGCCTTATTTTAACCGTACTATTAACTTGTCTTATGTGGACTAGTGAATAAGCCATGGACGACAGTTATAGTGGGTGTTGATATTATGTTTATCTTCATACAGTGATGTATTATTTGCACTCTGTCAGTTCATACTGTGACTTGAAGACTCGACACACAAATGTAGCCAGTGAAACACTTACATTTGTTCACGCATCACTTTTCCTTACATACACTCCTTCCTCTTCGTAGGGCTGGGGCACTACTGTCTATCGATCTGTTATAGTGGAGAACGTCCAGTTGTGCAGTGGAACCGTATACTGTTATAAATAATGTTTCAACAGGTATTACAAAAAGGGATCGTGTCATACGGCCGATTGTGTGGTGTGAGTTTCCTTTAGTACTGGAGTAGGACGATAATATATATATATATATATATATATATATATATATATATATATATATATATATATATATATATATATATATATATATGCGAATTTTGTCATCAGACCATTCACTGTATATAATTGCTCATGGGGCTCCTTAATTGCCGAGCTTACTGAAAAAGAGTCTTATATATTCTAAACAGTGAAATGAACTTCTCTTGCCTCTGTACTCAGAGAAATTATGCGGTAACACTAACGCTTTTACCTCTCAGATCTCTATATGATGCTGACAGAAAGTTAGTAGTTATCTTGATTTTGGTTTGGCCACTTTCTGTATCTTTTCAACCAACGCAAAACACCAAAAGCCTCCCTTACAATGTACAACAATCCACGAAACAAAAGCCACCACTAAAACTACAGTCACATCAACAACAAACAGCCATCCCTACAGCAGCCCATATCAGGCATTGTTTCATCTCCGAAAAATAAAAAATAAAAATAAAAAGTACATAAAATTCCATTCTCCAAAGCTATATTCCTAATTTAGCAAAGATTTTCATTTTACTTCCTTCACTTCCTCATTACTTATTTTCCTCTCTCTTTGCTCTTATCCGTAACTATTTATGGCTTTCATGCTTGATCCTTTTTTTTCCTCAACTTTATTTTCTTACTATACTGTATTTCAGTATTTGGTTTTCCTTTTCCCCTCACATTTTCTATTGGTGCCTCAGCTCTTAATTTTTTGAGAGCTATCGTGATGCAGGGAAACAGCATTACCCCTCATATCCTACTTCTCCTTTCTTCCTTGTGTTACTCCACATCCTCTACTCCAGCCTCTCCAACTACATCATTTTCAGTCTTCTACCTCTCTCCTCACCTCTGAAGTATTGTATGGGACGGTAATATGTTCTTCACTCTTCTCTTTAACCTCTACCTTGTATCTCGACTTCTTCTCGTCATTCCATTTCCTCCTCTCTATTTTCCCCCTCCCCCCTTTCATTTCAGCTCTTAACCATACCATCCTTGAATTCTCTGTGTCGGAGGAGGAGAGTAATATATTCTTTTCATCTCCGTAACTTCTTTCTTCCATGACTTGCATCTTTTCTCCTGTCTGTTTCCCTCGACGTATTTCCTCCTCCTCTCTTTCTCTCTCCCCTCACCTCTGAAATGTCATAGTGGGCGTTCATATATTCTTATATCTTTCTCCCTTCTCCTTGGACATTTTTCTCTTTTCTTCATATTTCTCTCTGTCATTCCTCTTTATCGTTTCCAATAATAGCCCTCCTATCCTATCACATCTTATTCCAAATCCAATTTCTGAAGAAAGCGATCATGTCTTCCTCTTAATTTTCTGCTTAAATTCTTCCTTAATTCTTCGCTTTCTTCCCCGCTCCCCTCAACTGTTCAAATTATCTCTGCCTATTTTCTCTAAAAATTTTTCTGCAGATCTCACAAGCCATATTATACAGCCCTGTCACTCTGAAATATCGAAGGGAACAATAATGTGTTCTTCCAAATGCTTCTTCCCTTCTTTGGCTTACTTCTAATTTTCATTTCTTCTCTCTCTCTCTGCATATTCTCTTATCCCTGTCTCCTCAGCCTTCACCCACATCACCTCTCAGTTCTAAATGTCGAAGGGGAAAGGTAATATTTTCATTCTTCTCTTCAACTTTTCACTTCTTCCTGGACTTACTCCTATTCCTCTGTTCCATTTCTCTCTGCGCAGTTATATTCCCTCTGTTCTCTCTAACTTCTCGTCTCCTTCTCCCTTCATCCACATCCGTTTTCTATTCCTAAGGTCGAAGTGGAAAGTAATGTGTTTACTTATAATTCTTCCCTCTTTGCTTTACTTCTGTTCTGTGTTCCCTTTCTCTTTACTAACTTCTCATTTCCTCTAGTCTCGATTCTCGTTGCATCATCTTACATATATAAATGTGGGAATGGATTGTAATTCAGCATGTTCATAATTTTCCCTTCATGCATAAAATTCTTCTCTACTCCATTCCTTCTCTCTCTGCTTACTTAATTCTCCCTTTACATTCAAGGCTTAACAAACATTATCTTGCAACACACCGCGTCGAAGGCGAATGTAATGATAACGTTTCTTCCTTTTAACTTCTCTCTTCTTATTAGACTTCCTTCTCTCCTGTTTTTAATTTCTTTAATCACAATGCTTCCATTTACCTCCGCTTTCTTCTCTGACTTCCCTCCCGACTCTTTTACATCTTTATCTTACATTTCAGTATCTTTAATTACCCTCATCTGAAAAATGACAAGGTAATTTTATCAAATTTATTTTTACTTATTAGATTTACTTTACTTTTCCGTTCTCCTTCTTTCCCCCTATTCCGTATTCCATCTTCTCCCTTCTCTTTCACCAGCTGGTCCACATTACACCCTGCAGATCTGAATGACAGGGGAGGAGTAAGTGCTTTCTTTCTTCATTCATTTCCTCTTCTCTGTTCCCGATTTATTTACATATTTTCTCATCCCTTTTCTTCACTTCCTTTTCACCAGTTTTGTCACTCACATGACAACACTAAATATTCAAGACAATGTGATTCTTCTTTGGTATGATTCTGTTTCTTCTTCCCTCTCCCCTCAGCTCTCACCCTTGTTACCAGCAACTCTGAATGTAGAAGGATAAGGTGGTGTAGTATGTTCCTCTAAGCTCTCCCCTTCTTGATTGAATTATTCACTCTCTCTCTCTCTCTCTCTCTCTTCCCTCAACTCTCGCATCTCCTTCAATTCTGAATACCTCTAGCTTCTCCCTTCATCCCTGACGCAACTTCTCTCTTCCATTCCTTCTCTCTCTCTCTCTCTCTCTCTCTCTCTCTCTCTCTCTCTCTCTTTCTCTCCCTCTGCTTATCTTCTCTCCCTGCATCCCCTTAACTCTTCATCTCATAGTTCGCATCATTTTGCCAAGCTGAAATATCTGAAGGGAAGGTAACGTGATTTTCCTTTAATTTTTTTCCTTCGTTGATTTTTTTTTCTCTGACCTTTTCCTCTCTACCTAATTTCTTCATTCATTTCCCCTCAGCACCATGTTCATACTTAGCCATCATGGGGAGGAGTTAAATCTCACTCTCTGTCCCTCTGACGAGCAGGGTCTGGGTCTGTACTGGACTAAATATGGACTGATGTAGATTCTCTTCAGCTCTTACCTACATAAACTTGCAAATCTAAATGTAGGAAGGAAGGATAATCCAATATATCTGAAACTCCTTCATCCTTACTTGACTTGCTTTCTCTTATATTTTCTTTCTCTCTTCTCATATCCTCTCCCTTTCCTCTAAGGTCTCAGTTTTCAGAATTCTGGTTGTCGAAGGAGGAGGGTAACGCGTTCTCAGTTCTTCCCTACAACTTCTCCCATCCTCTTCTACCCCCTTTCTCTATTTAGTTTTTCTTGCTTCTCCTCTCAGCATTAATTCACATTATCTTCCAGTTCTGATTATTGAAGGGATGGTTAACGTGTCCTCTAAACTTCCCCATTCTTTTATTTACTCTCTGTCTGTCTGTCTGTCAGTCTCTCTCTCTCTCTCTCTCTCTCTCTCTCTCTCTCTCTCTCTAATTACCCATATTCTCCCCCACCTGATATCCGTCGTAGGTCCACGAGGCCCACATCATCTTGCAGCTCTGGATGTCGAAGGGGAAGTACTCGACGTTCATATCGCACGAGGAGCGGTAGATGCCGTGAGATAGCCAGGTCACCTCCCCCACCGCTGTTACGATGACGTTGGTGTTGATGGTTGCTGCTGAGTACTGGGCGTCAGCACTGCGGGGAGGGAGGGAGGGGTTAGTGGAGGGAAGGAGATATGAGAGGGAGAAGGGAGGAGGGGGGGTATTAGAGAGGGAATAGTTAGATCAAAGTCAGCCTCTCCCATCGTTGTTACTGTAAGGTCGGTGCTGATGGTGGCTGCTGAGTTCTGGACGTCAGCATTACAGAGAGAGAGAGAGAGGGAGGAGTTAGTGGAGCGAAGGAAGAAAGAGAATGAGATGATGGAAAAAAAAGGGGTTGAGGGTACATGAAGAGAAAATAGCTTCAT
This sequence comes from Coenobita brevimanus, assembly GCF_032717465.1. Classification (NCBI taxonomy): domain Eukaryota; kingdom Metazoa; phylum Arthropoda; class Malacostraca; order Decapoda; family Coenobitidae; genus Coenobita; species Coenobita brevimanus. Next base: position 36,765,817 of record NC_136971.1, read on the forward strand.
CGCCTCTTCCACCCCTGTCACAGTTACGTTTTCATCTCCGCCAAGGAGGTTATGCTTTTCGCGGTGTTAATTTGTCTGTCTGTTTGTCAGTTGGCAGCATTACTCAAAAGTTATGAACGGATTTTGCTGAAAATCTTTTGGAAAGTTATTATATAGACTAAGGAACAATCCATTAGATTTTGGTGGTGGTCCGGATCATCATCCGGATCCAGGAATTATTAAAAGGTTCTCTACCATCGTGGGGTACTGGCCATTTCAATGTATTTGCTTCTAACTCGATAAATAATGCCTACAATGGTGGCGAGAAAATTACAAGATAACATCTCCATAAGATCGACCACACACTCCGCCTTGGCGGCGGTTTGCAATCGCGGATTACTCTTGTTTATGTTTGTAATGTGTGCTGGGCGTCCGCACTGGAGAAGAGAGAGAGGATTTAGTGGAGAGAAACCGAAGAGAGAGAATCGGTGAGGTCTGATGAAGAGAAGGAGAAGAAAGATGGTGGCTGGACAACTGTAGAAAATATAGAAAGAAAGCAAGAAGTGGGAAAAGAAGAGTAAAAAAAAAAAAAAAAAAAAAAAGGATAGATGCAGGTTAGTAAGGGAAAGAACACAACTCTTTCAACGTTGTAAGAGACACTACCGACGGAGAAGGAAGGGAAGACTGAGGGCCAAAGGTTGGTGTTAGAGTAAGGGAGCGAAGGAGTGAAAAGAGAGAGAGAAGGGAGGGACGAAAGAAGAGAGAGAGAGGCAGGACAACGACAGGTCACTTCCACTGCTTTCACTACCATGTTGATGCAAAGGATTGCTGCTGTGCGCCAGGACTATGCAATGGTGGGATTCTCTGGTGGAGAGAGAGAGAGAGAGAGAGAGAGAGAGAGAGAGAGAGAGAGAGAGAGAGAGAGAGAGAGAGAGAGAGAGAGAGAGAGAGAGAGGTTAATGGAAAGAAAGAGAGGAGAGAGGAAGAAGGAAATGAGAGACCAAGTTGGAAAGGAAGAAGAGAGAGGTTGTTTTGCAGGGAAGGGAGAGCGAAGTGAAAAGAACGAGAGAGGAAAGAGGACATGGCGAGGGAAGGAATTTCTGCAATGGAGATAAGGGAGAGATAGAGGAAGAGGAAAGGGGGAAGGAAGGTATCAGTGTAAAGGGGAGGCAGAGAGTGGAGTACGAGAGGGAAATGGTACTGATACAGAGAAAAATACTCGTCACCTACCATGTAGGTGACATGTACAGGTGTACGGTACGTAGGAGGACTACAGGGCCTTGAAAACAGGCTGTGAAGCCTATGCCCAGAGTCGGACACATACCATAATAATAATAATAATAATAATAATAAAACACTGCCTTTGTGACGGTGTGGTTATGACTGCCGTGTACTGGCGTTAGCACTGGTGGGAGAGAGGTTGGTGAAGGTAGAAAAAGAAGAGCGACAGAGATGTGCTGATGGATGACAGTAGAGAAGAGACGAAGGAAAATAAAAAGAGAGTTCTAAGATAAAGAAGAAGAGGAAGAGTACGAAAGAAAAAGATCAACCGACTTATTAACAGAGGCGGATTACCAGGTATAGGCAAAATGGGCAACTGCCTACCAGGCCACGGCCTGTCACAGGCCATCCAGACTTCCATAGCGGAATAAATATACGCTATGGGCGTCCAAATAAGGGCCATCGCCCATCAGACCATCAAAAAAGGCCATTATAGGTCATGCCAAAATTTCACTGGAAATAACAGAAAAAAAGAGATCTATATGTTGCAGGCCAACCGTCTGCGTTGCCTACCAGGCCACAACAGGGTTAATCCGGCCCTGCTTAGTAATCTTTTCGATGGTATGTGTTACAGAGCAAGCTCTGATAATGGGATCTGCTTTTTCAAATGTAGTAACCTGGTAAAGAAAGAAGAATTACCCCAACCACCAATTTTTGGAATAGGAGCCAATAGGGAGTAACGAGTAGGACCAGCAGGTAGTACTGAAATTTGTAATGAAATGGCAAAACACGGTAAGTACCATATATGAGTAAGTATACTCCACCTGTTAATCGTATTACTTTGCTGACTGTCTTCACTGCATTTGTCTAATGTTGGCTTGATCTGAAATCGTTTGTTATTATCCATCCTAATTGATTTATTGTTTGGGGCGGTAAACATCATTTACAGTAAACACAACTCATTCATTTTTACTCTCAATTTAAAAGACTTTGCTACTTCATCAATAAAATAAATTTACCATGCTTGAGCCATATCTCTGAGGTGAAGACCGCTGCTACCATACGAACTCTTGTTATGGCTAAACTTGTCCCAAACATCAAATGACACCACACCCTCCCCTCTTGACAGACCTTCTAGCTTACTGTTGAGTCCTGTCATTCTACCAAGAATTACAGAACCAGCTACAAATCTTGGTAAAAGACCAAAGACAAATAAACTTCTACGACATTCCTTGAACTTTCTAATAAGGCCCCTATACTTCGTAAGTATCCCCTCTGACCAGCCTGAAGCTATATTATTAGTTCTTACCACAGTAACAAAAGCCAAGTCCTCTGAGGTGTTGCTGACAATGTCACCTATTCTCTCAGTCACGTCTTGTATCCTACACCCGGGAGAGCAAAAACACTTCCTCCTAGAACCCTTAGTAAAAAACTTCTGATTCCTGATCAACGAATTCCCGACAAGTATGAGGCTTGGCTCATCGTACATTTCGTGTTCTAGATCGTGAAACCTATTCCTAATGGTTATATTCCTCTCAGTGATAATAATCTTCACCTTGCACTCTCCCTTGGCAGGCTGCAAGAGATCACGATCATCTACCCTAATATCCAAGTTATCTCTACCTTGCCTAACACTCCTGCTGCCACTACCTCTACATGTACCCCCTCAGCACTTACCTTTCGGGCCTCATT
>NC_136971.1:36773708-36801749 GCF_032717465.1 Coenobita brevimanus
CACAAACACCACAGACAAAGACGAGGGTTGATTGGTCGTATATAAAAGGTTTTCGGAGCTGCGAGGCACCAAAATTATGGGGTCGCCGAAATTATGAGTGAGACAAACTTACAATGCAAAGTTGCCCTTGCCGATATTATACTTCAGAAGTTGGTAAGGCGAAACAAAAGCTGGAATTTTAAGTCCTTCACAAGAGTATATAACTTACATTATACGTTGGCTCGCTCTAGACGATTTTATTCAGCTAAGAGAGACTCTGAACTTTTGGGGTTAGATATAACCTCCTTCCCTCTGAATACTCTCCCCTAAGCTAAATATATCATTGTGGGATCATCAAAAACGTTAACAGATGAATTTTCGCTCCTTTAATCCAGAAAGCGTCAAAATGGCATAAGTGGAATGCGACTATGCCAAATATATGAACAAAAACCAAACGGATGAGGATTTCGTTTTATTTGTTCAAAATCCTTGGCTGATGAGAAAAGGAACAATTAACCTTGACTTCACAGTCGGGGATAAAATATCTTCAAATATTTCACCTCTTTCATTTCTCATTTCATTCTGCTTTTTTTTTTTTTTTTTTTTTTTTTTTTTATTCCTTGGATGAAATAAATTAGGTATGCTTCTCTGAGTTGGCTTAGGGAAGAAAGGGACGAACATACCCTGGATGTGGAGTATATGGAGTGGAACAGTAGGTGAACATTTGATCCTCTCAGTGAAACAGCATGCAATCTCTTGACCTTGTCTCTGTTACATCACCCTAGCGACCCCCGATAAACACACACACACACACACACACACACACGAGTACCAGCCTTGTATATAATCTGCCGTGCAATCCTGAGTATGTCTGCAAAAGCTACATTGAGCTGAACAAATCCACATCTGATTCAGGTTTATTCCACAGGCACTACGTTTTACACATGCTTCAGACCCTGCTAAAAATATTCCTACGACTGTCCTTAACCCATTAGCTCCCAGTGTCCTCAAATGAGGGTGGAACTAGGCATTTCCAAGGGTTAATAAAGGAGGGAACCCCAGGTGGCGGACCTTTGAGCTTTGCAACTACGAGTCGGAATGCGGAGGGCGGTACGCTACTAATAAGTACCCTTCCAGCAAGATCTCCCATCAGGAACCCTCTGAGCTAATGTGTTATTATGTCCGCAGATATGGTGGAACCTGCACCTCCACAACCACTCTGTTCCGAGCTTACGATACACCGTCTCAGAACAGATCCACTACTGTTCTGAAATGTCTACAAATATGGTCAGTTCAACGACTACCCAAATTCCCAGTTTTACAAATACAGTAACACAGCTCTCCCAGAACTGATCCACTATTGTTCGAAAGGTCTACCGATATGATCGATCCAGCAACATCATAACCTCCGGGTACAGATTTCATCACATCATTACCAAAAATAATCACAACTGCTGCTTTTCTGAAAGTCTGCAGATGTAGTCTACCTGTATAACAGCACAACTCTCGTTTTAAACACCCTATAAAGCTTTACCAAGAATATTCAACAACTGCTGCTCTTGTGATATTTATTTAAATGCAGCCGACCTTATAATTAAACAGCATTCACAGAGCTCTCTAACCATAATGGATGCGCTAAAATTCTAACAGCAAATTAAAGCTGGTTCATCAGGTAAACAATCTCCTCATTTTACGGGCAGCAAACCTACCCTGCTTCTGATTCATCACTTGTTCTGTAAAATTATCTGCATTTATGGCCTTATAGACAGCTGCACCCTCCGCATTTCATCTCCAGCACACCTGCTCTGCAAATGCTGTTCTGAAGTATTATCTACAGTTTTGACTAGCACAGCTACTGCAAAGTGCAAAATATTAGCGCTTTTCCAATCTTCTGTTTCGCTGTTGAATAACAAGTGCTGTATGAACCTACTTCCACATCTAGTCCAAATATCTTCCTCCCAGGTAAGTGTGCTCCTCCATACCTGTAAACTCTGTTGCATACCAATTAAACCTTCTTCCACATCTATAAACCATCCTGTACATCTATAAACCTCTCTTACATGTATGTAAACCCCTTCCAAGCCTGGGAATGCCTTCGAGTCTTCTAATCCCTTCTCCTGTAGCTTGTTAACCCTTCTTTTACACATATAAATTCCTCTTCCGTACCTGTAAAACCATCTTCTACACAAATGTCAATTTCACTTCCACTGTCACAAACCTCTCTTCAAAACCTCTTAACCCTTCTCCAACAACCATAGACCTCATTTCAACTCTTTAAAGCCCTCTTGTATGTACCTGTAAACTCTTTCCAGACCTGTAAACCCCTCTCCCACACCTGTAGATTCCTCTCCCACACCAGAAACCCCATGCTATACCTGAAAACCCTTTCTTTACATAAATCTACCTCCGTCCTCGTCCGCTCCTATCCCAGCGATATGGGAGATACAGTGTTGTATTGTTTACACACTTCGTCTGAGAAGATTGTATACGCTCCTTTTTCTTCAGCATTTCTTGGCAAAGACAGGAGATTGGGTGCAAGACTTGCCTGTCAGGGGTGGGGAGGTGCAGGCATGGGATACTTTGTGGTAGATGTGGGAAAGGTGTGGGGTCGAAACCTGACTTTTATGGGTGGGGCAGACTTGGAACGTGTGAAGGCAAGACAACTGTGACAAATTTAAATGAACGGCGAGGAGTTTAAAGTTTTTAAAATGTGTGAGATATTTCTGGGACGGGCTTGGAATGGAGATGACGTCCAGCAGATGTGAAATGCATGAAATTTACGAAATGTGAAAAAGGCTAATGATTTAAAAGGTGTGGAACAATTGGAATGAGTAGAGAGAAAACGTGGAAATCTTAGTCTGTCCGATGGGAGGTGTGGAACTTGCTTGCGATGTGTGAAGAGTTGGTTGGGAAAAGACTTTTAACGACTGAGAAGGAAGTAAAGAACGGATCTAAAAAGTGTAGTAAGCAGGAGTGAAGTGAGTTTGTATCAGGAATGGGTGTGTCGCGAATTGGCTAAGGTGAAGGCTGAGGAAGGATTGTGTCATAAAAAGCCTCTAGACTGCTGGCACACTGCCCAGACCCGGGCAATAATTTCTTTGTGAGACATCCAACAGGACGTCACCTTAATAGAGGGGTTTCACGGAATGTACTGCTAACTTCCTTCTGAGAGGCGTCGTTGATGCTGTTGGCGATTTTATTCTGCTTCGGAGAGGTGTTTCAGCTTGGAAGCGTTAGACATACCTTTAGCACAAGAAGCCTTTCGTATGTTGAATAAAATCACCTGTAGTCAGGAAGAATAAACTTTAACATCATGGTAGTAAGGTGGTTAATAAGCAGGCAAATTATTACATACAGAGAATACTTTTAAAGACGTCCACAGAGATTCTAGAAGCAGTTTATGACACACGAGAATTGTACACCCAGCCTATAGTTACTTATTATGAGACGGAGGTTGTGATTCACTCTCTGTTGTGAGGACTAATGTCACAGTTCAAGGACTAAGACTGAGCATCGCTGTGTCTAATGTTCTCTCTCTCTCTCTCTCTCTCTCTCTCTCTCCTTCCATCTCTTCCTCAGCGATTTTCTTACAAACCTTCACCCACTATTCTCTTCCTTTTTCTCTTTTCTACAGCACCTCACCTGTTTCCTTTCTTCCTCTTCTCCCTCAGAATTAATTTCTCATCTCCCCTTCTCTGTTCTCTTTCCTACTTCCTCTCCTCTTTTTCTGGCGCTCTTGTTTTGCAACATTACATTCTAAATATTGTCACTTTCTCCTTCATCCTCCTTCTCATCTCCCTTCCCCTTTCGTTGGCTCACCCCTTTCCTTCTAAACCATTCCTCTTTTCCTGCTCTATTCTTCACCGTACAATATTTTTTTCCCGTTTTCCCCATTTTTTTCCTACATTCTTCAAACGTCTGACAAATAATTATCCCTCTCCCCCGCCACTTATCTCTCTCCTTCTTACTCACCTCCCTTTCATATTTCGTTCCCTCACTCCTTCCCTCATACACGTTTCCCTCATTCCTTCTCTGATTCTTATCTTTAATATTCTCCCCTACCCGCCCAGACCTACCTTTTATCGAAACCTCTTCCTTCAATCACTTTTTCAGTTGTTCCCTTTTACGCTCCGCCACCTTTTCTTTTTTTCCCCATTGAAACTATGTTCTACCACGCTCAATATCATCCACCTCCTTCCTTTCTTCCTTTGCACAACCATTCCTTTACTTTCCCTCACTTACTCCTCCGTAACCCAATATATCTTTTCTTCTCTCCTTACACTTAATCATTCCTCCTCTTCCACAATTCTTCCCTTATCACCTAGTTCCTTTCCTCTCTCTCTCTCTCTCTCTCTCTCTCTGTCTTCCTTCATTTCCTCCCTCGCTTCTTTTTCTCCTACAGTCTATTGCTTTTCCTTCAATCTTTCTTTCACTTCACAACCATTTTCCTTCTTTTTGTCTCCCATTTCTCATACGTATCTCTAATGCATCCCTTTCTTCGACAACCGACTTTTCCATTTCCTTCTGTCACATCCCCTCCCTCACTTCTCTTCCACTTCCCTTCCTTCACTTCCACTTCCATCCCGTCACTTCCTTCTCTTCCACTTTCCCTCCTTCGCTTACTTCTCTCCCTCTTATCCCTGACCCTCCAGTTCCACTGCTTCCTTCGTTTCTTAATTCATTGGCTTTCACACCCCTTTCCTCCTGCTCCCATCCCCTCCTTATCCACTGCTTTTTATACTTCACACTCCTCACCGTCACCTCCATTGAGTCCTTCCCTTCTCCCGCCCTCCTTCCCTGTACTCCTTCCGTTCTCAATCTCTCGACTTTTCCTTCCTTCGGTGATTCATTTCCTATTTCACTTCGTTCCTTCATCACCCCCTCAACGTCGCTTTACAGGAGAATATCAGGTTTCCACGCTCTCTGAAAAGCGATTCGTTGGCCTAGTTGTACTCTGTCTGCCTGTCATACACACTTGCTGTAAAGGACAATGTCAGGTTACCCGATGGTACGGAACGAAACTCGTATAACTTGTATGATATTTTACTGATTCATCTTCATCCTTTTTGCATCCTTCATTTCCTCAGTCACATTTTTATTCCCCGTACCTTTCATCCTCGTCCATCTCCTCTATCTCCATCTCTGTACAGTATGTTTGTCTATCTGGCTATCTATTTCTCAATGCCTGTCTATCTGTATACCTATATCTTCCTATCTGTTCATTTATCTATATCTCTGTGTGTCTGCTATACAAAAGGTTGTTTTTATTGCTCAACCCAGGTCTGTCTGACTAAGCAGACCCAAAGACCGCAGGTAAGCAACTACCCCTTTGGATTTGTACCATAGGTTGGCTACATCACAGATGTTTCGCCTGTCTTAGTATGGCATGTGCTGTGCAGTACTTCATTACGTGTGTTATGTTGTGTTGGCCTATTATGCAAGCTGGGCACGTGTCATCTGTCATTCCACGCAACCCAAATCCAGGCTTGTAGCGAAGGAGGGCTGGATGATGTCACGATCTAAGCCTAAGCCTAGCTTGATGAACTCGATCATATCTAATTCAGGACACCTCCGATGATGGATGTTAGGACGAGGAGCTTAAATATATATTTTCGATCGAGCTGTTGTATTGCCCTGCACATGAAATGATTGGGTAGGTGTTTCTTCATTGTTGGTGTTGCAATGTCTTCAGGTGGACTATTGTTGTAGAGGGTTTGATAATATTTTGTGTAACGACTGTTTTGTGTCACTTTGTATCTCTGTCAAGTATTGACAGGGATGTTGTGCAGTGGCACTGGGTGCTGCATAGAACTGTGCACCTCTTATATCAAGGTAGTCTCTGACAGAGAGAACTACAGTCTCACGGTGAAAGTGAGCTGTAGGAACGATTTTCGTGCAGTTGGTGGTGATGCGCAGGGCGTTATTCAGTTTAGTTTGCAAAGGATTATAGTATTAGATGGCATGGGAGCCCATACTGGTTAGGAAGAGGATATTAACTAATATCTCATATATATATATATATATATATATATATATATATATATATATATATATATATATATATATATATATATTACTCTTAGAGTAAGGAGAGCGATATTTTTTTTTGCACAGAATCTGGCTCAGTAGTTGCCCTGAGTGCACTGAGTCTACGGTGCACCACTTCTTAATGTTTTGCCTATGGTCTTTGAATGTGAGTCCATTGTCATATGTCATTCCAACAATAATAATGAAGAGGGTGTGTGGCATATGTACATGGTTCAGTGTCATGTGAGGGAAATACCTATGTTCATGCTTACTGCTTATAAGTGTGGTGTAGAATTTGGCTTGGGCAATCGTCAGCCTGTTGTCTTCAACCCAAGTCTGCAGTGTGTTGAGGGAGTACTGTAGCAGCGTGCGACTGTGTGTTTTAACTGTGTTTGTAGTTGCAATGACGATGTCATCTGCACATGAGGCAATGTCTGTGGGAGACTGGGGTGTGGAACTATCTTGCATGTATAGGTTTAAGAAAGTGATTGAAAGAACGAAGCCTTAGGGATCTTTAGTGTTGGTGATGACTTGCCCTGGATGTAACATGTACTTGTTTACCAATTAATAGTTGGCAAGGTAGGGTTTGGTGCTGTTCACCATATTGTAGTTATGCTGTATATCTTGGTGATTAGTTTGCGTCGGGGGATGGCACAGAAGGCCTTAATAATATTTATTGACGTGAGAATTGTGCAATGTGAGGGTGTGGAGGAGTTGATGCCGTCAGAGGCTTGTTATGTGAGATTAGTCAGTTGGGTTTTTGTAAGGTGTAGTCACCACAGTGGATTTTGGAGGTGCATGTTTTATATTTAATAATACTATTTAGTGTTACGTAGAGCCGATAGGGGTGTACAGAGGGATAAAGTGTTGTTACAAAGATCTTCCATTTTTCCATTTTCTTAGTACAAATTTCTCTGCTTCGTTCTTGGAGCCGTGAGATGGTGGCTTGTGTGTGTGTGTGAAAGATGAAGTTTGTGTTTGTGTCTGCCACCTTCTTGTGAGGATGGTAACCTCCGGTGTAAATTTTGGGTTGTAATGTCTTCTGTTTTTGTGGTAAGTTGTGTCTGTTTGCGATGAGTATGGTGTTAAAATAGCAGTGTATAAGTTAGTGTTCGTGATGAGTGTATCGTTAGTGTGCTGAAGTGTTGTTCTGCTACATCAGAGACTTTCGTTCAGTCTGCTTTCTTGTGGTTTGTGTCGCCATGAGGCGTGATCGTTCGGGTTTGCATTGTTTCTATGATGATGTTGATGGCGAGATAAATTTTGCATGTCTGGGTTCCGTTTGCAATGTGATGTGTTGAGTGCAAGTGTTGGCGAACAGAACGTGATGTCTGGGAAGGAGAGGGTGCAGTATGTCTGGCGTAGGATGAAGGTGTATTATCAATTGTTATTCATAATATCAATGTTGTCGAGTTTTGAAGCAATGTCAAGGCCTTAGAGATTGACTTAACTGTGTTCCTAACAGGCAGGGTCTTCTACGGTAAAGTCCCCAGCAACGATAGAGTTAGGTGTCTGTGTCTGGGGGAGAAGCTGAGGGTTGCATTGTGCTGGCAGAGCGTGGGAGGTGTCAGGGGGAATTTAAATGTTAATGATGTTAATTTCGTGTTTGTGACCAGATTTGACACTGAGTGACAGGATTTCTAATACTATGTCATTTGGGAAAGTGATTCACTGGTTTGTGTTGTGTTTGTGTAAAGGTCTGAAGCGTGAATGTCCGAGTACATAATGAGGCCTTTTTCATTGTCCTCATTTCTGTCTGAGGGAATGTTTGAGTAGTGTTTGACATAGGGGACTACGAGTATTGTGTGTGTGTGTGTGTGTGTGTGTGTGTGTGTGTGTGTGTGTGTGTGTGTGTGTGTGTGTGTGTGTGTGTGTGTGTGTGTGTGTGTCAGTGTCAATTTTGTTTCTTGTAATAGTCCTGTGTGTATGCCATGGTCGTTAAGGAACTGTTCACTTTCTTATTCTTTTTTTGGTGGAGGCCGTCAATGTTCAGCAGCAATATATTTTTGCACGTTAGATGCGGCGTACATCCGGCATGTGTCTGTGTTGTAGGTACAGTGCTTGAATGAAGGGGCTGAGTTATGATGTCCGCGGCAGTGTGAGTGCCGGGGTTGCTGGAGACATCGAAGGGGGAGAGCTAGTTGCGTCTGATGTGACAGGATTAGTGTTTGTGGATGTGTTGACCTGTCGCACATCCTTGTGCTATGGCGTTGTCTGACATCTGTTAGTACAGTAATATGTGATGTGGCTCTGTTATCTACAAATAGAGCATCGAACAGATCCACATGGCTGGCTTGCACTTGTGATGTGTAGGGAGAAAACAGGGCATCTGTATTGTGCTTGGGGTCCAGAAATGCTCTCCTTGTCTCCTGCTAGTGTGAGAAGCAGGAAAATTACTGCTAAAGAGATTTCTCTTAGCATTTAAAGCTGCGTAGGATGTGGCTGCCCCTACACGAAAGACTGGGCCTCGCCAGGCTGGACCGAGATCCTCCTCGAAGGATGCCGGGCTGGATGAGGAGGCTTTGTACGCAGGCAGGAGGAGCATCTACTTCTCTAAATCTAGGGCACTGGTGGTACTGTGGGGAGTCTCCTTTTGCACAAAGAGTAAAAATGAAAGCAAACAACAACTTCTTATTAATGCAAGGAAGAAGGAACCAAAGACTAGAAACTCACAAATACTGCCACCCACGAATATTAAAAAGAAGATAATAGAGATCCAGATTCAAGATCCGATCACTTCGTGATGCCTGGACACACTGCGTTTAAAAGATTGAAGGTCATACGTAGTAGGAAATACATACAGTTCCAGAGTTGACCTGTTGCATACATGAAAGACATGGAGCAACGGTTAACTCTTGCATTAGAGAGCTGAACAGAAAATGATGGCAGTTTGTTGCTAGACGAGTGCTAGGCGCCTGCCTAAGTGGTGGAAGGATGCAAGTAGACAGTTCAGAGGAACAGTGACCAGTGATGTAAAGATAAGAAAGAGATATAGATGCAGCAGTGCGGCGAAGTGATACATGTTAAGGGAAGCAAGTAAAAAGAGGGGAGTTAATGAGACGAAAAGCTTTTGACTCAACTTTGCTGACAAGAGCTGTATGTGGGGAGTCCCCCCCCCCCCCACGCCTGAGAGTTGTGCTCTACACAGGACCGGAAGCGGATGGGAAAGTGAAGGGTGGAGTCATCAGCGTATGAGTGGGTATAGGTTTAGATGTACAGCTTAGGAGGACACTGATGAATGCAAGGAAGAGAGTTGGTGATATGATAGAGCATTGAGGAATATCAGTATTGATAGCTCTAGGAGAGAATGGTACCTTTCTAAAACAGCAGCTATAGAACGACCAGAAAGGAATTTAGAGATGAAGGCAAAGATAGAGGGATGGGAATCGTAAAAGGCAGTTTAGAATCTAAACATATGTGCCACAATCGATCGAAAGTCTTTGAAACGTCAAATGCAATGGCAAAGCTTTCGCCAAAGTTCCAAAGCAAGGATGACCACGAGTCTGAAAGGAAAGTGAGAAGATCGCCAGTGAAGTGTCCCTGTCAGAACCAATACTGACGATCGGAAAGAAGGTTATGATAGGAAACGTGCTTTGATTTTTTTTTTCTTTTTGAGGGTGGGGCTGGTTAAGGCTAGATTAAAAATCTTTATAGATATAGGATGTTAAAGCAATTGGGCGATAGTTAGAGGGCTGGGAATGGTCACTCATTATTGGGACTGGCTCAGTGAGAGGAAACTTCCAGCAAGAAGGAAAGGTAAGTGGTGACAGACAAAGGAGAAAGAGTTTGCCTAGCCAGGGTGTAAGCACAGACGCACAGCTCTTGAAGACAGCAGAAGGGACCCACTCTTGTCCATATGCCTTGTTAATATTGAGGCCAGTGATGGTAGAAAACAGACAACACCTGTCTATTCACTCACACGTTATAAAGGATGACAATAGGTGTCCATACCTTATGGAATTGCACCTGCAACACTTAGTTGCTGCCAAGTAAGGCATGTTGCTGGTGAGATCTGTCTATCTGTCACTATACATTTTTCTATCAGGCAATCCACCAATTTGTCTTTTCACTCACTTGTTATATAAGATGATGTCAGGCTTCCAGACCCTATGGAATGGCACTCTTATAACTTGTATGCCACCGAAGTCTGACGCATTCCAGGTGAGGTGTGCGTCTGTCCAGATCTGCGTCAGCCAGCAGTTGGTAGTCAAGATTTGGTTCTTCTCGTCCTGCAAGTGGTTAGATTGAATGGTTAGTGCGCTTGTTTGGGTAGTTAGTGGAGGTTGATACTTTGTATATACATTGCTAGTGCATGGGTAAATGGATAACCCCTGTAGAAATTACATTAAATGATAAGAATGCATGATTGGGTAGTTAATGGAGTTATTAATTTTGCCTGTGAATAACTTGTTAGTGTTTGGCATTGTAGTTTATTTGGGTTAGTGGCTCGTTAGGGCCTGACTAGTGGATACTGAAAAACTGATGGGCAAGTGATGAATCAGAGCAGGTACTGTGCAATAAAGAATAGCTTATTCGGTCTCATCTGAGAAGAGACAAGCCTTAAGTTTTTGAAAGCTGCAGCTGATTGGTTGTTCGAGTGCTTTCATTATTAACGACTCATTTTGAATTACTTTTATTATAAGGGTTACAATAACCGTTTGACAATAAGAGTGCCCATTTTTTTTTTTATGCGAGAAAGAAGGAACCAAAGGCCATGAGCCCGCAGTAACAGTTCCCTCCAAGAGAAAAACAAAATACAATAGAGCGCCAAATTCAAGATCCGATCATTTTGAGATGCCTGCATACACTGCGTTTGAAAGATTGGAGATCATAGGCAGCAGGAAATACAGACAGAGGGAAACAGTTCCAGAGTTGACCTGTTGCATAAATGAAAGACTGGGAGTAACGGTTAACTCTTGCATTAGAGAATTGGACAGAAAAGGGATGAGAGTTTGCTGCCAGACGGGTGCTACGCGCCCATCGTAGAGGTGGAGGAATGCAAGCAGACAGTTCAGAGGAGCAGTGACCATTAAAGTAGCGATAGAAAAGAGATAAAGATGCAACAGTGCGACGAAGAGACAGAGGTTGAAGGCAGTCAGTAAGAGGAGGAGAGTTAATGAGACGAAAAGCCTTTGACTCCACCCAATTGAGAAGAGCTGTATGTGGGGAGCCTCCCCACACATGAGACTTGTACTCCACACAAGGGCGGATAAAACCCCTGTATAGAGTCAACAATTGTCCAGGGGTAAAGAAAGAGCGGAGTCGGCTTAGCACACCCAATCTCTTGGAAGCAGATTTTACAAGAGATGTAATATGATCTTTCCAAGATAAGTCCCGAGTAAATGAAACCCCAAGCATGTTCAAGGATGATGCAGGATTAAGCTGAATATTATTAAACATTAGTGGGTATACCTGTGTAAGATTTTGCCGGGTTGATAGGTGTAAGAACTGAGTCTTATATGCATTAAAAACAACCATATTATTTTTACCCCAGTCAGAGATACGAGCCAAGTCAGACATTAGGTGTGCCATAGCCTCATCCCTTGTTTGTTGAAGTAACTGTTGAGATGGGCATTGCGGGAACCGAATGGAAAGGTGAAGGGTGGAGTCATCAGCATATGAGTAGATAGGGTTAGATGTACAGCTTAGAAAATCATTGATGAATAAAAGGAAGAGAGTTGGTGATAGGACAGAGCCCTGAGGAACACCACTGTTGATAGATCTAGAAGAAGAACGATGGGCGTCTACAACAGCGGCTATAGAATGACCAGAAAGGAAGCTAGCGATGAAGGCACAGATAGAAGGATAGAAACCGTAGGAGGGCAGTTTGGAAATTAAAGATTCATGCCAGAATCGATCGAAAGCCTTTGAGATGTCAAGTGCAATGGCAAAGCTTTCGCCAAAGTCCCGAAAGGAGGATGACCAGGAGTCTGAAAGGTAGGTGAGAAGATCGCCAGTGGAACGTCCCTGACGGAACCCGTACTGACGATCAGAAAGAAGGTTGTGATAGGAAAGATGCCTTAAAATTTTTCTATTGAGAATTGACTCAAAAACTTTTGAAATACAGGATGTTAAAGCAATTGGACGATAGTTGGAGGGTTGGGAGTGGTCACCCTTCTTTGGGACTGGCTGAATGAAAGCAAACTTCCAGCAAGAAGGAAAGGTACAAGTTGACAAAGGCAAAAGAGTTTGCCTAGGCAGGGAGTAAGCACAGAAGCACAGTTCTTGAGAACAACAGGAGGGACCTCATCAAGCCCATATGCCTTGTTAGTACTGAGGCCAGTGATGGCAGAAAATACATCAGCTGAAGAAATTATAATGTCAGCCATGAGGAAATCAGAGGGGGGAAGTGATGGAGGAACAGCACCGGAATCGACTAAGGTGGAATTGGAGGAGAAAGTCTGTGTGAAGAGATCTGCTTTATCAGTAGAAGAAATAGCTACAGAACCATCAGAGTAAAAAGGAGGAGGGAAGGATGATGAGGTAAAGTTGTTAGAAAGATTTTTGGCAAGGTGCCAGAAGGAGCGGGAAGAATTCGAGTTGGAGAGTTGAGAGCATTTAGTATGGATGAAATTATTTTTAGTAGAGCAAAGAACAGACTTAGCACGATTCCGGACAGAAACGTAAAGATGACGTGATTCAGGGGTGGGTTGGCTCCGGTACCTTTTGTAGGCCCTCTCCTTGTTGCGGACAGCATTAGAACAAGCATGATTAAACCAAGGCATTCTTGTGTTAGTCAAAGGATATGAGAAATGAATGTATGCTTCCATGCCCGAGAGAATAACCTCCGTAATGCGCAAGGCACACTCAGATGGCTCACGGCCATGGAAGCAATAATCATTCCAGGGAAAATCAAAGAAGTACTGCCTGAGGGCCTCCCAGTCCGCGGCTCCAAAATGCCACAGACGACGTTTCCCTGGAAGGTCCACAGGCCGTACCGGAGTGATAGGACAGGTTAAGGTGATAACGTTGTGATTGGAGGAGCCTAACGGAGAGAAAAGATTAACAGAGTAAGCAGAAGGATTAGTTGTGAGGAAGAGGTCAAGTATGTTGGAGCTCTCTCCAAGGCGGTCAGGGATATGGATAGGGTGCTGTACAAGCTGCTCTAGGTCATTAAGGATAGAAAAGATGTAGACTTGTTCACCAGGTGGATCAGTGAAAGGAGAGGAGAGCCAAAGGTGGTGGCGAACATTGAAATATCCTAGAATGGAGATTTCAGAGAAAGGAGAAATGGATAGAATGTGTTCCATCATAGATGTAAGATAGTTGAAGAATTTTTGATAGTCAGTAGAATTAGGGGATAAGTAAACAGCACAGATATATTTAGTCAGAGAATGACAGGAAAGCCGAAGCCAGATTGTAGAGAATTCAGAAGAATCGAGTTCAGGAACAGGAGAGCAAGATAAGTCGTTGCGTATATATATACACAACAGCCACCTTTGGCTTTGAAATGAGTATAGAGAAAGTAGGAGGATACAGAAAAGAGTTTGCTGTCAGTTGCCTCAGACAGCTGAGTCTCAGTTAGAAAAAGGTGAGGTTTAGAGGAGGACAGGTGGTGCTCAACAGAGCGAAAGTTAGAGGAAAGGCCGCGAATGTTGCAGAAATGAAGAAGAAGAGAGTCAGACAGTGGTTCCAGGCACCTCGAGTCGTCACCGGGAGAGGGGCGGATGGTGGGGGCATTTATTGTTCGCCCCCCTGGGGACTCCGAGGCTTGGTGATAAGACGCCATAATTTTTGACTTTTGGAAAGGGAAGTGTAGTGTGTACTGTGCATGTAGTTTGGTGTAGATAGTTAGAGAAATTTGTACTGGAGAGCATGCTGGCCTACTCTCTGTGTAACTGAGACACTGAAAAAGTTCAGCAAAGGGGGATGGTCAGGAATTAGTCCTGAGGGCTGATGAAACGGGAGCTCCAGCACTCCCTGTCATCAGGTTTCCATCCACCTCGGGAGTACTGCCCTGCTCGACTGGTGCTACAGTCTAGTTATTTGAAACATTTATTTAAAAAGGGGCCATACAAAGTCTCTCAGATGGTCTAGATACTTGTGAAATTTTATATTCATGGGGCAAATCAAAAGACGTCCAAGTAAAAATTTAACGAGTAGCCTACCTTGATTTTTTTTTTCTTCCATGTTCGGAGAAATAAAGGTATTTCACAGTATGACATCACTGCGATAGACTGTAAAACCTAATGTAGTAAAACATGGCAATTCTAATGAAATGTGACATATTCCCTGAATTTTGATGAATAATAGACACGGGGAGAGAGAGTAGGCAGCTAATGAGATGTCCAACTTGACTAAGCAGAACAATATTCGAATTTAGTTGACAGCACTTTGCTGTGGCGTTGGTTTGCATTATGCTTTCTACTTTACCATCATCAGGAAATAGTATACCTTCTTAGTGTTGAATATCTAGTTACTACTTACAACATAGCTGTGACTGCAGGATACTTAAAAGCGACGGTGACAAAGTTTATTCACCCGTGTCTACCAGTCATATATCACTGGAACTGCGATGGTTTACTAGGTTAGATCTGACAAACTATCGCAGTAATGTCATAATTTACCTTAATTTACCTGAACCTTGGGGGAAAAAATCAAGATACTTGTAAAAATTTACTTAGAAGTGGTTTGATTTGTCCCGAGAATTTTAAATCTTTTACATATCTACGGCATGTGATAAACATGGTAAGACCCCATTTTTATTTTAATGTATGCAAAAAACTCTATATAATATTCTATTTGAGCAAACTTATTCTCAAACGGTTATTGTAACCCTCATAATAAAAATAACTTAAAATGCGTCGTTAATAATGAATGCACTCAGACAACCAATCGGCTGCCAGCTTTAAAAAACTTAAGGCTCTTCTCTTCTCAGATGGGATCGAATATACTGTACCAGGAGAAATGATGAAGTTCATAAAATATATAAACCTACCAAGAATCAAGCTCACTTAGAGTCTGTACATAAGACACAATACCTTGATAGAGAAAAATAAGGATTGCATTCACGGTAGGATTGGAGTATCCGTAACACCTCCAATTGGGCGATTACTTATGCATATGATACCTTAATTTTCCAATGCCACCTACGTATTTTCTCCATCGACATGCTTTGCTTCAGTAACGTACAAAATGGTAAAAGGTAATATGGGAAGTATGTTGATAAGAAGGTCGTTATACAAAGTCTTCTACACCGTCTGGCATATGGAATTCGTCCATTAGTCAGATGCATCAATCACAACACACCATGCATAGTTCATTCACCTTAGCGGGAATTTCATCCCAATGCAGGTTAATTCACGCAGCTCACTGGCGGAACCAGATAATACTGTAATATGATTCTACATCCTTTCCACACAGCGTCTTCCTGATTATAATCAATAGCTCTGTACAACTAAACCATAAAAATTGGGAGACGGCTATTTAATTTACAATTAAAGTGGAGTAATGTTTGATAAATTCACACATCTGGAAACTACATCCACCAACTTAAACCAGTGATACTCTCCAGACGACTGCATTTCGAAGTGAAGCAGTTACACACAGCCTTTGTTACACACAGACTTCATTAACCTATTCATTATGAGACATTTTTGCTATGCAGGATAATATAGTCTGGAGGTAAAGCTAGATTATCTTCACCCGACAAAAAAATTGTTGCCTCTCCATATTTATACTGAACTGTTTTAGTAGATAAATATGTTACTAAGTAAGAAGACAATAAAAAATACGCATAAACTTAATATTTCTTATCCAGCCCTTCATTAACAGGTAGTCTGTTCAAATGGAATGCAAATTGCCGTCAGGTACAATCACACTCACTACAATGACAATAAACCAGTGGGTTAACCTTCTACCATGCACGCTAAACCTTTTCGTTGGCAATAACCTGCGTTGCATTTTGGTTATCCTCACACGATTGTTCTATTCTGACGGCATACCTGCGACAAAGATAATGTTGAAAAAAGTTTGATAATGAACATTTTTTTTTTTCCAATGATGAAGAACATCCTGTTTCATTGCAACGTACGATGGACGGTTTTCTTCAGATCATAGAAACCAAACTTAGCGTCAGGGTTAATCCACTTAGCCTGGGATCATAAAATTTCTTAGTTAGGGAGGACTAATAAATATCAAAAGTAGGCAATAAGTCACCATCATCAACTCGAATCTTAGGTCGATATCTCAGGTTCCAGAGTTTGCGGTGTATATAAACAGCTGATTCATGTAAACCATTACAATTTCACGAAAACGACAAAAAATGACGTAGCAACTGGTCTGAGATTAGCTTATTATGCTGTTGTTAAGATTTTCCGATAACCATTTCACTGTATTAATTATAAAAATTATCCACATGCCACTATACACAAAAATATTGACGGCAACCTGTCTCATCACCTTCCCTCGCCTCTCCCCTAATCTCCCTTATCTCTCCCTCCCTCTCTCCATCCCCCGCTCTCCACTGTGCCTCACTTCAGTTCTCTCTCTCTCTCTCTCTCTCTCTCTCTCTCTCTCTCTCTCAGGAGTGGTGTTTCCTCCTTGCAGTGAGTGGATTAAAATGGTTTCGCTGATGTAATACTCAACTCTGTAGGTCATATGATAAAAGAGCATAAACTCAGCGATGACCTTGCTTATAGGCTTCACTTTTACAAAGTTTCATCTTCCTTTCAGTGGTCTTGATTTCGTCGATCAGACCAACTCAGTCACAAAAATGATTCCTGCATGGTCCAGGCCGTTATCTCCTGGCCGGACCTGCACGTCAGTAAACACTTTAGATAACACTTAAAAAATTGCTGCTATTCAGCCGTGGTGGCCATGATGACTCCTATAATCGAGACACGAACCTTGTCCTGCGGTGTCTTTACTTATGGCTGAAATTAGGACGAATCTCAAGAATTTGCGACTCGATTTTTAGAATTAAATTAAGACATCTCCGTATCGTTTCACATTTTAGTGTAGATTACATGTTGTTTGAAGTTCCTTCTTTAAGGTGCTTTTATGAAAACAGCAGTCAAAACAATGGCCAAAATTTCTGGAGAGTATTTTCAAGTACTTCGTCAACTGATTGAAAATGCAAAGCAAGAAAAAGTTCATGTCTTTTTGGATCGACTGTTTCCTGCTACTCTTTCCTTGTCTTCAACTCAGAAAAATGTTATTACTTATAACCTTCCGTGAAACAAAGATCCTCGAAAAGATCACCGGGTCTGTTGCTATTTGCTTTCTTCTGTGCTCCCTTTGTACTCTTTTGTCTGAACACAGGAACTCGACCCTCTTATGTCCTCATTGATGGCAAAGCACTGACAAGTTGGCCACTGTGGTTCACTTCTGTATCCATTCTTACTTGGCATAGCACCTGATGATGTCTATTCATCCCACAACCCGAGAATGACAAACATTTCATTAATGCCTTCAACACAGTGTCATCAGTATAGTTCTATTCTTTCTAAGTCAGGACAGATTTATTGAGCAAGAAGACACTTTTCCAACTACAGGAGTTTTATATGGCGTTAATAAACCTCGCTGTGAACAGTTTCTCCCAAGTTGCGTTGTGTAAAAATCATCTGAAGGTGGGAAGAATACAAGAAATAAATACGCCACTGGATTCCTGGGATTAATAGTTCATTTGCAGTGAGAGTGCCCTGACGTTATAGATTTCTGCCATAGGAGCACACCCATAGGATAGTTCTCTGGCAGCACACCCTTAGGGAAGTTCTGCTTCCTCCGTGTATCATACCGCTTTTACCAGCAGACACTGTTCCTTTTTGCAACACATTTCGTTTATTTTCCTTTTTGTTTATCTACCAAACTCTTCTACCACTTCAAGAGCCGTTTTCTTGTATGCTAAAAAGGTATCTAGTACCTCTTCCTTCCCAGTTAATGATTATACAGTATACTACACATGGCATGTTAATCAACATGTCTACATTATCTGTGCATTATTAAATTAATGTTATACAAAAAAAAAAAAAAAGAAAGAAAAAGCGTGGGTGCAAGAGCCAAATAACTCACTATGAAAGATCTGTAAGGAGATTTCCTAAGCGAGCAAAACTACAACCCAAAAGGTATTTTTCTTGTAGATATATAGTACCAGGCTATTTGACACGCTGTCTTTAGCAACAAACTTTGGCAGCTGCACCTTCGTTTTCTCTTAATGTTCAGTTATGTTTTTTTGAATATCGATACAGAGTTCACAAATGAAACAAGAGAATATTGGCGAGCCATATGCAAAAATACAATCGTAAAATGGAGGAGCTGGAAAGCCTCATAACCTAACTAGAATGCGATCCAAAGTGTCCTTCCTCTCTCCAGCACATCCCACTCTGAATCAGCTCTCACCCTTCTCTCTTTAGTCTCCCTTACAGTATTCGTTCCTCATCAGACTCAGTTACGCTCATCCACTCACAGTCAGACAGACAAAGCGAGGGATGCAGAGTCATTATTTGGGTTAACCATAACGGAGACCACTATTAATTGATTCACTCCAATATCTTTTATTCCTATCATTATTTTACTGTTTAAGTAAATTATTTAATTTAGGGAGATATACAAATCAGAATGAGGTTTAGGAAGACTGTGTCTAACATGGTCACTACAAAGCTAATAGAATCATCTGGAGGTGGCCAGAATAAAAAATAAAGTACATAGCAGAATTCACAGGACAAATTGCTAACATATTCTAATTGCGGCAGAAACAAAATAGTTATGAGGTCTGTGGTCGTCTGAGAGTAAGCGAAGATTTTTTTTTTTTTTTTAATGGCATACAACCAGAGGCCACTACTGAGTTAACTAAAAGCTTCTGAAGATAACTGTATGTGCTGTAACAGTCCACACGCAGTCAAATGCAGAGCGAATCTTCGCGAAGGGAAAGTGATAGCCTGCCAAGTATGAATGGGACTGGGACTTCCATGCACATGAAAGTCAATGTATTCTAATGGCTATAGTTGTGTATGTTTGAGCCTGAATGCCATAGATAGGACGGACAGGGTGCAAACACATGCCAGCATATGAAAGGGCATGCTACTGCACCAACTTTAAAAGTTCGGCACGGCTTGGGTTTCGAGTCCTAGAAGCAGGAAACATGTAGATCACAAGTTGAACGTGCTGCCACCACGCCGCTGCGACTTCCCCATCTGCGAGTAGCAATGATAATTCTTCGTAAATATCTAACCTTAGCAGAAGGTTAAAGCTATAGAGTGCGGGTTACAAACTGCACGTGTTTAATGATGACAATTGAGTCTGGCAGCGGTGAAATTGTTTGTGGCAGTGATGGCCAATGCAATACAACCAGTCTCTGCTGCTAATTCAACTTCCGGAATGAATTTCTTAAAGCATGTCGGGTCTGACGTACCCAGTTAATTTAACAGCACCCCGTTTTTCACTATGGTCAGAGGCGGATCCGTCTTGTGCATCAGTGGAAATAGTGTCTTGTGACAACACCACCAGATGGTATACTGCACATGAGGCTCTCTTAATTTGTTCAAATAGCATATCAAGAGGGACTCCAGCAATAACTGCTACCAGCACCTAACCAAACCAAACCAAACCAAAATTACCCCCCCCCCTCCCAAATCAACCCAGTACTAAGCTACCCCGATTCTGAAGGTGTGGAATATCGAGGGTTCCCGGACTCCCTCGCCAAGTCATCAGTGCGAGTAAACGTCAGTCAAGGGAATTAAGCAACAAGTTAAGCCCTGCGAACACTTTGGAATTTGGGCGAGGAGGGGCGGGGCGGGTAGAGCAGGGAAGGCTAAGGCGTGTGGGGTAAATCTGGCACAGCAGGCATTTACTTCACTTCGCCTGATAACTGCCATGATAGACGAGGGTCATTACCACCACACGGGTTTGGGTGTGATGCATGGTGGGATTGGTTGACTGAAAGAATGACTGACTGACCTATTGACTGACTAGCTGCGTTAAATGGCTAAATGTTAAACTGAGAGAGTGACTGATTGACTGACCTACTGACTGACAGAGAATTACTTATGATCTAGATGACTAAGTGAAAAAATGAACAGAAAGCTAACTTGATGACAGTCTTAAAGATGGACGGCTGATTAACTGACTGTCTAGATTAATGAATGGCAGCATATTAACTGACTTACTGACTGAAATGCTGAGAGACGAACTGGCTGAATTACTGACTGGTTGACTAACTCAAATGATGAGTGGATGGCTGAATGACTTGCTAACTGACAATAAGACTGACTGATTGACTAAGTACGTGAGTAACTGAAGAAACACTAATGAAATCTTACTTGAGCCTGGCGAACCTATCAACCGCTTTGAATCGATGATATCAATTTATCTGCGTCGCCAGTCTCGAGGTAAAGGAGAATAATGCGAGCCTATCTCCTTCTTGTTGTTGTTGGAGAAAACTTTCAAATAAATCTTCACCACCATCAAGCCATTATTCTTATAGCATTTGCGGTATTTTCTCTCTGCCCCTAGCTCCAAACCCATGCCACAGTCCTAGCATTCTTTGTCCCCTGTGCCCAGTTCTTTATCCCATTTCCTTACACTTTCAGTCTTACAGGATCTTATAAAATACACAATGATTCTCACCAATCCTACAGCACCCATTTCCAGAGGAAAATTTAATTTTCTGTTCCATCCCCACCACCTACCAAACTTTCATGTCATCGCGTCCATTTCTTTGCTCATCGTGCCCATTTCTTCTCCCCCCTTCCCCCAACTACCACATTTCGCACGATGCAGGTTATCCGGTTGACTAACGCACTTGATAATCTTATGCTGGCTACTTTCAAGGCGATTTTATACGGTTCTAGTGAGCCATGAAACACAAAACCGCCATTCATTAAGCCTGGGGTTGCACCGCCTCTTCATGTCTTGTACATGATCCTTGAAGGGGAGTCCGGTGTCATATGTCACTCCAAATATCTTAATGGAAGGCGTATGACATTCATACACTGATAAGCGTGATGTGGAGGGAGTACATGAAAGCATATTCACTGCTGGTAATGAGTGTGGTTATGAATTTCGCTGGGTATTTGTCAACCTGTTATCTTTGACCCAAGTCGGCAGTATGTAGAGATTTTCTTGTTTGCAGTGTGCGTTGTGGTGTGTAGCTGCTATAGTGATGTCATCTGCATATGATAGAATGTTTTGGGGTGGCTGGTGAGTAGGAATATCATGCTTGTATAGACTTAAGGAAGTGGATGAGTGAACGGCCCTTTGAAACTCTACGTGTATTATGGAAATTTTGTGTTGCCAGTTACTTGCCCTGGAATGTAAGGTGCGCTTGTCTACTAGGCAAAATAATTGGCAAACCATCATTTGGTGTTGTTCTCCATGTTTGTGTCGATACTTGGTGGTTTAGTTTGCATCGGGCAATGGGACTGAAGGCATTACTAATATCTTTCGTTGGGAGAAGTGCGCATTGTTCGGGTGTCATACAGTTGATGTTGCACGATGCGTGTTGTGTGAGATTAATCAGAAAAGTGTTTGTAGAATGTATCTGAGTAGATGCTGATGTATTTGAGGGCCTGAATGCCTTGTGGTCCTAAATGTTTTGGGTACAAGTTGCTGATGTCATCCGGCCCTATGCATGTACAGTAGAGTGCTTAGTTTTCTTGATGATATTGCATTATTGTTCTGGAATGAAGGAGGCTGCATTGTGATAGAGTGGAAAGGACTGCTTATGTTGAGAGGGTTGTTTTTCAGTCTCAGTGTGTCTTCATGTTAAGTGACATGTTTGTGTAGAGGTTCACGCGTGTGTTTGCTTGTTCTTTGTAGGAAGGTATATGTTGGGTGTTGGAGGTGATGGCGACATGGGTCTTGGATGTGCATATTTGTGATTTCGTGATACTGTTATGAATTTTGTAGATCTGAGAGGAACTGGTGGAAATTAACTGCTGTTAAAAGCCCTTTCAGGTTTTTCTTTTGTACTTATTTTGTTGCTGTTCTCACTCTTTAGTTTTTGGAGCCTTGTGATGGTGTCTTGTGTGAGGGAGAGTGGAGTTGTACTTATGTTTGTCCCATTGTCTAATGAAGTGGGCAGTACACAGTGTAATGTCTTCTGTTGCCTCGTGGAAAGTGATATCTGTCTGCACTGAATATTACTGTATGTTACTGAACTATGTACTGAACCTAGCAATGTTGATTATGGGTGTGTTGTTTAGTGTGCTGAAGTATGTTTGTTTCTTCATTGAATTTTGTCCAGTCTAGTTTCTTATAGTTTGTGTATGCGAGGCGTGATCACTTCATTTTGTGTGTGTTTCTGTGATGATAATGATGGGGAGATGATTTGTTGCAATTCTGAATTCTGTTCGCTAGGCAGAACTCACTGTAAATATTGGCGAACAGAATGTTGTGCCTTGGGAGGTTAGGGTGAGGTTTGTCTCCTATGGAATGATGGCGTATTGCGCGGTGTCACTGAGAATATACATTAGTTCCCGGCAATGATAATGTTAAGTGTTTGTGTTACAGGGAGTAACTGAGGGCTGTATTGCATTGGTACAACGTGGGAGGTTTTGCGGAGAGTAAATGTAAAAAACCTAAACTATTAGTTTGTGAACATATTTGACAGTGAATGACTGTATTTGTAATGTTGTGCATTTTAAAAACGAACTGTATTGTTTGTGGTGTGTTTCTGTAAAGTAATGATGAGTTAATGAATGGAATGAAGCCTCCTTCGTAGTCATCAGTTCTGTCTAAGCGGATACTTGAGTACTGTTTAACTTCGACGGTCTGTTGTGTGTGTGTGTGTGTGTGTGTGTGTGTGTGTGTGTGTGTGTGTGTGTGTGTGTGTGTGTGTGTGTGTGTGTGTGTGTGTGTGTTGCTGTCGATAAAGAATAGTACTATTTCTGAATTTTTTCCGTGGCCACCAACATTTAGCTGTAATATATTAATGTGTGTTCGAGGCGGTTTGCGTCTGGTGTGGACCTGTGCTTTAGGTGTGGTGATTGTGTGCCTGGGCTGAACTGTGATGTCTGCTGTTGTGTGAGTGGCGGGGTTGGAGGGGATGAGAGGAGCTCAGTTTGGTGCGATAGGAGGAGTATTTGTGGGTGTGTAGCACCTGTCACACTTCCGTGTGCTCTGGTACTGTCTGACATTTGTTAGTGTAGTGCATGTGATGTGGATCCATTTTCTCTACGAGGTGTATTGAACAGATCCGCGTGTTTGTCTTGTTCTTGTGATATGTTGGGAGCAAATACGGTATACATAACGTATTTGTGGCCAAGGATTGTTCTTAATGTCTCCAGCGAGTGTGAGAAGCATGGAAATGAACGACAGACAATCGTTTCTATCTATCTGTTGCCAGACGCCTTAATCCCGTAAGGGGTGACCACAGACAAATCGCCTCCATATTGCCCTGTCCCCTGCCATTTCACTGCCCTCCCCCCAGCTTATACCCACCTCTCTCATATACCTTTCCTCTTCATCTCTCTATCTTATCCTCGGCCTTCCCCTCCCTCTTTCCCCATCCACCTCACTGATATACATTCTCTCCGGTAGTCTCTCTCCCTCCATCATTCAATTATTTCCCTTAGTGTAAAGCACGGCGTTGGAAGCAGTTGCCCCTATCCAGGAGACGCCGTTGCGTCAGGCTGGTCTGGGGTCCTCCTTGCAGAATGCAGGGCAGGATAAGGATGTTTTATTCCCAGACTGGAGACCCATCTGCTTCTCTCTATCCAGGGCAACAGCTGCACCATGGGAACGTACTTCTCCACCACAGGACAGATATTAATTGCACAGATACGGACTAAGAAGGTAGATAGCCGAATAACAACGGAATAAATAGACAAATAAAATAAGCAAGTAAACAAGCACATGAGTAAAATGAATAGTCCACCAAATTATTTTAACAACTGAGAAAAACGATAAATAATGAGTCGTGTAAGCAGATAAACTAGAGTCAAACAAGCACACAAATGGCATAGATATCTAATGACCCACCACGTCAATGATGCTGTGGAGGGCGAGGCCGAAGACGACAGAAAGCGCCTCGGAGGAGTTCCTGGCGGGGCGGACAGAGGCGTCATAGTTGGCCATGAGGTAGCGAGTGAGGCGGTACTCCTGCTCGTCGCTCACCACAACCACCACTGCAAGAAGGAGAAAAAGGGGTAATTCACTGGGCTTCAGGGATACTGGGAGAGGGGACATTTTAAGCTGAGTCAAACTTGGCCAAGAGGTTGTGGGTGAAAAGGTACTTCTGCTCATTTCTCACTACAACCACCACTGCAGGAAAAAGAAAAGTTTAGAAAACTTCTGAGAGGCCTCAGCCATCAAAGTACTTCAAGGGCCTTGACGTTAGGGGAAGTTTACGAGGTTTCAGACATTAAAGAGAGTTTAGGAGGGCTTCAGACATCTGGGGGAATTCAGTAGCGTTTCATACATTTAATAGGTTGTAGAGGACCTTGGAAATTAGGTGGAATTTAGGGACCTTTCGACATCAGGGGCAATTATCATTGCATATCGAATAGCACGGTAGTAAAGGGGACATCATGCTTAAGAGACTTTCCTACACATTGCTCTAAAGCTATCAATGCCGGAGGATACAATGGAGACTTTAGTGAGACTTCAAACATTAGAAGGACGTGTTATGAGGTCAGATAACTGGGGCGCTTCAGAAAATCACCAGTACAGGGAGATACGAGTAATAAAAAGAGGGTGAGGGACATCTTTAGGAGAGAGAAATTAGATTTCAAGGACAATCCGAGGATATTGACATGAAACATCAGTAGACATCAGACATCAGTAAACATCAAGGGAATTTTAGATACCAGAGAACATCCAAAAATACATCTATGAAGGCGAAGATACAATAATTACCAGGAATAGTTCAGTTTCTCATGTACATTTATGGTAATTGAAAAATTTACTCTTGCCATTTCACAGAATGATAATACATCCTTTCCAATTTGCGAAAATATTACTGGTAAGGATAACAAAATCTGTTAAGGTTTTCAAACGGTTTCGATATACTGTAGGAGAACTACTGGGAGCAAGTGGAGAAAATTCTCTCATGCCCCCCCTCCACACAAATCAGTCCATTTTATGACAATGGAATATAGGCTCGGGGTGATTATGATAATGATGCTGATGATGAAAATAATAATGATGATGATGATGATGATGATGATGATGAGGAGGAGGAAGAGGAGGTGGAGGAGAAGGAGAAGGAAGAAGAGGAAGACATCATGACTACTTTATAAACCGTCAGTTTCAGTCGCCAAATTCCACTAAAGGTAAATACTAGATACGAGAAATCTTTCCCAGACAATTTACCAATCAACAAAAATGTAGATCGAGATTCAATTTCACGTATAATTTTAATTTTAAGTGTCTCCCAGAACTTGTTTCTGCTCTGCCTAAATTATCCGGACTATGCATACGTACTTTTCCAATCCATAATTCTTGAAAACAAACCAACATCTGCCCAGTTTCAAAGGAAGGAAGTTCCTCTGGATCCTCTAATTACAGACTGATACACTATCACATCTTCTCTTTGTAAAATATTTGATATTATCATTAACTGACACATGACTATCCATCGCGGATCAAACGACTTAATAGGAGCTTTCGCGCGCCTTGAGAAATGCCAGATTTCACCAATATTTTAATTTTTCAGATGGAAAAAAAAATCACATGTCGGGCAATAATTGAATGTCCTTTTTAATGCATCTTACTTGTTGTAAAAATACATAAATATTCTATTTCCTCTCTTTTAAACAGTATTGTGTCAATGCAGCATGAACAAAAGTAATTATAAAAAAACATTCCACAGCGGTTGCGGCCTGGTTTATGCATGCCTAGATAACGGAAATTAGTTATAATTTATACTAACAAATTAAACTCCCTATGAGTAAGAATAAAACTCAAATCGCTTCAAAAAAAATGTCGATATTTAGATGCTTCCTCCGGTAGAACATGTTTTCCGAGGAAACCGAAACAACCGTCTGTCTTCACTGGCTGATCTGCTCATCACCTGTGCCTACTTCGTACGTCAGGCAGCGCTAAGCTTCGGTACGCCTTAATATATTAGAGTCTAATAAATATTAAACTATAGATAGACCATATGTGCCATTTTTTTTTACAAGTAAGATTATATACAAGTGTCAATATTCATACGCCTTTTTTAATTCTTACAGTCCAAAAACTGTCTTCTTGGCAAATATTGTACTAATCTTCTTAGGGAAGAATATACAAATATATTATTTTATCGGCGATATTTTGGGTGAAATAGCATAAATAAGAGTGATTTACATTTTTTTTTTTAATCTATTTGCTAACCAATATCGTAATTATCGATCAGAAAAATAACACTGAAATTTAACTAATACCCCCTTAGCCCGCAGAGACGAAAACGAGACATAGTTTCTGGCGGTGTCTGGCAGATTCTCCTCTTTGCGCAAACACTCCTATTAATGACAGACAATGTTATTTTCGGCAAGAAAGATCGACTGTTGGTGTACTCACTCTCTTTACCCATATAATCCATCAGTTAACTGACCAGTGCAAAGAAGCCCATGCAGTGTTCCTTGATATTTCTGTAAGTGTTTTTCAAACTCCTTGCTGCCTATCATATTTTGTCACGCTGATCTTATATCTCAGCAACAGAAATATTGTAAAGGTAGATGATGTATATTCCAATTTCCATTCAGTTAATGCACATGTGTCACAAAGATCAGTCCTGGCTTAAACTCTGTTCCACATGCACATTAAACATCTTTTGTCTGCCACCCATAATCCCATTCACCTAACAGCTCCCTTTAGGCTATTTCGCTTAACAATTTTACTTAAAGCAGTGGTTCTTAACCTATGGGTCGCGACCCAATTTTGGGTCGCCAAGCCATTTGGAGTGGGTCGCCAAGAGACAAATATTACTGATATTATTAATGTTGTATACTATTACTTTTTAACATATTACCGTACTTGTCGATACTTCACACTTCACATTCTCTCTCTCTCTCTCTCTCTCTCTCTCTCTCTCTCTCTCTCCTACAGTAGGCGATTGCATTTGGCTTAAAAAAAGATTATTACCATGCACACAACTGGGAGTAGCGTACCGGTACTGTACATTTTATATTTTAAAACTTAACCGTTTTCATTTCGGAGTAATGATGCCTAGCTCATGGCTTACGTATGGTACCGAGGTCCAGAAGACATGGAAGAGGAATTTCTGTTCTGTCGGCCATTACACACAACCACAACCAGAAGATATTTTCCAGGGTACTGTGGACTCATTCTTCAAGGAAGAAGGACTTCAGTGGAGATCAGTGTTTTATGTCTGTTGTGACCTGCCTGCACCAGCACATGCTGAGAGTACGTCATGGCTTCATTGCTAGAGTTAAAGAAAGAATCCATTCGTGCTGATTGTTCACTGTCTCCTTCACCGTGAGAATCTTGCTTCTCAGGGTTGTCACCTGAGTTGAAAGTGATGCAAGAAGTCATCCAGGTAGTCAAAGTTTCACCATTAATCTAGGGCTGTGCCCTCCAGGATCATCAGTCGGATGTGTTTTGATTTTGGTTCAGAACACTGTACACGTGTTGTACCACTCTGAGGTTAGGTGGCTGTCACGAGGAAGGGTGCTCCAACGGTTGCCTGAAATGCGGAACGAAACTTGAGATATTTCTAGCAAAAATAGGAATCATTCACTGGCCCCAAAGATTCTCTGATTCAAAGTAGGTGAAGTGCAAATGAAAAACTTATCTTGCAGATATCTTTGCTGAGAATTAACCTTGAACATTTCAATGCAAGGTCACGATCAGACATTAGTTGGGCTGTCAGAGAAGGTAACTTTACTTCGAAACTGAAGCTGTGGAAGGAGTAAAACTGAGACTGGGAAGACTGTGTCATTTTCCATCTTTGAGTGAATTTTCTGGAAGACGAAAAATTTTCTCTCACCCAGGTCCAAAGCATCATTGTGGAACATATCTCCAGGACTAATCGAAGAGTTTTTTTACTACATTCCTGAGAATGTGATGAAATACGCCACTGTAAAGGTGAGAAATCCCTTCAGCATTGAAGCTGAAGACTTACCTGACGAGATTTCGAACATCAGCTACCTC
>NC_136971.1:36801849-37004349 GCF_032717465.1 Coenobita brevimanus
ATTCCCCGTACCTTTCATCTCCTCGTCCATCTCCTCGAATATCTCCATCTCAACTGTACAGTATGTTTGTCTATCTGGCTATCTATTTCTCAATGCCTGTCTATCTGTATACCTAATCTCTTCCTATCTGTTCTTTATTTATCTATATCTCTGTGTGTCTGCTATGGTGGGGCAAAGGGTTGTTTTTATTGCTCCAACCCAGGTCTGTCTGACTAAGCAGACCCAAAGACCGCAGGTAAGCAACTACCCCTTTGGATTTGTACCATAGGGTTATGGCTACATCACAGATGTTTCGCCTGTCTTAGTATGGCGCATGTGCTGTGCAGTACTTCATTACGTGTGTTATGTTGTGTTGGCCTATTATGCAAGCTGGGCACGTGTCATCTGGTCATTCCACACAAACCCAAATCCAGGGCTTTGTAGCAGAAGGAGGAGCTGGATGATGTCACGATCTAAGCCTAAGCCTAGAAAGCTTGATGAACTCGATCATATCTAATTCAGGACACCCTCCGATGATGGACATGTTAGGACGAGGAGCCTCAAATATATTTTTTCGATCGAGCTGTTGTATTGCCCTGCACATGAAATGATTGGGTAGGTGTTTCTTCATTGTTGGTGTTGCAATGTCTTCAGGTGGACTATTGTTGTAGAGGGTTTGATAATATTTTGTGTAACGATTGTTTTGTGTTCACACTTTTGTATCCCTGTCAAGTGTGTGACAGGGATGTTGTGCAGTGGCTTTGGGTGCTGCATAGAGACTGTGCACCTCTTATATCAAGGTAGACTCTGACAGAGAGAACTAAGCAGTCTCACGGTGAAGAGTGAGCTGTAGGAACGATTTTCGTGCAGTTGGTGGTGATGCGCAGGGGCGTTATTCAGTTTAGTTTGCAAAGGATTATAGTATTAGATGGCATGGGAGCCCATACTGTAGTTAGGAAGAGGGTACAATTAACTAATATCTCATACTATATATATCATATATATATATATATATATATATATATATATATATATATATATATATATATATATATATATTACTCTTAGAGTAAGGAGAGCGATATTTTTTTTTGCACAGAATCTGGCTCAGTAGTTGCCCTAGAGTGCATCTTTGAGTCTACGGTGCACCACTTCTTAATGTTTTGCCTATGGTCTTTGAATGTGAGTCCATTGTCATATGTCATTCCAACAATAATAATGAAGAGGGTGTGTGGCATATGTACATGGTTCAGTGTCATGTGAGGGAAATACCTATGTTCATGCTTACTGCATATAAGTGTGGTGTAGAATTTGGCTTGGGCAATCGTCAGCCTGTTGTCTTCAACCCAAGTCTGCAGTGTGTTGAGGGAGTACTGTAGCAGCGTGCGACTGTGTGTTTTAACTGGGTTTGTAGTTGCAATGACGATGTCATCTGCACATGAGGTAATGTCTGTGGGAGATGGGGTGTGGAACTATCTTGCATGTATAGGTTTAAGAAAGTGATTGAGAGAACGAAGCCTTAGGGATCTTTAGTGTTGGTGATGACTTGCCCTGGATGTAACATGTACTTGTTTACCAATTAATAGTTGGCAAGGTAGGGTTTGGTGCTGTTCACCATATTGTAGTTATGCTGTATATCTTGGTGATTAGTTTGCGTCGGGGATGGCACAGAAGGCCTTACATAATATTTATTGACGTGAGAATTGTGCAATGTGAGGATGTGGAGGAGTTGATGCCGTCGTCAGAGGCTTGTTATGTGAGATTAGTCAGTTGGGTTTTTGTAAGGTGTAAGTCACCACAGTGGGTATTTTGGAGGTGCATGTTTTATATTTAATAATACTATTTGAGTGTTACGTAGAGCCGATAGGGGTGTACAGAGGGATAAAGTGTTGTTACAAAGATCTTCCATTTTTCCATTTTTCTTAGTACAAATTTCTCTGCTTCGTTCTTGGAGCCGCATTGAGATGGTGTGACTTGTGTGTGTGTGTTAGCAGAAAGATGAAGTTTGTGTTTGTGTTCTGCCACCTTCTTTGTGAGGATGGGTAACCTCCGGTGTAAATTTTGGGTTGTAATGTCTTCTGTTTTTGTGGTAAGTTGTGTCTGTTTGCGATGAGTATGATGTTGTGTAAATAGCAGTGTATAAGTTAGTGTTCGTGATGAGTGTTATCGTTAGTGTGCTGAAGTGTTGTTCTGCTACATCAGAGACTTTCGTTCAGTCTGCTTTCTTGTGGTTTGTGTCGCCATGAGGCGTGATCGTTCGGGTTTGCATTGTTTCTATGATGATGTTGATGGCGAGATAAATTTTGCATGTCTGGGTTCCGTTCGCAATGTGATGTTGAGTGCAAGTGTTGGCGAACAGAACGTGATGTCTGGGAAGGAGAGGGTGCAGTATGTCTGGCGTAGGATGAAGGTGTATTATCAATTGTTATTCATAATATCAATGTTGTCGAGTTTTGAAGCAATGTCAAGACGCTACTTAGAGATTGACTTAACTGTGTTCCTAACAGGCAGGGTCTTCTACGGTAAAGTCCCCAGCAACGATAGAGTTAGGTGTCTGTGTCTGGGGAGAAGCTGAGGGTTGCATTGTTAACTTTGGCAGAGCGTGGGAGGTGTCAGGGGGAATTTAAATGTTGATGATGTTAATTTCGTGTTTGTGACCAGATTTGACACTGAGTGACAGGATTTCTAATACTATGTCATTTGGGAAAGTGATTCACTGGTTTGTGTTGTGTTTGTGTAAAGGTCTGAAGCGTGAATGTCCGAGTACATAATGAGGCCTTTTTCATTGTCCTCATTTCTGTCTGAGGGAATGTTTGAGTAGTGTTTGACATAGGGGACTACGAGTATTGTGTGTGTGTGTGTGTGTGTGTGTGTGTGTGTGTGTGTGTGTGTGTGTGTGTGTGTGTGTGTGTGTGTGTGTGTGTGTGTGTGTGTGTCAGTGTCAATTTTGTTTCTTGTAATAGTCACTGTGTGTATGCCATGGTCGTTAAGGGAACTGTTCACTTTCTTATTCTTTCTTTTTGTGGAGGCTGTCAATGCTGATTTCAGCATGCAATATATTTTTGCACGTTAGAGGCGGTATGTACATCCGGCATGTGTCTGTGTTGTAGGTACAGTGCTTGTATGAAGGAGGCTGAGTTATGATGTCCGCGGAAAAGTGTGAGTGCCGGGGTTGCTGGAGAACATGCTGGAAGGGGGAGAGCTAGTTGCTGTCTGATGTGACAGGATTAGTGTTTGTGGATGTGTTGACCTGTCCAGACATCCTTGTGCTATGGCACGTTGTCTGACATCTGTTAGTACAGTAATATGTGATGTGGCTCTGTTATCTACAAGTAGAGCACACTCCAGGAACGCAGATCCACATGACTGAAAGCTTGTACTTGTGATGTGTAGGGAGAAAACAGGGCATCTGTATTGTGCTTGGGGTCCAAGAAATGCTCTCCTTGTCTCAACTGCTAGTGTGAGGAAGCAGAAGAAAATTACTGCTAAAGAGATTTCTCTTAGGCATTTAAAGGCCGCGTAGGATGTGGCTGCCCCTACATGAAAGACTGGGCCTCGCCATAGGCTGGACCGGGATCCTCCTCAAAAGATGCCGGGCTGGATGAGAGAGGAAGCTTTGTTCGCAGGCAGGAGGAGCATCTCGTACTTCTCCTAAATCTAGGGCACTGGTGGTACTGTAGGGGAGTCTCCTTTGCACAAAGAGTAAAAATGAAAGCAAACAACAACTTCTTACTAATGTGCAAGGAAGAAGGGAACCAAAGATTAGAAACTCGCAAATACTGCCACCACATGAATATTAAAAAAAGAAAGATAATAGAGATCCAGAGATTCAAGATCCGATCACTTCAGAGATTAACCTGGACACACCATTTACGTTTAAAAGATTGAAGGTCATACGTAGTAGGAAATACATACAGTTCCAGAGTTGACCTGTTGCATACATGGAAGACATGGAGTAACGGTTAACTCTTGCATTAGAGAGCTGAACAGAAAATGGATGGCAGTTTGTTGCTAGACGAGTGCTAGGCGCCTGCCTAAGTGGTGGAAGTATGCAAGCAGACAGTTCAGAGGAACAGTGACCAGTGATGTAAAGATAAGAAAGAGATATAGATGCAGCAGTGCAGCGAAGTGATACATGTTGAGGGAAGCAAGTAAAAAGAGGAGAGTTAATGAGACGAAAAGCTTTTGACTCAACTTTACTGACAAGAGCTGTATGTGGGGAGGCCCCCCCCCCCCACGCCTGAGAGTTGTGCTCTACACAGGACCGGAAGCGGATGGGAAAGCGAAGGGTGGAGTCATCAGCGAATGAGTGGATATAGGTTTAGATGTACAGCTTAGGAGGTCACTGATGAATGCAAGGAAGAGAGTTGGTGATATGATAGAGCATTGAGGAATATCAATATTGATAGCTCTAGGAGAGAATGGTACCTTTCTAAAACAGCAACTATAGAACGACCAGAAAGGAATTTAGAGATGAAGGCAAATATAGAAGGATGGGAATCGTAAAATGCAGTTTAGAAACTAAACATATGTGCCACAATCGATCGAAAGCCTTTCAGATGACAAATGCAATGGCAAAGCTTTCGCCAAAGTCCCAAAGCAAGGATGACCAGGAGTCTGAAAGGAAAGTGAGAAGATCGCCAGTGAAGTGTCCCTGTCAGAACCAATACTGACGATCGGAAAGAAGGTTATGTTAGGAAACGTGCTTTGATTTTTTTTCTTTTTGAGGGTGGGGCTGGTTAAGGCTAGATTAAAAATCTTTATAGATATAGGATGTTAAAGCAATTGGGCGATAGTTAGAGGGCTGGGAATGGTCACTCATTATTGGGACTGGCTCAGTGAGAGGAAACTTCCAGCAAGAAGGAAAGGTAAGTGGTGACAGACAAAGGAGAAAGAGTTTGCCTAGCCAGGGTGTAAGCACAGACGCACAGCTCTTGAAGACAGCAGAAGGGACCCACTCTTGTCCATATGCCTTGTTAATATTGAGGCCAGTGATGGTAGAAAACAGACAGCACCTGTCTATTCACTCACACGTTATAAAGGATGACAATAGGTGTCCATACCTTATGGAATTGCACCTGCAAAACTTAGTTGCTGCCAAGTAAGGCATGTTGCTGGTGAGATCTGTCTATCTGTCACTATACATTTTTCTATCAGGCAATCCACCAATTTGTCTTTTCACTCACTTGTTATATAAGATGATGTCAGGTTTCCAGACCCTATGGAATGGTACTCTTATAACTTGTATGCCACCGAAGTCTGACGCATTCCAGGTGAGGTGTGCGTCTGTCCAGATCTGCGTCAGCCAGCAGTTGGTGGTCAGGATTTGGTTCTTCTCGTCCTGCAGGGGTTAGATTGAATGGTTAGTGCGCTTGTTTGGGTAGTTAGTGGAGGTTGATACTTTATATATACATTGCTAGTGCATGGGTAAATGGATAACCCCTGTAGGAATTACATTAAATGATAAGAGTGCATGATTGGGTAGTTAATGGAGTTATTAATTTTGCCTGTGAATAACTTGTTAGTGTTTGGCATTGTAGTTTATTTGGGTTAGTGGCTCGTTAGGGCCTGACTAGTGGGTACTGAAAAACTGATGGGCAAGTGATGAATCAGAGCAGGTACTGTGCAATAAAGAATAGCTTATTCGGTCTCATCTGAGAAGAGACAAGCCTTAAGTTTTTGAATGCTGCAGCTGATTGGTTGTTCGAGTGCTTTCATTATTAACGACTCATTTTGAATTACTTTTATTATAAGGGTTACAATAACCGTTTGACAATAAGAGTGCCCAATTTTTTTTTTTTTTATGCGAGGAAGAAGGAACCAAAGGCCATGAGCCCGCAGTAACAGTTCCCCCCAAGAGAAAAACAAAATACAATAGAGAGCCAAATTCAAGATCCGATCATTTTGAGATGCCTGCATACACTGCGTTTGAAAGACTGGAGATCATAGGCAGCAGGAAATACAGGCAGAGGGAGACAGTTCCAGAGTTGACTTGTTGCATAAATGAAAGACTGGGAGTAACGGTTAACTCTTGCATTAGACAATTGGACAGAAAAGGGATGAGAGTTTGCTGCCAGACGGGTGCTACGCGCCCTTCGTAGAGGTGGAGGAATGCAAGCAGACAGTTCAGAGGAGCAGTGACCATTAAAGTAGCGATAGAAAAGAGATAAAGATGCAACAGTGCGACGAAGAGACAGAGGTTGAAGGCAGTCAGTAAGAGGAGGAGAGTTAATGAGACGAAAAGCCTTTGACTCCACCCTATTGAGAAGAGCTGTATGTGGGGAGCCTCCCCACACATGAGACTTGTACTCCACACAAGGGCGGATAAAACCCCTGTATAGAGTCAACAATTGTGCAGGGGTAAAGAAAGAGCGGAGTCGGCTTAGCACACCCAATCTCTTGGAAGCAGATTTTACAAGAGATGTAATATGATCTTTCCAAGATAAGTCCCGAGTAAATGAAACCCCAAGCATGTTCAAGGATGATGCAGGATTAAGCTGAATATTATTAAACATTAGTGGGTATACCTGTGGAAGATTTTGCCGGGTTGATAGGTGTAAGAACTGAGTCTTATATGCATTAAAAACAACCATATTATTTTTACCCCAGTCAGAGATATGGGCCAAGTCAGACATTAGGTGTGCCATAGCCTCATCCCTTGTTTGTTGAAGTAACTGTTGAGATGCGCGTTGCGGGAACCGAATGGAAAGGTGAAGGGTGGAGTCATCAGCATATGAGTGGATAGGGTTAGATGTACAGCTTAGAAGATCATTGATGAATAAAAGGAAGAGAGTTGGTGATAGGACAGAGCCCTGAGGAACACCACTGTTGATAGATCTAGAAGAAGAACGATGGCCGTCTACAACAGCGGCTATAGAATGACCAGAAAGGAAGCTAGCAATGAAGGCACAGATAGAAGGATAGAAACCGTAGGAGGGCAGTTTGGAAATTAAAGATTTATGCCAGAATCGATCGAAAGCCTTTGAGATGTCAAGTGCAATGGCAAAGCTTTCGCCAAAGTCCCGAAAGGAGGATGACCAGGAGTCTGAAAGGTAGATGAGAAGATCGCCAGTGGAGCGTCGCTGACGGAACCCGTACTGACGATCGGAAAGAAGGTTGTGATAGGAAAGATGCCTTAAAATTTTTCTATTGAGAAGTGACTCAAAAACTTTTGAAATACAGGATGTTAAAGCAATTGGACGATAGTTGGAGGGTTGGGAGTGGTCACCCTTCTTTGGGACTGGCTGAATGAAAGCAAACTTCCAGCAAGAAGGAAAGGTACAAGTTGACAGACAAAGGCGAAAGAGTTTGCCTACGCAGGGAGTAAGCACAGAAGCACAGTTCTTGAGAACAACAGAAGGGACCTCATCAGGCCCATATGCCTTGTTAGTACTGAGGCCAGTGATGGCAGAAAATACATCAGCTGAAGAAATTTTAATGTCAGCCATGAGGAAGTCAGAGGGGGGAAGTGATGGAGGAACAGCACCGGAATCGACTAAGGTGGAATTGGAGGAGAAAGTCTGTGTGAAGAGATCTGCTTTATCAGTAGAAGAAATAGCTACAGAACCATCAGAGTAGAAAAGGGGAGGGAAGGATGATGAGGTAAAGTTGTTAGAAAGATTTTTGGCAAGGTGCCAGAAGGAGCGGGAAGAATTCGAGTTGGAGAGTTGAGAGCATTTAGTATGGATAAAATTATTTTTAGTAGAGCAAAGAACAGACTTAGCACGATTCCGGACAGAAACGTAAAGATGACGTGATTCAGGGGTGGGTTGGCTCCGGTACCTTTTGTAGGCCCTCTCCTTGTTGCGGACAGCATTAGAACAAGCATGATTAAACCAAGGCTTTCTTGCGTTAGTCAAAGGATATGAGAAATGAATGTATGCTTCCATGCCCGAGAGAATAACCTCCGTAATGCGCAAGGCACACTCAGATGGCTCACGGCCATGGAAGCAATAATCATTCAAGGGAAAATCAAAGAAGTACTGCCTGAGGGCCTCCCAGTCCGCGACTCCAAAATGCCACAGACGACGTTTCCTTGGAGGGTCCACAGGCCATACCGGAGTGATAGGACAGGTTAAGGTGATAAGGTTGTGATTGGAGGAGCCCAACGGAGAGAAAAGATTAACAGAGTAAGCAGAAGGATTAGTTGTGAGGAAGAGGTCAAGTATGTTGGAGCTCTCTCCAAGGCGGTCAGGGATACGGGTAGGGTGCTGTACAAGCTGCTCTAGGTCATTAAGGATAGAAAAGATGTAGGCTTGTTCACCAGGTGGATCCGTGAAAGGAGAGGAGAGCCAAAGGTGGTGGCAAACATTGAAATATCCTAGAATGGAGATTTCAGAGAAAGGAGAAATGGATAGAATGTGTTCCATCGTAGAAGTAAGATAGTCAAAGAATTTTTGATAGTCAGTAGAATTGAGGGATAAGTAAATGGCACAGAATATATTTAGTCAGAGAATGACAGGAATGTCGAAGCCAGAGTGTAGAGAATTCAGAAGAATCGAGTTCAGGAACAGGAGAGCAAGATAAGTCGTTGCGTATATATACACAACAGCCACCTTTGGCTTTGAAATGAGTATAGAGAAAGCAGGAGGATACAGAAAAGAGTTTGCTGTCAGTTGCCTCAGACAGCTGAGTCTCAGTTAGAAAAAGAAGGTGAGGTTTAGAGGAGGAGAGGTGGTGCTCAACAGAGCGAAAGTTAGAGGAAAGGCCGCGAATGTTGCAGAAATGAAGAAGAAGAGAGTCAGACAGTGGTTCCAGGCACCTCGAGTCGTCACCGGGAGAGGGGCGGATGGTGGGGGCATTTATGGTCCGCCCCCCTGGGGACTCCGAGGCTTGGTGATAAGACGCCATAATTTTTGACTTTTGGAAAAGGAAGTGTAGTGTGTACTGTGCATGTAGTTTGGTGTAGATAGTTAGAGAAATTTGTTTTGGAGAGCATGCTGGCCTGCTCTCTGTGTAACTGAGACATTGAAAAAGTTCAGCAAAGGGGAATGGTCAGGAACTAGTCCTGAGGGCTGATGAAACGGGAGCTCCAGCACTCCCTGTCATCAGCTTTCAATCCACCTCGGGAGTACTGCCCTGCTCGACTGGTGCTACAGTCTAGTTATTTGCAAACATTTATTTAAAAAGGGGCCATACAAAGTCTCTCAGATGGTCTAGATACTTGTGAAATTTTATATTCATGGGGCAAATCAAAAGATGTCCAAGTAAAAATTTAACGAGTAGCCTACCTTGATTTTTTTTTTCTTCCATGTTCGGAGAAATAAAGGTATTTTACAGTATGACATCACTGCGATAGACTGTAAAACCTAATATAGTAAAACATGGCAATTCTAATGAAATGTGACATATTCCCTGAATTTTGATGAATAATAGACACGGGGAGAGAGAGCAGGCAGCTAATGGGATGTCCAACTTGACTAAGCAGAACAATATTCGAATTTAGTTGACAGCACTTTGCTGTGGCGTCGGTTTGCATTATGCTTTCTACTTTACCATCATCAGGAAATAGTATACCTTCTTAGTGTTGAATATCTAGTTACTACTTACAACATAGCTGTGACTGCAGGATACTTAAAAGCGACGGTGACAAAGCTTCTTCACCCGTGTCTACCAGTCATATATCACTGGAACTGCGATGGTTTACTAGGTTAGATCTGACAAACTATCGCAGTAATGTCATAATTTACCTTAATTTACCTGAACCTTGGGGGAAAAAAATCAAGATACTTGTAAAAATTTACTTAGAAGTGGTTTGATTTGTCCCGAGAATTTTAAATCTTTTACATATCTACGGCATGTGATAAACATGGTAAGACCCCATTTTTATTTTAATGTATGCAAAAAACTATATATAATATTCTATTTGAGCAAACTTATTCTCAAACGGTTATTGTAACCCTCATAATAAAAATAACTTAAAATGCGTCGTTAATAATGAATGCACTCAGACAACCAACGGCTGCCAGCTTTAAAAAACTTAAGGCTCTTCTCTTCTCAGATGGGATCGAATATGCTGTACCAGCAGAAATGATGAAGTTCATAAAATATATAAACCTACCAAGAATCAAGCTCACTTAGAGTCTGTACATAAGACACAATACCTTGATAGAGAAAAATAAGGATTGCATTCAAGGTAGGATTGGAGTATCCGTAACACCTCCAACTGGACGATTACTTTTGCATATGATACCTTAATTCTCTTATGCCACCTACGTATTTTCTCCATCGACATGCTTTGCTTCAGTAACGTACAAAATGGTAAAAGGTAATATGGGAAGTATACTGATAAGAAGGTCGTTATACAAAGTCATCTACACCGTCTGGCATATGAAATTCGTCCATTAGTCAGATGCATCAATCACAACACACCATGCACAGTTCATTCACCTTAGCGGGGATTTCATCCCAATGCAGGTTAATTCACGCAGCTCACTGGCGGAACCAGGTAATACTGTAATACGATTCTACATCCTTTCCACACAGCGTCTTCCTGATTATAATCAATAGCTCTGTACAACTAAACCATAAAAATTGAAAGACGGCTATGTAATTTACAATTAAAGTGGAGTAATGTTTGATAAATTCACACATCTGGAAACTACATCCACCAACTTAAACCAGTGATACTCTCCAGACGACTGCATTTCGAAGTGAAGCAGTTACACACATCCTTAGTTACACACAGACTTCATTAACCTATTCATAATGAGACATTTTTGATAAGCAGGATAATATAGTCTGGAGGTAAAGCTGGATTATCTTCACCCGACAAAAAATTGTTGCCTCTCCATATTTATACTGAACTGTTTTAGTAGATAAATATGTTGCTAAGTAAGAAGACAATAAAAAATACGCATAAACTTAATATTTCTTATCCAGCCCTTCATTAACAGGTAGTCTGTTCAAATGGGATGCAAATTGCCGTCAGGTACAACCACACTCACTACAATGAAAATAAACCAGTGGGTTAACCTTCTACCATGCACGCTTAACCTTTTCGTTGGCAATAACCTGCGTTGCATTTTGGTTACCCTCAGACGATTGTTCTATTCTGACGGCATACCTGCGACAAAGATAATGTTGAAAAAAGTTTGATAATGAACATTTTTTTTTTTTCAGTGATGAAGAACATCCTGTTTCATTGCAACGTACGATGGACGGTTTTCTTCAGATCATAGAAACCAAACTTAGCGTCAGGGTTAATCCACTTAGCCTGGGATCATAAAATTTTTTAGTTAGGGAGGACTAATAAATATCAAAATTAGGCAATAAGTCACCATCATCAACTCGAATCTTAGGTCGATATCTCAGGTTCCAGAGTTTGCGGTGTATATAAACAGCTGATTCATGTAAACCATTACAATTTCACGAAAAACGACAAAAAATGACGTAGCAACAGGTCTGAGATTAGCTTATTATGCTGTTAAGATTTTCCGATAACCATTTCACTGTATCAGTTATAAAAATTATCCACATGCCACTATACACAAAAATATTGACGGCAACCTGTCTCATCACCTTCCCTCGCCTCTCCCCTAATCTCCCTTATCTCTCCCTCCCTCTCTCCATCCCCCGCTCTCCACTGTGCCTCACTTCAGTTCTCTCTCTCTCTCTCTCTCTCTCTCTCTCTCTCTCTCTCTCTCTCTCTCAGGAGTGGTGTTTCCTCCTTGTAGTGAGTTGATTAAAATGGTTTCGCTGATATAATATTCAACTCTGTAAGTCATATGATAAAATAGCATAAAATCTTTCAGCGATGACCTTGCTTATAGGCTTCACTTTTACAAATTTTCATCTTCCTTGCAGTGGTCTTGATTTCGTCGATCAGACCAACTCAGTCACAAAAATTATGCCTGCATGGTCCAGGCCGTTATCTCCTGGCCGGACCTGCACGTCAGTAAACACTTTAGATAACACTTAAAAAATTGCTGCAATTCAGCCGTGGTGGCCATGATGACTCCTATAATCGAGACACGAACCTTGTCCTGTGGTGTCTTTACTTATGGCTGAAATTAGGACGAATCTCAAGAATTTGCGACTCGCTTTTTAGAATTAAATTAAGACTTCCCCGTATCGTTTCACATTTTTTTGCTAAAAAACATTGGTATGAAAGGTTAGTGTAGATTACATGTTGTTTGAAGTACCTTATTTAAGGTGCTTTTATGAAAACAGCAGTCAAAACAATGGCCAACATTTCTGGAGAGTATTTTCAAGTGCTTCGTCAACTGATTGAAAATGCAAAACAAGAAAAAGTTCATGTACTTTTTGGATCGACTGTTTCCTGCTACTCTTTCCTTGTCTTCATTTCAGAAAAATGTTATTACTTATAACCTTCCGT
Organism: Coenobita brevimanus; assembly: GCF_032717465.1. Classification (NCBI taxonomy): domain Eukaryota; kingdom Metazoa; phylum Arthropoda; class Malacostraca; order Decapoda; family Coenobitidae; genus Coenobita; species Coenobita brevimanus. The sequence continues at coordinate 36,814,166 of NC_136971.1, forward strand.
GAAACAAACATCCTCGAAAAGATCACCGGGTCTGTTGCTATTTGCTTTCTTCTGTGCTCCCTTTGTACCCTTTTGTCTGAACACAGGAACTCGACCCTCTTATGTCCTCACTGATGGCAAAGCACTGACAAGTTGGCCACTGTTTCACTTCTGTATCCATTCTTACTTGGCATAGCACCTGATGATGTCTATTCATCCCACAACCCGAGAATTACAAACATTTCATTAATGCCTTCAACACGGTGTCATCAGTGTAGTTCTATTCTTTCTAAGTCAGGACAGATTTATTGAGCAAGAAGACACTTTTCCAACTACAGGAGTTTTATATGGCGTTAATAAACCTCGCTGTGAACAGTCTCTTCCAAGTTGCGTTGTGTAAAAATAATCTGAAGGTGGGAAGAATACAACAAATAAGTACGCCACTGGATTCCTGGGATTAATAGTTCATTTGCAGTGAGAGTGCCCTGACGTTATAGATTTCTGCCATAGGAGCACACCCATAGGATAGTTCTCTGGCAGCACACCCTTAGGGAAGTTCTGCTTCCTCCGTTTATCATACCGCTCTTACTAGCAGACACTGTTCCTTTTTGCAACACATTTCGTTTATTTTCCTTTTTGTTTATCTACCAAACTCTTCTACCACTTCAAGAGCCGTTTTCTTGTATGCTAAAAAGGTATCTAGTACCTCTTCCTTCCCAGTTAATGATTATACAGTATACTACACATGGCACGTTAATCAACATGTCTACATTATCTGTGCATTATTAAATTAATGTTATAAAAAAAAAAAAAAAAAAAAAAAAAACAAGAAAATGCGTGGGTGCAAGAGCCAAATAACTCACTATGAAAGATCTGTAAGGAGATTTCCTAAGCGTGCAAAAATACAACCCAAAAGGTATTTTTCTTGTAGATATATAGTACCAGGCTATTTGACACGCTGTCTTTAGCAACAAACTTTGGCAGCTGCACCTTCGTTTTCTCTTAATGTTCAGTTATGTTTTTTTGAATATCGATACAGAGTTCACAAATGACACAAGAGAATATTGGCGAGCCATATGCAAAATTACAATCGTAATATGGAGGAGCTGGAAAGCCTCATAACCTAACTAGAATGCGATCCAAAGTGTCCTTCCTCTCTCCAGCACATCCAACTCTGAATCAGCTCTCACGCTTCATTCTTTAGTCTCCCTTACAGTATTCGTTCCTAATCAGACTCAATTACGCTCATCCACTCACAGTCAGACAGACAACGCGAGGGATGCAGTCATTATTTGGGTTAACCATAACGGAGACCACTATTAATTGATTCACTCCAATATCTTTTATTCCTATCATTATTTTACTGTTTAAGTAAATTATTTAATTTAGGGAGATATACAAATCAGAATGAGGTTTAGGAAGACTGTGTCTAACATGGTCACTACCGTACAAAGCTAATAGAATCATCTGGAGGTGGCCAGAATAAAAAATAAAGTACATAGCAGAAGTAACAGGGCTAACATATTTTAATTGCGGCAGAAACAAAATAGTTATGAGGTCTGTGGGCGTCTGAGAGTAAGCGAAGATTTTTTTTTTTTTTTTAATGGCATACAACCAGAGGCCACTACTGAGTTAACTAAAAGCTTCTGAAGATAACTGTATATGCTGTAACAGTCCACACGCAGTCAAATGCAGAGCGAATCTTCGCGAAGGGAAAGTGATAGCCTGCCAAGTATGAATGGGACTGGGACTTCCATGCACATGAAAGTCAATGTATTCTAATAGCTATAGTTGTGTATGTCTGACCCTGAATGCCATAGATAGGACGGACAGGGTGCAAACACATGCCAGCATATGAAAGGGCATGTTACTGCACCCGCTTTAAAAGTTCGGCACGGCTTGGGTTTCGAGTCCTAGAAGCGGGAAACATGTAGATCACAAGTTGAACATGCTGCCACTACGCCGCTGCGACTTCCCCATCTGCGAGTAGCAATGATAATTCTTCGTAAATATCTAACCTTAGCAGAACGTTAAAGCTATAGAGTGCGGGTTACAAACTGCACGTGTTTAATGATGACAATTGAGTCTGGCAGCGGTGAAATTGTTTGTGGCAGTGATGGCCAATGCAATACAACCTGTCTCTGCTGCTAATTCAACTTCCGGAATGAATTTCTTAAAGCATGTCGGGTCTGACGTACCCAGTTAATTTAACAGCACCCCGTTTTTCACTATGGTCAGAGGCGGATCCGTCTTGTGCATCAGTGGAAATAGTGTCTTGTGACAACACCACCAGATGATATACTGCACATGAGGCTCTCTTAATTTGTTCAAATAGCATATCAAGAGGGACTCCAGCAATAACTGCTACCAGCACCTAACCAAACCAAACCAAACCAAAATTACCCCCCTCCCAAATCAACCCAGTACTAAGCTACCCCGATTCTGAAGGTGTGGAATATCGAGGGTTCCCGGACTCCCTCGCCAAGTCATCAGTGCGAGTAAACGTCAGTCAAGGGAATTAAGCAACAAGTTAAGCCCTGCGAACACTTTGGGATTTGGGCGAGGAGGGGCGGGGCGGGTAGAGCAGGGAAGGCGAAGGCGTGTGGGGTAAATCTGGCACAGCAGGCATTTACTTCACTTCGCCTGATAACTGCCATGATAGACGAGGGTCATTACCACCACACGGGTTTGGGTGTGATGCATGGTGGGATTGGTTGACTGAAAGAATGACTGACTGACCTATTGACTGACTAGCTGCGTTAAATGGCTAAATGTTAAACTGAGAGAGTGACTGATTGACTGACCTACTGACTGACAGAGAATTACTTACGATCTAGACGACTAAGCGAAAAAATGAACAGAAAGCTAACTTGATGACAGTCTTAAAGATGGACGGCTGATTAACTGACTGTCTGGATTAATGAATGGCAGCATATTAACTGACTTACTGACTGAAATGCTGAGAGACGAACTGGCTGAATTACTGACTGGTTGACTAACTCAAATGATGAGTGGATGGCTGAATGACTTGCTAACTGACAATAAGACTGACTGATTGACTAAGTACGTGAGTAACTGAAGAAACACTAATGAAATCTTACTTGAGCCTGGCGAACCTATCAACCGCTTTGAATCGATGATATCAATTTATCTGCGTCGCCAGTCTCGAGGTAAAGGAGAATAATGCGAGCCTATCTCCTTCTTGTTATTGTTGGAGAAAACTTTCAAATAAATCTTCTCCACCATCAAGCCATTATTCTTATAGCATTTGCGGTATTTTCACCTGGTATACTCTCTCTGCCCCTAGCTCCAAACCCATGCCACAGTCCTAGCATTCTTTGTCCCCTGTGCCCAGTTCTTTATCCCATTTCCTTACACTTTCAGTCTTACAGGATCTTATAAAATACACACTGATTCTCACCAATCCTACAGCACCCATTTCCAGAGGAAAATTTAATTTTCTGTTCCATCCCCACCACCTACCAAACTTTCATGTCATCGCGTCCATTTCTTTGCTCATCGTGCCCATTTCTTCTCCCCCCTTCCCCCAACTACCACATTTCGCACGATGCAGGTTATCCGGTTGACTAACGCACTTGATAATCTTATGCTGGCTACTTTCAAGGCGATTTTATACGGTTCTAGTGAGCCATGAAACACAAAACCGCCATTCATTAAGCCTGGGGTTGCACCGCCTCTTCATGTCTTGTACATGATCCTTGAAGGGGAGTCCGGTGTCATATGTCACTCCAAATATCTTAATGGATGGCGTATGACATTCATACACTGATAAGCGTGATGTGGAGGGAGTACATGAAAGCATATTCACTGCTGGTAATGAATGTGGTTATGAATTTCGCTGGGTAGTGGTCAACCTGTTATCTTTGACCCAAGTCGGCAGTATGTAGAGATTTTCTTGTTTGCAGTGTGCGTTGTGGTGTGTAGCTGCTATAGTGATGTCATCTGCATATGATAGAATGTTTTGGGGTGGCTGATGAGTAGGAATATCATGCTTGTATAGACTTAAGGAAGTGGATGAGTGAACGGCCCTTTGAAACTCTAAGTGTATTATGGAAATTTTGTGTTGCCAGTTACTTGCCCTGGAATGTAAGGTGCGCTTGTCTACTAGGCAAATAGTTGGCAAACCATCATTTGGTGTTGTTCTCCATGTTTGTGTCGACACTTGGTGGTTTAGTTTGCATCGGGCAATGAGACTGAAGGCATTACTAATATCTTTCGTTGGGAGAAGTGTGCATTGTTCGGGTGTCATACAGTTGATGTTGCACGATGCGTGTTGTGTGAGATTAATCAGAAAAGTGTTTGTAGAATGTATCTGAATAGATGCTGATGTTTTTGAGGACCTGAATGCCTTGTGGTCCTAAATGTTTTGGGTACAAGTTGCTGATATCATCCGGCCCTATTCATGTACAGTAGAGTGGTTAGTTTTCTTGATGATATTGCATTATTGTTCTGGAATGAAGGAGGCTGCATTGTGATAGAGTGGAAAGGACTGCTTATGTTGAGAGGGTTGTTTTTCAGTCTCAGTGTGTCTTCATGTTAAGTGACATGTTTGTGTAGAGGTTCACGCTTGTGTTTGCTTGTTCTTTGTAGGAAGGTATATGTTGGGTGTTGGAGGTGATGGCGACATGGGTCTTGGATGTGCATATTTGTGATTTCGTGATACTGTTATGAATTTTGTAGATCTGAGAGGAACTGGTGGAAATTAACTGCTGTTAAAAGCCCTTTCAGTTTTTTTTTTTTTTGTACTTATTTTGTTGCTGTTCTCACTCTTTAGTTTTTGGTGCCTTGTGATGGTGTCTTGTGTGAGGGAGAGTGGAGTTGTGCTTATGTTTGTCCCATTGTCTAATGAAGTGGGCAGTAGACAGTGTAATGTCTTCTGTTGCCTCGTGGAAAGTGATATCTGCACTGAATATTACTGTATGTTACTGAACTATGTACTGAACCTAGCAATGTTGATTATGGGTGTGTTGTTTAGTGTGCTGAAGTATTTTTGTTTCTTCATTGAATTTTGTCCAGTCTAGTTTCTTATAGTTTGTGTATGCGAGGCGTGATCACTTCATTTTGTGTGTGTTTCTGTGATGATAATGATGGGGAGATGATTTGTTGCAATTCTGAATTCTGTTCGCTAGGCAGAACTCACTGTAAATATTGGCGAACAGAATGTTGTGCCTTGGGAGGTTGGGGTGAGGTTTGTCTCCTATGGAATGATGGCGTATTGCGAGGTGTCACTGAGAATATACATTAGTTCCCGGCAATGATAATGTTAAGTGTTTGTGTTACAGGGAGTAACTGAGGGCTGTATTGCATTGGTACAACGTGGGAGGTTTTGCGGAGAGTAAATGTAAAAAACCTAAACTATTAGTTTGTGAACATATTTGACAGTGAATGACTGTATTTGTAATGTTGTGCATTTTAAAAACGAACTGTATTGTTTGTGGTGTGTTTCTGTAAAGTAATGATGAGTTAATGAATGGAATGAAGCCTCCTTCGTAGTCATCAGTTCTGTCTAAGCGGATACTTGAGTACTGTTTAACTTCGACGGTCTGTTGTGTGTGTGTGTGTGTGTGTGTGTGTGTGTGTGTGTGTGTGTGTGTGTGTGTGTGTGTGTGTGTGTGTGTGTGTGTGTGTGTGTGTTGCTGTCGATAAAGAATAGTACTATTTCTGAATTTTTTCCGTGGCCACCAACATTTAGCTGTAATATATTAATGTGTGTTCGAGGCGGTTTGCGTCTGGTGTGGACCTGTGCTTTAGGTGTGGTGATTGTGTGCCTGGGCTGAACTGTGATGTCTGCTGTTGTGTGAGTGGCGGGGTTGGAGGGGATGAGAGGAGCTCAGTTTGGTGCGATAGGAGGAGTATTTGTGGGTGTGTAGCACCTGTCACACTTCCGTGTGCTCTGGTACTGTCTGACATTTGTTAGTGTAGTGCATGTGATGTGGATCCATTTTCTCTACGAGGTGTATTGAACAGATCCGCGTGTTTGTCTTGTTCTTGTGATATGTTGGGAGCAAATACGGTATACATAACGTATTTGTGGCCAAGGATTGTTCTTAATGTCTCCAGCGAGTGTGAGAAGCATGGAAATGAACGACAGACAATCGTTTCTATCTGTTGCCAGACGCCTTAATCCCGTAAGGGGTGACCACAGACAAATCTCCTCCATATTGCCCTGTCCCCTGCCATTTCACTGCCCTCCCCCCAGCTTATACCCACCTCTCTCATATACCTTTCCTCTTCATCTCTCTATCTTATCCTCGGCCTTCCCCTCCCTCTTTCCCCATCCACCTCACTGATATACATTCTCTCCGGTAGTCTCTCTCCCTCCATCATTCAATTATTTCCCTTAGTGTAAAGCACGGCGTTGGGAGCAGTTGCCCCTATCCAGGAGACGCCGTTGCGTCAGGCTGGTCTGGGGTCCTCCTTGCAGGATGCAGGGCAGGATAAGGATGTTTTATTCCCAGACTGGAGACCCATCTGCTTCTCTCTATCCAGGGCAACAGCTGCACCATGGGAACGTTCTTCTCCACCACAGGACAGATATAAATTGCACAGATACGGACTAAGAAGGTAGATAGCCGAATAACAACGGAATAAATAGACAAATAAAATAAGCAAGTAAACAAGCACATGAGTAAAATGAATAGTCCACCAAATTATTTTAAAAACTGAGAAAAACGATAAATAACGAGTCGTGTAAGCAGATAAACTAGAGTCAAACAAGCACACAAATGGCATAGATATCTAATGACCCACCACGTCAATGATGCTGTGGAGGGCGAGGCCGAAGACGACAGAAAGCGCCTCGGAGGAGTTCCTGGCGGGGCGGACCGAGGCGTCATAGTTGGCCATGAGGTAGCGAGTGAGGCGGTACTCCTGCTCGTCGCTCACCACAACCACCACTGCAAGAAGGAGAAAAAGGGGTAATTCACTGGGCTTCAGGGATACTGGGAGAGGGGACATTTTAAGCTGAGTCAAACTTGGCCAAGAGGTTGTGGGTGAAAAGGTACTTCTGCTCATTTCTCACTACAACCACCACTGCAGGAAAAAGAAAAGTTTAGAAAACTTCTGAGAGGCCTCAGCCATCAAAGTACTTCAAGGGCCTTGACGTTAGGGGAAGTTTACGAGGTTTCAGACATTAAAGAGAGTTTAGGAGGGCTTCAGACATCTGGGGGAATTCAGTAGCGCTTCATACATTTAATAGGTTGTAGAGGACCTCGGAAATTAGGTGGAATTTAGGGATCTTTCGACATCAGAGGCAATGATCATTGCATATCGAATAGCACGGTAGTAAAGGGGACATCATGCTTAAGAGACTTTCCTACACATTGCTCTAAAGCTATCAAAGCCGGAGGATACAATGGAGACTTTAGTGAGACTTCAAACATTAGAAGGACGTGTTATGAGGTCAGATAACTGGGGCGCTTCAGAAAATCACCAGTACAGGGAGATACGAGTAATAAAAAGAGGGTGAGGGACATCTTTAGGAGAGAGAAATTAGATTTCAAGGACAATCCGAGGATATTGACATGAAACATCAGTAGACATCAGACATCAGTAAACATCAAGGGAATTTTAGATACCAGAGAACATCCAAAAATACATCTATGAAGGCGAAGATACAATAATTACCAGGAATAGTTCAGTTTCTCATGTACATTTATGGTAATTGAAAAATTTACTCTTGCCATTTCACAGAATGATAATACATCCTTTCCAATTTGCTAAAATATTACTGGTAAGGATAACAAAATCTGTTAAGGTTTTCAAACGGTTTCGATATACTGTAGGAGAACTACTGGGAGCAAGTGGAGAAAATTCTCTCATGCCCCCCCTCCACACAAATCAGTCCATTTTATGACAATGGAATATAGGCTCGGGGTGATTATGATAATGATGCTGATGATGAAAATAATAATGATGATGATGATGATGAGGAGGAGGAGGAGGAGGAAGAGGAGGTGGAGGAGAAGGAGAAGGAAGAAGAGGAAGACATCATGACTACTTTATAAACCGTCAGTTTCAGTCACCAAATTCCACTAAAGGTAGCCTACATACTAGATACGAGAAATCTTTCCCAGACAATTTACCAATCAACAAAAATGTAGATCGAGATTCAATTTCACGTATAATTTTAAGTGTCTCCCAGAACTTGTTTCTGCTCTGCCTAAATTATCCGGACTATGCGTACGTACTTTTCCAATCCATAATTCTTGAAAACAAACCAACATCTGCCCAGTTTCAAAGGAAGGAAGTTCCTCTGGATCCTCTAATTACAGACTGATACACTATCACATCTTCTCTTTGTAAAATATTTGATATTATCATTAACTGACACATGACTATCCATCGCGGATCAAACGACTTAATAGGAGCTTTCGCGCGCCTTGAGAAATGCCAGATTTCACCAATATTTTAATTTTTCAGATGGAAAAAAAAATCACATGTCGGGCAATAATTGAATGTCCTTTTTAATGCATCTTACTTGTTGTAAAAATACATAAATATTCTATTTCTTCTCTTTTAAACAGTATTGTGTCAATGCAGCATGAACAAAAGTAATTATAAAAAAAACATTCCACAGCGGTTGCGGCCTGGTTTATGCATGCCTAGATAACGGAAATTAGTTATAATTCATACTAACAAATTAAACTCCCTATAAGTAAGAATAAAACTCAAATCGCTTCAAAAAAACATGTCGATATTTAGATGCTGCCTCCGGTAGAACATGTTTTCCGAGGAAACCGAAACAGCCTTCTGTCTTCACTGGCTGATCTGCTCATCACCTGTGCCTACTTCGTACGTCAGGCAGCGCTAAGCTTCGGTACGCCTTAATATATTAGAGTCTAATAAATATTAAACTATAGGTAGACCATATGTGCCATTTTTTTTACAAGTAAGATTATATACAAGTGTCAATATTCATACGCCTTTTTTAATTCTTACAGTCCAAAAACTGTCTTCTTGGCAAATATTGTACTAATCTTCTTAGGGAAGAATATACAAATATATTATTCTATCGGCGATATTTTGGGTGAAATAGCATAAATAAGAGTGATTTACATTTTTTAAAAATCTATTTGCTAACCAATATCGTAATTATCGATCAGAAAAATAACACTGAAATTTAACTAATACCCCCTTAGCCCGCAGAGACGAAAACGAGACATAGTTTCTGGCGGTGTCTGGCAGATTCTCCTCTTTGCGCAAACACTCCTATTAATGACAGACAATGTTATTTTCGGCAAGAAAGATCGACTGTTGGTGTACTCACTCTCTTTACCCATATAATCCATCAGTTAAATGACCAGTGCAAAGAAGCCCATGCAGTGTTCCTTGATATTTCTGTGTTTTTCAAACTCCTTGCTGCCTATCATATTTTGTCACGCTGATCTTATATCTCAGCAACAGAAATATTGTAATGGTAGATGATGTATATTCCAATTTCCATTCAGTTAATGCACATGTGTCACGAAGATCAGTCCTGGCTTAAACTCTGTTCCACATGCACATTAAAAATCTTTTGTCTGCCACCCATAATCCCATTCACCTAACAGCTCCCTTTAGGCTATTTCGCTTAATTTTACCTAAAGCAGTGGTTCTTAACCTATGGGTCGCGACCCAATTTTGGGTCGCCAAGCCATTTGGAGTGGGTCGCCAAGAGACAAATATTACTGATATGATTAATGTTGTATACTATTACTTTTTAACATATTACCGTACTTGTCGATACTTCACACTTTACATTCTCTCTCTCTCTCTCTCTCTCTCTCTCTCTCTCTCTCTCTCTCTCTCCTCTACAGTAGGCGATTGCATTTGGCTTAAAAAAAGATTATTACCATGCACACAACTGGGAGTAGCGTACCGGTACTGTACATTTTATATTTTAAAACTTAACCGTTTTCATTTCGGAGTAATGATGCCCAGCTCATGGCTTACGTATGGTACCGAGGTCCAGAAGACATGGAAGAGGAATTTCTGTTCTGTCGGCCATTACACACAACCACAACCAGAGAAGATATTTTCAGTACTGTGGACTCATTCTTCAAGGAAGAAGGACTTCAGTGGAATCAGTGTTTTATGTCTGTTGTGACTGTGCACCAGCAATGCTGAGAGTACGTCATGGCTTCATTGCTAGAGTTAAAGAAAGAATCCATTCGTGCTGATTGTTCACTGTCTCCTTCACCGTGAGAATCTTGCTTCTCAGGGGTTGTCACCTGAGTTACAGAAAGTGATGCAGGAAGTCATCCAGGTAGTCAGTTTCATTAATCTAGGGCTGTGCCCTCCAGGATCATCAGTCGGATGTGTTTTGATTTTGGTTCAGAACATGTACACGTGTTGTACCACTCTGAGGTTAGGTGGCTGTCACGAGGAAGGGTGCTCCAACGGTTACCTGAAATGCGGAACGAAACTGAGATATTTCTAGCAAAATAGAATCATTCACTGGCCCCAAAGATTCTCTGATTCAAAGTAGGTGATGCAAATGGCTTATCTTGCAGATATCTTTGCTGAGATTAACGCCTTGAACATTTCAATGCAAGGTCACGATCAGACATTAGTTGGGCTGTCAGAGAAGGTAACTGCATTCAAGGGGAAACTGAAGCTGTGGAAGAGTAAAACTGAGACTGGGAAGACTGTGTCGTTCCATCTTTGAGTGAATTTCTGGAAGACGAAAAATTTTCTCTCACCCAGGTCCAAAGCATCATTGTGGAACATATCTCCAGACTAATCGAAGAGTTTTTTACTACATTCCTGAGAATGTGATGAAATACGCCTGGGTAAGAAATCCCTTCAGCATTGAAGCTGAAGACTTACCTGACGAGATTTCGAACATCAGCTACCTCCAGGAGCAGCTCATCGAGGTTCAGAATGATGAAACACTTCGTTATGATTTCAGGAAACAAAACGAATCACTGAGCTCATTCTGGATCAGAGTTTACAAATAAAAGAAAATTCTTGGAGGTGAAGCCCTGAAAGCACTCCTTCCTTTTGCTACAACTCATCTGTGTGAGACAGGATTTTCTGCACTCACACAGTACAGAAACCGACTACAACCAGAGCATGACCTAAGATGCAGTCAGTCATCTAAATCACCCGGTTTGAGAAGCTGACTGAAACTTTTCAGTGCCAGGGATCTCACTGATTATAGTACTTTATGTCTCAGACAACATCCAAAATAGTGACTCTCTCCGTAATGGTCAGAGTAAATAGGTGTATCATGAACATGAATGAATTATTTTGATTTTCTGATCTTCGATTTATTTTTTTCCTGCCAAAATGTGTTGATATTTTAGTTCTTAGAAGTACATATAATAAAAATGAAATATATTTATTATGACATCAATAAAATATTGAAATATTACTTTGGTTTTAGTCACATGATATGACACATATGTTTGTTTCAGTTCTGGTGCAGAGTAAGTTTACGAGGGTTTGGGTCGCCATATAGACCATCTTATGGATTTTGGGTCGCCAAGAAAAAAGGTTAAGAACCACTGACTTAAAGGATATTCTAAGTGTAGTAGTTCCACTGATAGCATGACTAGTTCATTTACCGTCACTTTTCCTGAAATTTATCGTAAACTTAAGCAATAAAACTTAACTTCATTCCCTATGATGACATCAATATTAAGGAAGCTCAAAGATGGTTTGTGTGCGTGTGTGTGTGTGTGTGTGTGCTTCTATGAGCTTGAAAGACACTACGGTCTAGTGGCAAGAACCCCTAGTTTTAGCCAGGGTGCACAATTTATGTACAGTGATATTCATACATAAACATCCTGTGTGCTCCTCTGTGTGACTTTTTTGTGTCTAGGGAAAGCTCAGTCAGTGTTATCAATGTCAGTCCTGCATCATTTATGCTGCTCTTGCTCCTGCCACATCCACGCTTGCCTTCCCAGCAACAAATGAATTACCATCATGTGAGTTTATGGTGGATCCCATTATACGTATTACCTTCTAAAATGTAGTGAAGGGGCTGAGAAAAATATAAACTCAGAAGTTTATCATTACCAATCTCTCTGATAAGTGACAAGATACTTCTAACTACCTGTACCTGACTGTGTAAAGGCTAACTATGTCAGTTAAATGTTTACATCAGCCAGGATCGCATAAAGCTGGCGTACGAATAGTGGTTGAGATGGGATTCCGTGAGTGTTTTTTTTTTTTTTTTTTTTAATGCAAGGAAGATGGATCCAAAGGCCTGAACCCCGTAAGATTGCTCACTCCGAGAAAAAGCAAAAACATGATAACATGGAGACAAATTTATGAACAATTCATTTCAAGATACCTTGACACACTAGGTATGAGAGACTGGAGGTCATGGTCAATAGCAAATAAAGACAGAGTGTCCAAAACTTACCAGCTGCATACGTAAAGGACTGGGAGCAAAGGTTAACTCTTGCAGTAGAGAGTTGGACAGAAAAGGGATAAAAGTTTGTTGCAAGACAGGCGCTAAGTTCCCGCCGTAGCTGCAGAGGGATGCAAACAGACATTTCAAAGGAACAGTGACCACTGAAGTAGAGACAGAAAAGAGATAAAGATGCAAGAATGTGGTGAAGAGACCGAGGTTGAAGGAGGCCAGTAAAACGTGGAGAGTTAATTAATTAAAAGCCTTTAACTCCACGTTGTTGAGAAGAGCTGTATGTGGGAAGCCTCCCAAAATATGAGAATTGTACTCCTCACAGGGGCGAATAAAACCCGAGTATAAAGTCAACAACTGTACAGGGGAAAAGAAGTCATGAAGTTGGCTTAGCACACTTATTATTTTGGAAGAAGATTTTACAAGAGATAATACGATCTTTCCAAGATAAATCCCGAGAGAATGAAACCCTAGGGGTGTTTAAATATGATGCAAAATTTAGTGGGATATTCTCACAAATTAAAGGTTACTCCTGCAAATGATTTTGACAGTGAAAGATGTAAGCATTGAGTATTTGATACAGATAAAAGTAGAAGTTTAGTTTAACCCCAGTTAGAGATATGACCAAGGTCAGACATTAGGTGTACCATAGCCTCATCCCTTGTTTGTTGAAGCAATTGCTGAGATGGACTTTGTGAAAAGGGAATGGAAAGGTGAATGGTGAAGTCATCATTGTATGAGTGGATAGGGTTAGATGTACAGCCGAGAAGGTCATTGATAAAAAAAAGAAAGAGAGCTGGTGATAGGACAGAGCCCTGAGGAACACCGCTATTGATATCTCATGGAAAGAATGGTGGCTGTCTTCAACAGAAGCTGTAGAAGGCGCTGGGTATCAACATGAAAGCATAAGTCCTGGAAGCAATTAAGGAAAAAAAGGATGAGGTCATTAGTTAATAAACTTTATAACACTGAAGTCAACAACAACAGAAATATCTGCACTGCACTTTGATATTGCTAGTACTTACAGCCGTGAAGCAAAAATAAAGTATTTCTGAAATAATGTAAATGAAGTAAATATTTTTAAAAATACGCAATAAGTAATATATGACATAAACGATGGATGAAATCAGCGATAAATAAATATATGATAAATTAGGGCAAAACGGTCTCACCGTTGATGCTGAGTGGCAACAGTAGTAAACAATGAAACCAGATAAAAAATGAGGTAAATGAAGTAATGAATTTATAAAGTTGAAAAGAAAAAGAAAACAAGCACTAAATGGTATGACGTGCGAAGTAAATGACTTACCGTTAATGAGAAAATTCAGTAATAATGTGATTAATAAATGAGGTAAATATTAAATGACGTGAGGTAAACGAAGCTACCATTGAATGAGGTAACAACGAACAGGACTTACTTTTGACAATGAACGTGATGACACACTGCAGGAAGCTGACCCACCGTAGTCTAGCCACACGGGCCATGGTCCTCCACTCACTGTCGTTCACTTTAACTCACTTTCCCACTTTTCTCTCTGGTTCGATGTGTCTCCCTTTTTTCTCCTTTTTCTCTGGCTCACCGTTATCTTATTTTCTATCATCTCTGTTTCATTTTATCTCTATTTCTCTTGTTCTTTCTCCTCTCTTGCTCACTTTAGTTTTTTCCCTTGTGCTACTTCTCTCTCTCTCTCTCTCTCTCTTTGTTTTTTTTTTTACTCACTTTGCTATTTTGTTAGCATTCTGTTTTTACGTTTATTTTTCTTTTCTTTTCTATTCTTCGATGGGTCTATTCTTACATGTCCCCTCCTTTTTTCTTGATTTTTTTCCTTTTCACAGTCTCATTTATTTCCCTGCATTGCACATAATTTTCTTTATTTTTTGTATGTCCTTTCCTTAGTCTATATATTTGTTTTTTTACTTCATTCCTTCCTTCTTTCTGTTCTGTTTTATTGTCTTCTTTCTTCACTCACTTCCCTCCTTCCATATATTCAGACTGTTCTTGTATTCGTCTTTCTTTGTTTCACGTCTGCTTTGATTCCCCCCTTCTTCATCTGCTTTTCTTGTTCCCACTTCGTGCGCAATATTTTCCTTACTCTTGTCCCAATTCGCCTGTGCATCACCTGCGTTTATTGTTTTTCTTACATCTTTTTTTTTCCTTCATCATAAGTTTTCCTTTGCTTTCTATACTTATCTTTCCCTTCCAGCTTTCTTTCTGCCAGCTACTTCTCTTGTTTTAGTTACCCCAACACTTCCCTCCGGCTATTTTTTTTTCCCCATACTAACTGTCTCTCTTTTACAATCCTGCTCTCTCGCTCTTCTCACTTTTTTCAGTATTTATTCTTTCCCTCTTTGTTTTCTTTACTCCTTTCTATCCCTTTCCAATGCCCCTAACTCACCCCCCTTAACACTCACTCCCAGAGGCTCATGTGGAGAAGGTCTTATCTGTTTATATAGAAATGGCTACATACTCGATGCATCACGTAGCACTCGCACAACAATTCACTGCACTAATATTGTTGACAGGAAACACTGTTTTTTCTTCATCAGTTCTTCCAAGACACTGTAGTTACTGGGTAAATGATATACTTGTTTATTTGTTTCAACCTGCGTTTCTGCCATCCATTTTTTCACTTATCCCACAGGCTTCCAGATCTGAAAATAAAACAAAATCTTAATGTGTATGTCAGTAATGGAAATACAACAGTACATCAAAAGGCTTGCAACAGTGTAGTTAGAATCTCTCTATCTGAAATGTTAACACTCGGGTTTTAATGAGTTATCTCAGCTGGGTAACATTGTCTAGATCTAGCTGGAATACAATACTAGATTTGTCCCAAGCGACATGGTTAATGGTAGCCATATACTAACATGACCTCCGATATTCACTTTCAGCGGCATAAAATTGTCTGACGTTAGGTGATGTGGAATACTAACGTTGTTTCAACCATGAGAATATTAATGTATAGCAACACAAACCACATCTGACCATGACAGCTGTTTTAGATACAGACTGAAAATCTGCTTGATCCTCATTGTAACATTCATTCAGCTGGCTAGGGAGAACTTCATGCGTTGAAATGAAATACCCGGGTGGCTCAACTACTAGGCTATACAAACATTCGACCATCTTCTCCGAAAGGGGGACAGTGGACTGCAGATGGACAATTAAGACCACAGCCCACGGGTTAATATTTCAGCTGAGACTGGGGTCACAGTAACATCAACAACAAGAACACGTGAAAATCAGTACTGGGATCCGTCAACACTGTCACCCCTCTGCACCACCTCCCTGTACCCTGTCAACTTCGACCTCTGACCTATGAACCAGTAACTAATACTGAAGCAAAAGTTTTTGACGTTATGTAGACTAGAACAAGATATCATGTTTATAATACTTTCACACACTCAACTAGTCATTTACTATGGCCTTACTCAGGTCTATCAGTATTATCGAGCATGTCACAATTACGGAACTTAAATTTGTAGTTATTGCCACATTTTTTTTTTTCTATCAGATCCCTCTAACCTACGATTTCTTCCGATGAATGCAGTGTATCTAGGCATCTCATCTCAATATTAATACATCTTGATTTTCACTTTGTCTATCTGCGTCCTTTGAACGAGACAGTTTATATTGGTTATATATATAGGCATGGGCACCTCTCTCACCCTTTTTATTTGCTCTTGCAAACGCATGCGCACGCTAGTCTGTGTGTGTGTGTGTGTGTGTGTGTGTGTGTGTGTGTGTGTGTGTGTGTGTGTGTGTGTGTGTGTGTAAAATACCGGCTTCCTACCAAAACTCTTACTAGAATTCCGTTGCCTCCATACACAATGGAAGGCCACCGTGTCCTGCCGTAGGATTATTCTGATATGCACTAAAGATATCCTGATGGCACTGCTGTTCATGTTGAGCAACCATGCCTGCAAGGGGTTGGGTGTACCTGTCTGTATTATATTCCAGTCACACTTGCCTTATCCAGGCTTTTGTCTCCTCCACACTCATTCTTCTCGTTGGCACTGCAGATGTTGTAATTCCTCTTCTTCAGCAATTTATTTTGTCCTTTTCACTAATAATCTCAGGTTCCTATGACTCACTCTCAGGTGAGCATAATCGTCTGGTGTTGACCAGCTTTAACGCCACGTGTACTCTTGAAAAACAAAAATGTGATTTTAACTCCCACAATGTAGAATACTAATCGCATTTTGCCAAGACTGACGATACTAGTCTAGCAAGCAAGCTGTTTGCAGAATCGTTTAACCTTACGGAACTTGTAAAACAACCAACCAGAATACCAGATAATCCTGACCGTAATGCCCATCTTTTGGACCTATTAGAGACATATAACCCAGATGAATGCAGGACAGAGGTACAAACACCACTTGGATCCTCCGACCACAATCTCATGAAACCCTCATTCGTCAGTTACCCTTAACCTTCCCGATCACAACCAGTTAGGGTGACCAGATGGCACTTTGGTAGGGCGGACTGGGATGGAAATAGAAGTTATCAAGCTGATAATCCATGGCAGTTTTCCTTCTCTGCTGATATCAGTTCCACCCAGTCCTACATTAATGGCAACACAAGTTGGTAGGGAAATATTCACAACCTGTCAACGATTAATTGGGAGATTGGACTCCTCAAAATGGTTCAACTGTAATTGTACCAGAACAATGACCCAAAAGTCTTTTAGCATGTAACGCTTACTTAAATTAAAAAACTCGATCAATTTAAATTTGCTAAAAAGCATGCAAACTCAGTACCGTAATAAATTTCACCAAATCTAACCTTCTTCGGAACCAAGAATCCAAACTGTTTAACAATCCTAAGTACAATTACAGTGAAGTAATCCTAATGACAGTTAATTATTCTTGACAATTATCAGTTGTTTCAATAATAACTTTATCAATTCATCACCCATTTCCACACTAAAATTATCAGAAGGAAACACTGTAATTGCCACTCGTTGAAAAGGTGGCATTCTTGCCAGTACGTGTACCAGAAATGCTACCTTAGAGGAAGTCTGTCAAACGTTCCTGTACTAGACCATGACGCAGCCGAAATTGCTCCACTAAAGAACAAATTTGATCAGTAAAATCTAGCTTACATAATTCATCATCCGACAAAGCTCCAAGTCCAGATGAAACTCTTCCCCATAACTTGCTATTTTTATAGTTAAATTATTCAGAATATGCATAGGCACTTTTTCATTCCCCAGTTCTTGGAAAGAAAGTAACATCCACTCAGTTCCTATGAGAGGGAATTCTTCTGATCCATCTGATTACAGCCCTATTGCTATGACGTCTTCTCTTGGTAATGTATTTGATTTTGTCATTAATAAGGACATTGTTAAACTTCTTGAACCAAACAACTTAATAAGTGACTGACAGTATGATTTCGTCACAAGAGATCCACAGTTGAAATAATCAGTCTCACATTCATACAGTCTTTCAAGGAACTGACCAAATTTGAGAAACCCATTCAGTAGCCCTTTATATTTCTAATTTTTTTGTCAGAGTGTGGCACCATTACCTGCTCCCCAAACTCCCTTGCTGCGGCCTATTATCTTTTAACCCACTCTTCTCCCTGTATCTCAGCAAAAGATAAAAGTGAAGGTAAATGATGTATATTCATACTTTCACTCATTTAATGCTGGTGTGCCACAAGGAACAGACTTGGCTTCAACCCAGTCCTTCATTCATGTTAATGATGTCTGGCATCCATAATCCCATTCATTCTTATACAGACGACTCAGTGCTCCATAGTTCGATTACACTTAACCACCCATTTAGAAACATGAACATTTCTAACTCCCAGCTCAGAACAATAATCTTCATAAATCAAGACTTATCAAAGTTTACTGAATGGGCATAGAAGCGCATTGACTTGTTCAATGTTAGGAAAACCAAATATATCCAATTTACTAATAAACAGGTATTGCTTGAATCGTATATTACCTTCAGTGAAACCAATATTCCAATCTCTATAAGTATTTAAATACTCGGTGTTTCTCATAACAATACCTTCAGTTGGGTCTCTCTCGTTAGACCACCTACTAAAACCGTCAGAAAAAATGAATAATTGTTCAGAATCAATAGCTTCATCACTGACGAGCAGTTAGCTATAATTTGTAAGAGTCATGTGCGCTCTCAGCTCTAATATTGCTCATCCTTGTGGAGTAGATGTGGAAAGGAAGTATTACAACAAGTGGTCAGTATTCAGAACAAAGCTATGACAATTAATAACCCTGCAGTCATAAATGAGCGACCTCCCTACAAGTAAGATGGAATGTTGCCTTCTATTGCATTATTATAGAGATTTTTTGATGGCGAATGTGAAGACGATTCATTATGCCACCTCCACGCCTTCCCCTTTTACACGGATATCTGATGGGGATAATGATTTGACTGTCACTCTGCCATATTGTAGAACTTCAGTTTATCAGAATTCCTTTATTCCCGGAACTACCTGTTTTTGTAATTCGCTCCCTCAAGTCAATTTCTCCCACAAACTTTAACCTACGGTACAGATTTTTTAATGAATGGAGGACACCTGTATGGAAGTTCTTTTTTTTTTTTTTTTACAATTTTTTTTTCCTCCTTCGCTTCATCTTGTTAAAAAAAAAAAAAAAAATGCGGTTGAAGCAAAACTAGGAGATCTGAGAAGACAGAAAAACAACCTAAAGTATAAGTTAAATTGTGGGATTGGTTGGTTGGAACAATGACAAATGGTATTCAATCTGGAAAAATGCAAGGTGATGCCACTGGTTATGTACATCGAAGAACCAAGTACTCTTTGTTAGAAAATGAAATCAACAATACTGACTTGGAAAAGGACTCGCTCTACTAATCAGCATTTACCTCAAATTCATCAAATACTGCATGAAGTAAGAAAGAAAACAGAGATGATTTTAAGTATGCAAAGACACAGTTCGGGTACGAAGATAAGGAAATGTTCCTCCCTCTGCACTCTTCTCTTATGCGGCCGCATCTGTACCACGCAATCCACTTTTATTTGCATGCCCTGAAGAAGAAGAATGGAAGGCTTGAGAGATTCTGGGTGCGGATTGCTAAACTGTTCCTATCCATCATTACAGATCAGGCATTTGTGTGGGCAGCTAACACCGGTTTTCACAATCCTTCGTAGATTTAAAAATAAGGACTACCAGCACATTGTTGAAATCCGACTAGGAATCAAGGATGGAAGCTTGACTTGAAGCTTTACCAACATAAATTAGGCAAGACTTGCAATACTGACTACTGGCTAACTGCACTAGTAGTTGACATTTCCTCAAGACTCCAGTTCAAAGCAACGTTAGATATCTTTAAGGCTTAACTTACTGGAAGAATTTTTCCTTTTTTTTTTTTTTTAATTTCCAAGCCCACCCTTGTTCCCCAGGGTTAGATATTCTTCCTTTTCCTTGTCCCTCTATGGATGGGAGAGGTGGGTAAGGACAACCTTCATCTTGATTAGGCCTATACTTTTCTCTCATCAGGAGAGTAGCAACGTGTACCCGTTGATTATTTTCATGGTATCTCTTCAGTATGGATCGAAAGACCTTTTGAGATACTACATGTCCTTGTAACTCTCTCTCTCTCTCTCTCTCTCTCTCTCTCTCTCTCTCTCTCTCTCTCTCTCTCTCTCTCTCTCTCTCTAATGCATCAGCCACAGACCTTGAAGTGGAAGGTAGAAGTCAGCATCTAATCCCAATATCTCTCGTTAACTTTGCACCGCTGCCTGATTGCACTAGCATGAAATTCATATCTGTCATCCCCTATTGTTTTTTCGCAGCATGAAAGGATAGATAGATGAATAAATGGATAGATATTTAGAGAGAGGGGGGGGTGAGAATCACAGGTTATTATTATCTTTGGAAATTATAGTGAAAATACGAAAGGAGGAAAAACAGTAACCCTAATATGAAAGTAAGAAAGATGATGCTCAAAGCCTGAGAAAAAAATTGACAGAAAGAAAACGAGGAGGAACATGATTACCAAAACTAACGAAGAAAACCTCTCTTTACTTAGAACATTACTACAATGAAAATTATTTACGGAATACTGTATGCGAGTCGGAAAAGTTATATCATTAATACAAGAGTTACAAAAAATACAGGATAAGATGAAAACGAGAGTGGAAGTATGAAATGAAAGACGACAAACAAAAAAGTAAGTGGAGGAAATATACGGTATTATTGAAAAAAAAAAAAAAAAAAACGAGGAAGAAAAGGATGAGTGAAATGTAAGAGATGGAAAAATGGCCATACATGAGCAGGAAAGTGATAGTCGAAGCATAAGAGCAAACTATAACAGTAAACATTAGACAGAAAATATGAAACCTAGAATACGAGAGAATATTTCTGGTGGCGAAAAATACTAGAGAGCGACAGGTGTGTGTATGTGTGTGTGTGTGTGTGATATGGTAGATATTATATACCATCTTGACAAACCAAAATTCACACACTAATTATATCGCTTCCAAAATCTTTCTAGGGTACATCCTCGGTAAAAAGTTCCTATAGCAAACACTCTCAAAGCTGTACCAGTGTTAATTAGATCATGCAAACTATAAAAAAAAAAAAAAAAGATCTTGCTTCATTAACCCCTTGAAATAGATTTTTTATTTTTCTGCTTATTGTTGCCACCAGACGATTATAAAAAGGTGACGAACGACCTTTCACTGTGAAGAGATTAGTGAGGCTGTATCTGCAGTAACTCATCTGTTTCAAAATATCTTTCCTAAACAAAATATACGCCTTTGAAAAAAAAATCAGGAATCTTATAATAAACACTAGATTAGCAAAGTAATTATTGATCAAGTATCCTTCCGCTTCCAGCTGTCGTCTCCTTCCGTTAATATGCATTTCTCTTTTTCCACAGTAAATTACTCCCAGTCCGCGAAAACCAGTTTCAGATAACTACATTTAAGGTCTCCGAGAAATATGTAGTTACCATAATTAAACTCAGCGATAACCAGTCGCCACGCTTTGTATCAAAACGTATCAACACCACATACATTCATCCACACTGGTTCTGTCGTTCCTGTGCAGTTACTTGTTTCCAAAACTGTTGCTCTCTCTCTCTCTCTCTCTCTCTCTCTCTCTCTCTCTCTCTCTCTCTCACACATACATCAGCGACAACCCATGAAGCGGAAGGAACAAGGTCAGCGAGTAATATCAATATCTCACATTAACGCTGCACCACCGCCTGAGTGCACTGCCACGAAATACACATTTTTGAAAGCCTGTTTCTTCCCAGAGTGAGATGTGTGTGTGTGTGTGTGTGTGTGTGTGTGTGTGTGTGGAGAGAGAGAGAGAGAGAGAGAGAGAGAGAGGAGGGGGTGATCCTATGCTCTTAATATCTTTGGAAATTATAACGAAGATACGAAAGGAGGAACAATTGTATCTGAAATATGAGAAGAACAAAGATTGTGCTCGAAGGCCGACAGGAAAATTTACGTAAAGAATTCGTAGTGGAAAATGATCATCAAAATTAGCAAAGGAAACTCTGCTGTAGCTATTGTACCACTGTAAGGAAAATTATGCTCAGAATACAGAACGAGAGCAGGAAAAAATTAATTCAGAAATACAAGAAGAGGAAGAGTGATCCTAGAAAAAGATTTTTAAAGTCGAGGCATAAGAAAAAAAATCACAATCGAAAACACAAGGGGAGGAAATACGCAACAGGAAAAACGAGGAGGAAAGATGATGACGGAAATGTTGTTGATCAACCCTTATGCCTGGCCGAGCAGACCCATCAACCGCAAGCAAACAACCGCCCCTGCAGGTCCCTCTAATGCCGTGACCTGATGTTCTCTAGCGGTCGACAGCTGGGGAAAAGTGTGGAGGTTTGTTTCATGGATGGACGCTGCATTTGCGTCACTCCACCCAGTTAACAGGGGTACCATAAAGGCTCTACTTCTCTCAGTTAATTGTTTATATGGTTTGCAATCACATTGTAAATGGTTTCCTGAGTTACAAGAATCCAGTAGCATTACCAATGTCACTCACTGTAGAACCATCTGAAGTGGAAAGAAGAGTAATAAAAAGTGGTAAAAAGTACAAAGAAAAGTAGGAAGAGAGGAGGGCAGACAGAAACGGAATGATGAGGGTGAAGGAAGAAGCACCACTATATCAGGTGAGTAAGAGGAGAAAAATATTTAGTGACCATGCAAATGAGGGAAAATGAAAGTCGAACTATAATATCTGAGAAAAAAAAATACAGTAAACGTAAGATATACAAGATCTCATTCCTAAACTATAATAGAATGTTTTTGTATCGAGAAGGTACATGAGAACAAAGAATGTGTGTGTGTGTGTGTGTGTGTGTGTGTGTGTGTGTGTACATTATACCTTTAGGATTACGCAGCAGTCAGAATCTATGCCCAGTGAAATGTAAGACAGGGGTACGGGAAACCGTTTTATGGAGGAGCTTGAAAACCCAAAATTCACGCTATAATTACGGAGCTTTATTTATTCACAGGATATCCCTAACGTGAAAAGTTACTCAATTAATCTCTCCCAAGGCTGTGGCAGAGTTAAAATTAGTCCATGCTAAACTTATATATAAAAGAATCTTGCTTCCTTAACTTCTTGAGTTGGATGACTTTTTTTTTTCTATTCTTTCTGTTAGACTACTTTATTCATGTTAGGAAAGACCTCTGCCTTGGAAAAGACTAATAGGGCTGTATCTAGCTTCCCTGTTTCAAAAATTGTCTCCTAAGCTGAGTATAAACCTTTAAGAATAGGAGCAATTTTATATTTAGGACCAGATTAGCAAAGTTATTCCTGACCGAGAATCCTTCAGCGCCCACCTGGCCTTCCCTCCAATAATGTGATTTATAACAAATTACATGTGGTAGGTGGTGGCGCTCACCATCCACTCACTCGATGTAGTGCTGCTCTCAGGTGTCTGCTCTTTCCTCTCCTCCATCCTTCTTTCCTTCCATCCTCTTCTGTCTTTCTTTCCTTCATTCTTTCTTTGTCCTGCCTACGGGTGACATTACACTCCCTCTCTGTCTTTCTTTCCTTCATTCTTTCCTCTTCCTTTTGTCTGTGGGTGACTCTACACTGAGTAACAAGCCAACTGGTTTCCTGTACACCAGGAAACCATTTACTACGCTGGATGGTAACCATATAACCAAATTTTGGCGCCTGGTGGTTTAATGGGTAATTACGGCGCTCCAATCGGATTGAACTGGTGAAGGTTTATATCCAAGGGATGGTTGGGGTTTATTGCTCACGCAATGCCACTCTGGGATGAGTGAGGCTGGTCATTCTCATCTTAAATGTCAAGACCAACTTGCCTAGCCCCGGGCTCCTACGCTTCTCATGGGGCAACGTAGGATTGGATGATGAATGAATGAATGAACAACAAATTACTCCCGTTCCTGCCTAATCCAGTCGTGAATGGCTGTATACAAGGTCTCCGAAAAATATGCAGTAACCACAGTTAAACTTAACGTTAACCAGTCACCACGTTTCATATCCAGACCACATGCATGTAGCTACAATGACTCTGGTGCTCCTGTGTTGTCATTCATATCTGTTTCCAAAACGACTGCTGCTGCACCTAAGCTACATCGTTTCCCCCAAGTCACTTAAGCATTCACCGCTGTTGCTGCTGACCGTTTGAAGATGCTATTAGCATTTTTTTCTTTTATTTTATGCTGATTTCTTCTGCATTAGTTATTATTAAGTCTTTCTATATCGCCATGAACACCATCATCAGAAGCCTGTGGACACCAGAGTCAAAGACTGTGTGCTTACATGGCTGGATCACGTGGAGAGAATGGGTGTGAATAAAGTGGTGAACATGGTACATCTGGGCGAGTTTGAAGGTGGGAGGAGGCAGGGCAGGCCTAAAAGAGGGTGGACAGACATGGTAAATGAATGTGTGAGAAAGAGAGATATAGGAGCTAATGAGACTAGGTCATTGATAAGAGATCAAGTTGGCTAGTTAATTTTTATCCGGAGGAGTGCATGACCAGGATCTGACCCGTTTTTAATTGACGGTTGATCGGCTATATCAGGTAGGTAAGTGTGAAGCTATATGCGTTTTTTTTTTTTTTTTTTTTAATACCCATCAAGTGGAGCCAGGATTCCCAGGGTTTGAATGATGAGTTAATGGTAGTGTAACTCATTCAGCTGGGCAAACTTGGTTTGTGTCTCATTCTGTCATGTTCTCCTTGGTTCTCTTTTTTAACACTATGAAGAATGAACCAGAGAACTGAAGTATGAAAAGCTGTTCTCTCAATTAAAAGAACAATGAAAAGAATGCCAAATTCAAGATCCGTTCTTTTCAAGATGTCTGGACACATTGCGCTTAAAAGACTGGAGGTAACATGCAGAGGGAAATACGAACTTGGGAAGATAGTTGCAAATTTGATCTGTTATAAATGACGGAGAGTATTGGCAAACTCTTGTATTAGAAAGCTGCCCAAAAGAGGGTGGCAGTGCACCGTCAGATGGGTGCTACGCGCCTGCAATTGTGATGAAAGAATGCAAACAGAGAGTTCTGAGGTGCAATGACCACTGAAGTAGCCTCGTCTCTTGGAAGCAGATTCTGCAAGAGAGGAAATGTGATCGGCAGATCCCGAAAAAATGAAACCCCAAGGATTTTAAGGGATGAGGAAGGATTGAGCTTTTTTTTTATTATTATTATTTATGGTAATATTAAAGGAAACTCCTGCAGAGGATCTTGTTGGGTCGATAGACGTAGCAGTTGAGTTTTTGGTGCACCAAAAACCACAAGGATTCTTTTACTTTAATCAGAAATATGAGCCAAGTCAGAAATTATGTGTGTTATAGCATCACCCCGCGACTGCTAAGATACCTGCTGTGATGGACGTTGTGTAAACCGAACGGGGTGGTGAAGGATAGAGACATCAGTGTATGAGTGGATAGGATTAGACGTGCAGCTTAGGTAACTGATGAAAACAAGGAATAGAGTTCGTGAGACAAGGGAATCCAGAGGAATGCCACTAATGACAACGGTGGCGATCTGCAACAAGAAGTTACCTGTGCCAGAGCTGAAGGCACAGGTACATGGATACAAACCGTACAAGAGCTGTTTGGAATTTGAATATTTCTTCCAGATTCTGTCGAAAGCATTAGAGGCGTCAAGTGCAATGAGGAAGCTTTTGTCAATAAAACTGAATCGGAGGATGGCCAGGAGTCAGAAAGAAAGGTGAGAGTGTCACAAGTGGAGCTTACGTGACATAGTCCATACTGGCAACTGGAAGCAAAGCCATGACAGGAAAGATATTCTAAAAATTTCTTTCAACAGGAGATTCAAAACTTCTGAAATTCAGGATATTAAGGCGATCTGGCTATAGATGACGGCTGGGAATAGTCACCCTTCATCCAGACAGGATGAATGAGACCATACTACTACCATGAGGGATAGTTTACGTCGACAGACGTAAACAAAACTGTTTACCTAAGCACGGTGTCGACACAGAAACAAAGTTCTTGACAATAAACGGAGTTCTTGACAATAAACGGAGGAACCCCATCAGGAACAAATGCCTCGTAAACACTGGATGCCTTGTTACTATTGGCGGGAAAAAGTACAATACTCGAAGAAATTTTAATGTCAGTCATGAAAAGGAGAGGGGAGGAGAAGGAGGAACAGTAGCCTACCAGTGTCGTCCAAGGAAGATGAAATCTGGGTGATTTCGGCCTTTTAAGTAAAAGAAACAGCTATCTACCCATCAGAGTGGAACAGGGGAGGTATGGAGGATGAAGTAACTTTATTATATGAGTTTTTGGCAAGATGCCAGAAGTCGGAAGAAAGAGTTCATAGTAATTAGTACAAATATTTATGCCTAGGAGAGTGAAGAACAGGTTTAATGAACATTCGGTAGAAATAAAAAACAAATGAGATTCAGGGGTAGATTGATGCTGCTACCTTTTGTGGGCCTAGTCTTTGTTTTAGACTGCACTAGAACAAGTGTGATAAAACCAGTGCATTTTTGCATTAATCTGAGGGTAAAAGAAAGGAATGTATAAATTTTTATGCCCGTAAAAATAACCTCCATTTTGTTTAAGATGCAACCGGATTGTTTTCGGTCATGTAAGCGGAAATCATTCCAGAGAAAGCAAAAAATACGGTACTGCTTGAATGCCAGTCAAGCAGCATCTCCAAGGTACCACAACTGCCGCTTCTTGTGAGAGTCCATAGTCCTTGCTGGAGTGATAAAACAGGTGAAGGTGATAAGGTTGTGATTGAAGGAGCCCAACGGAGAGAACAGTTTCAGAGACCATGCAGAAGGATTAGTTGTCAGGAAAAAGGTTAGGTATGATGGAACTGTTAGAGATGCTGGTAAGGTGCTATTGGTCAATAAGGAGAGAAAAGATCACAGATGAATCAGTGAATGAGGAGAGCACAGGTGGTGGTGAGCACTGTAATAACCTTGACTGGAGAATTCAGAGAAAAGAGAAATAGAAACAATGCTTTTTATCTTAGAAGTACAGTGAAATATTCAAAGAATTGTGTTGACTCGGTATTATTATGGGATTAGTATAAAGCAGGGACTTATTTAGCTGGGAAATGACAGGACAGACGAAGTCTGAGTGTAGAGAATTCAGAGGATTCAATTTCAAGAATAGAAGAACAGGGTATGTTGTTGGAATGAGTTTAGAGAAAGTAGGAGGATACAGAGGTGGGTTTGCTATCAGTCGCCTCAGACAGCTGAGTCTCAATAAAGAACCGAGGGTGAGGCTTGGAGGAAAACAGGTGGTGCTCAGAAGAAGAGGAATTAGAGGAGAGACCATGAATCTTGCAGAAATGAGTGAACAGACAATGGTTCCCTGCATCTCGCTTGGTTCCTAACTCACCCCACCTTGTGATGGGAAAGAATGATGATGCTAGTGATGATGATTCTGGCTTTCATGTGTAGTTATTTGTTTCCAAAAGTAGTTCTGATTGGTATTATAAGTTACCTAAGCTACATCATTTAAATATCCATCCCCATCACTTCTACATACACCACTGTTACCGCTAAATACTTGAAGATGCTGTTAGTTTTAGATTTTTTTCATTTATCTGATACTGATGTCGTCCGCATTAGTTATTGTTATTACTAAGCCTCCCTATTCCATCATCATCATCATCAGCAGCAGCAGTAGCAGCAGCAGCAGCAGCAGCAGCATCGTCATTTTTGTCGTCACTATCATCATAGACTCTAATTTCCTAGTATTTAATTTGGCATGACTAGACCCAGAATAATGGAAAGAGGAACAGAATGGGAGAGAAAACTATCATCGGATGATCCAATGAAATGGAAACTACATTCACTATTTCAGAACTCCCCCGTATTAAACATGCATCATATACTATAAAACATACAAGTAATAATAAATATATTTACTTCCTTCTCCATACATTTTTTTCCCACTTTTTCAGAATGAGGGTTCAGAGATTAATCTACAGTATATATATCAGCAACGTTATCTATGTCCGTCAAATAATAAATTATGCTACGCCATACAACGATGAACGACATAATACTCTATGCAATCCCTTCACCCCTTATATATATATATATATATATATATATATATATTATCCACCAAGTATACGAACTCAGTGCCACAATACAGCCAAGAAACGATTCCTTGAAGGGAAAACTAGGAAGCCAGGTCGCCAGAATATTCAAAGAACCCTTGTCCTCCCCTGCCATGAAAATTTTCTTGATGTTGTTCACATATTGAAGAAACTCAATGTACAAGTAGTATTCAAATATGAGGACATCATCAAAAAAAACAAAAAAAAACAAAAAAAAAACTCATCAAGAACAGCCTATTCAGTAATTCAGGCGTTGTTTACAAAATCCCGTATAAAACCTGTAACAAATTTTACATAGGACAATCTGGAAAAGATTTGGAAACTAGAATCTCACAACATAAATACAGTGTAAGGACAGCCCAGCAAAGTAGTGGTTTATTTCAGCACAAAGCATCCAGTGATCACCATATTGACTGGACAGGCTCCAAGATTCTAGCAAGATCAAAAAGCTTTGATGAAAGAAATGTAACTGAGTCTTCCCTAATTTCTGGCACATATGAAAAGAATGTAAACATGAGCTATGGTCATTTTAAGTGTGATAAATTGTTAGCTGAATTAATTCTAAAACAGTGTTCCCCAGACTAACAATTGATTGTTCTCTGTCATCTCCTGGTGGTGTAGTCGAACCTGTGTGGGACACACCAAGCATTAATCCTCTAGCTCTTAAGTTAAGCCGCAGTATTTATCCCCCTCCCCCCTTTTTTGTCAGGTGCATCCATAAAGAAGAAAAAAGAAAGGTACCTATTGTTATGTGCATCACCCATTTTTAGATTCATGTCATCATTCGTTGTGTGCCACTTCATGCTGCAGGTGTCCATAAGTTAAGCCACAGGTAAAAATTCAGGTCATCTTTTGTTCTGTGTGCCACTCCCTGCTGCGGGTGTGCATAAAAGACCTCTACCCTTTACGCTTGTCTCATTCTGTCTGAAGATGTAATATACGAAAGTACTCACTGTCGATCGTTTCATTTCTCCTGTAGTTATTTTGCACACACACACACACACACACACACACACACACACACACACACACACACACACACACACAAATATATATATATATATATATATATATATATATATATATATATATATACGTGAGGTATATACTCATTTCTATACATTTATTCATTTTATCTATCTGTCTCTGTCTATCTATCAATATATTTATCTAAATTTTGTTTACTGATTTTAGACTGAAATTAGTATCCCTAAGAATTCCTGCAATATTGTCACATATTATTTTCAGCATCAGTTGTTTAGTCAGCCACGATTTTTGTCATTAGATTGAATAAATTCATTGTGAAAGCTTAGCGATGCGAGTCTGTCAGGATGGAAAAATATACAGTAATTGTAATTGGCTGATCAATCAATTATATAATAAGCATTTTATATCTGAAATCTGGATTCTTCTTCGGTTGAGACCATTACAGGTATACACAACTCCCCTTTCTGGTACTGACTCGCTTCAGCCCTTCTCACCGACTGTACTGCAACACCTATATATCTATACCAGTGGTAGTTGTTCCTCTGAACTGTCTGCTTGCTTCCCTTCATTATGGCTCCCATCTGGCCTCAAGCTCACCACTTTTCTATCCACCTCTCTAAAACAAGAGTTAATTGATAATGGCAACAAGTCAGCTATTGAGCTGTCTTTCTTTGTGTATGTACCTCAGCTTATAACCTCCACTCTTTATAAACACGTGTCCAGGCATCTCTAAGTGAAAGGATCTTAAATCTCTCTCTCTCTCTCTCTGTCTCTCTCTTTCTTCTTGCAAGGAACGACTTTCTGAGGGTTATTAGCCTTTAGTTCTTTATTTTGGGGGCAAAAATGGCAGGGTGTGGATAGGTAACGTGAGATTATACAGGGTGAGTTTAGTCAGTGTGAGACTACTAGTCGTGAATTAATTAATGAAGACTGTTCCTGAACTCTCCAGTGCGAAAAGTCTCATATAAACTAAAACTTTGCGGAAGCGGAAAAAAATAGCAAAAAACGACATGTGACTGAAGAGTTTACTATCGATATACACGAAAGGTAGTTTGGGAAAATATTATTCAAAAATCTATTAAGCAGCAATATGCATATCAAAAGCAGTACGGAAGATGCACAAGGGAATCTCCTAAACTCATGAGGATACAGTCCCATGTCACTGGTGGGATGAGTTTTCTGTGGAGTAATACATGACAAGGGTTTGGCACTCCTTTTTAAACTTGACATTCGTCGGGCAGACTCTGACAGGCAATTATGAAGCTACGTGCGGAAAGGTGGACGCATGAGAGGGAGCCTGAATAGTGAATAAATGAGTGTGTGGCTCATTGGATTGGACATGCTATTGACTAGTTCTTCCATTATCATATTCTTTACTTTCCCTTCATTTCTGGGACCTTCCTCACCTCTACTGCAGGCGAGAAAAGAAGTGGAAGGATGATGAAGTGACTCGCATCGAAATTTTCCGATTATCCAAGGTTCGTCATGTAAATCGTATTCCTGAGGGAGTAGTTCATCAAAATAAACCGTATATTCTCGTTAACTTTGCAAACTTTTAGCACCTCACTCAAAGGAATATGTCTGTTTTATTACACAGGTTTTTTTCTTTATATTTTATTTAAATATGCTGCAGACCAACATAAATTGTATCTGTACCGGTATAATATAAAGGGGTAACAAATGTGCCGCAGGCAAATAAATAGGTGAAGAAGAGGTGTTTTGTAATCTCTTAAGCCATTAAGAACACGGCTCAATGTATAAACTTTACATGGTATCACAAGTATCTAGTTTCACAGTCCGTTGGTTACTCCATCACGTGAACCAGATTATATGCACAGTGTGAAAGTGAGTGTACCGCGAGGATCAAACAATTTCCTTTATACTCTTGATTTTCTTTACTGTGTTGAGATAACATTTCCACCGATATTAACCAATGCATAAACTGTTTAAACCCCCTGGCATCACTTTATCCTCTTTATTTCGAAGACTTTCTTCCTTTTCTTAGTATCTATCTGATGATTTATTCATATCACAAGAGACATCTTATGAAAAGAGGCAAGAGGGCATAATGTTCATCTTTTCAGCTACAGGCAAATAATAATACTCAGTTTTAGGGAAGTCTTGCAGTGAAGTAGTTAATTAGAGAGGCAAGGTAATAGGGAAGTCTATGTAAAGAAATTAATATGTAAATAAGTCATGGATATTGTTCCCATCTTTACATGTCTCATATCATTTTGTCTCTCCCATTCCTTTTTGTCTCCAACTTTTGCTTCCTCTCGTTTCACCCTGTCCCTTCCTTCTGTCTTTCCTAATCCCTTCATTCCGTCTCTCCCTGTCCTTTCTTCCAGTCTCTTGCTCTCACTTCTTCACTTGTCTTTTTCTCCATTCTTCCGGTCTCTTCATATTCCTTCTTGCTGTCTCTTCCTGTCCTTTCTTTCCCTCTTCCTATTACTTCTTTGTGTCTCTCCCTGTCTCTTGCTTTCAACTTCCTGTCCCTTCTTTCCATCTCTCCATGTCCTTTCTTTCCGTCCCTCCATGTCCCACATATTTCTATCTCCTGTCTCTTCTTCCCGTCCCTCTGTGTCGTCATTCCGTCTCTCCCTGTCTTTTCTCGTCCTTCTCTGTCTCTGCCTTCAGCATCTGTGGCTTCATTCTCCCTCTTCTTTTCCTGCAGCTCACCCATCCATACTTGTCTCTGTCTACAGTTTAATCTCCAATAATTCTCTCTCTCTCTCTCTCTCTCTCTCTCTCTCTCTCTCTCTCTCTCTCTCTCTCTCTCTCTCTCTCTCTCTCTCTCTCTCTCTCTCTCTCAGTGATACAGAGTGTAGGGATGATAAACTGATTCGGTCAGCAAGGCCAAAGGATCAATGGTTAAGGTAATATGGGGTCAACGTAATTTACCTTTAATCTCATTTCAGTCCACAATGAGCCTTATCATGGAGGCTGGATGGCCAGCCCGTGCAAAGCTTGGCAGAGGAATGCTGAGCCAGCGTTGACTGCAAGGGACCCGAGTTCTCGGCCTTTCATTATGTCTGGGATACGCTTAATTATATGAGCCTCATTGTATCCGTCCTGGTGGGTCGTGATAATATTTTTGAGTGTAACCGTAGATTGTACTTCAAATGTATCGAGTATCTTATATCACCGCATTTAAATTTCTTTCCTAAATTCTATATTTGCAATTTTATGGGGTGTTTCAGCAACATTAGTTGAATTTAGAAGATTTTTTTACCTAATTTTGGATGTGTTTTTACAACTGAAGAGTCAGGTATCAAGTTTACTGCCTGTGTGTCAACAATACTATTGACGACAGAAGTCATCATTTCGTCAGGCAGTTGTACTTAGCTTAGGAGCAACGCAATGTCATTTGAGACTTAATAATTATCTGAGCATTTGGTCAGGCGGATAACATAACACTGTCTCATGGTTTTACAATGTTATTAATCAAATTACAGAAAAGCATAAGACAAAGTGGATAGACAGTGAATGTGGAAGGAAGTAACAATAAATGAAGAAGATGGAAAGTTGTTTAGTACTATGAAGAGTATGTAAGAGGACGCTGGCGCTGCAGTGCCTGCAGACAACGAAGTAGGTAAGTTCTTTGATGTGATTTTTTTACTGAAGCAGATATGTGTCATGTCTCCTTGGTTGTTCAGTTAGTATACTGAGGAAGTTGTAACTGACACTAAGTAGGACATGAATGTTGGACTGTCTAATGATGGTAGGATGTGGAAGATCCCTGCACTGTTGTTTGCTAATGACAGTGTAATAAGTGAAGATAAATGTGAGCTGGAAGACTTGGTGAATGAACTTGGGAGTGTGTGTGGGAAATGGAGTCTACAAGTGAATGTAGATGAAAGTAAAGAAATTATATTTGAGATAAATCAAGTCACAACATGTGGAGTGTGGCTGGATGGTGAGGAAATGGAGTGTGTTAGTGAATTTAGGTACTAACGTAGGGTGATGAGTAGGGATGAAAGTTTAGAACAGGGATGGAGAACCTTTCTCCTATTAAAGGCCATTAGGATATTTTTTACATCATTCGCGGGCCATTCAAAATTATCAGCTTAAAATCAACCGTAGCTCAGTACACAATAAAGTATATATATATATATATATATATATATATATATATATATATATATATATATATATATATATATATTATTCCAATCAGATTTCAACATTCCAACAATAATATGCTTTCGGTACATACTAAAGTGAAAATTTACAAGTCCATGGTTAGACCCATTTTAATTTACGGGCATGAGTCATGGTACAGTACAATTGCAACAGATCAGAAAGTATTAGGATTTGAGAATAAAATACTGAGAAGGATTCTTGGGGTAAAGTGGCAAGACAGAGTTACAAATGAAAGAGTAAGGGATATTACGAGAGTGGAATCAGTTAATGAATATGTGAGACTGTCTCGCTGGAGGTGGCTGGGGCACATATACAGAAAAGAAGGTTGTTTAATACAGGATGTGCCAGAGTGGATTGCTAGAGGAAAAAGAGGTAGAGGTAGGCCGAGGGAAACCTGGTTGAGGACAATGAAAAAAGAAGCAGGAGAGGAGTGTTGGTGGGACCTGAAGGAGATGGCAAGAGACAAATACTAGTGGAGAGAGTTCATTGAGACCCTATGCATCCCGTGGGGTGCCACAGGAAATGATTGAGTGATATATATATATATATATATATATATATATATATATATATATATATATATATATATATATATATATATATACATATATATATATATATATATATATATATATATATAATTTCTCTCTCTCTCTCTCTCTCTCTCTCTCTCTCTCTCTATATATATATATATATATATATATATATATATATATTCGTTCATGACTCTTATGAAGTTGCATTTATGAATTGCCTCGCGGACCTGATCAAATGGTCTTGCGGGCCTTATACGGTCCTGAGGCCGGACGTTCCCTACCCCTGGTTTAGAAGATCAAGTGCCTGAAAGTGTAAAGCAGGGTAGAAAGGTTACTGATTCACTGATAACAGTGACAAGGAACTGGGATGCGAGTATGTAAGTTAACAAGTCACTGAGTGACAGGATCGTGATCCCCACTCTGATGTATAAAGTAAAATTTGGATCCTGTCGGAAGGGCAAGTCAAGGGAGAGAAGGAAATAAGTTATACGAAAGGAGCTTGGGGAGCTACATGGAGCCTGACATGTGGGGAAGTAAAGGATTGTTGTCGTATTGACCTGGATGTGATTGAGTGTAATAAGAGAAATATTTGCAGATGGTTTGATCATGTGGATAGGATGGCAGATGGGAGACTAACTAGAAGAGTGTACGTGCGTGAGGTGGGGATGGAGACCAAAGATGTAACGGAGGGATGGTGTGGAGAGATATATGACAGAGGGGGATGAGTCGGAGGGAGAGCAGCCAAATGATAGAGGACAGGGAGACGTGGAGGCGATTTGTTTGTGGCCAGCCCTCACGGGATAAAGGCTTATAGAAAGGGATAGACAGGTAGATAGATAGATAGGCAGATAGAAGCAAACAGCATATACTGATATAACGTTTCTTAACGTAAGAAGATATTGAGGTCGGGCCGAATCGTTCGTTCGTTGAAAGATTTCCTGCACATATAATGCAGGCCGGGCCATACATTAGCCCGGTCAGTGGGGTATGGGCTGATTAAAAACACAGTAAGTGGGGAGGACAGGACCTGGGGATTGCCCAGCACACACGTCCTGTCTCCTGACTGGCTTTGTGGTCGGGCCGAAATTGTAGTATCCTAATTATAAACAAAATTTTAGCAGGTGTTGATAATCCTTGAGTTAAAATGGTGAATAAATGAGACTGTGGCCTATTTAACTTCGCAGGCTTTGCTAGATGTTCTTTTTTTTTTCTTTTTTTTTTTAACCATACCTGATCCCACCCTTCGGTAGGAAAAGAGGTCTGGATGACGCTGGTGATGTGATGAATGACGTCGACGACGATGACGACGATGATGATTAATACAATTTTTCTGTAACATATTTCTGTTCTGAAACAAACCACTCGCAGTCATATCTTCTCTTGATGTCTTATTCCACCCAATGCCTGACGACATTACGCAGCTGAAAGCGAGTTATAAGAACGTGAGAAGGATAAGTAGTGCGATAACCCTCTCATAGGGACAACTTTAGCTTTCAGTTATAGCCAGCAGACGACTGTTATGCAGCCGAAAGTAAGCCGCCAGACCCTGAAAGTATTGTGCAACAAATTCTGCAATGATATTGCTAAAATTATAAAATCTTTCAAGAGAAAATACCTGCACGAAACTAAAGAATGAAAATATCAAAACTTTTGGAATCTATAGCCTACGCAATGGGGATGGAGCAATTCTGAAAGAAGTACCGTCAGACTCACACAAAGCACTGGCCAATAATAAGGGAAGGAAATTGAATGTCATCATTAGTGAGATGGTATTTACTTCAGTGGCGCTGTGAGAATTAAAAATCATCCTAATGCACAGGACTCACACAGCATATAATACCAGTAGACAGACATCACTCTATGATAGACTAATATGACCCTAACAGAGACTAGGATGAAGGCACAAATTCGCGCGGGTAGATCGGTGCCCCCGCCAGCGTAACTCCATTCGGTCTGCTGAGCTTATTAGAAGTATATAATATACTTTTTTTCATTTCTCCACGGGAATCTTAGAGAAGATAATTGGGTCGAGAGCGAGGGTCCCAAAAATATGAATGAAAACCAAATACTTCTAGATCTCTAATATTATCTGAGAGAGTTTGTGACCTCTGACTACAGGGGTTCTTTACAAAGTTAAATTGTATTGACGAGGGACTCCTTCATGTGGTGGCACCGACATATCCAAGATGCACCGTTGATAATGGTTTGTCTTACTTTTGTATTCTTCCGTTCCTCTTCTTGGGTCCAGCCCATTCCATTTAAAATACAGTGATAGAGGGTGAGGTTTATAATGACTGCTACTAATACTGCTGCTGATAATGATGAGGGTTGTGTTTAAGGTAGTTGTGATGATGACAGTGATATCAGTTCTATGACGATGACGATAATGATGACGGTGGTAATGTTGAATATGATTATAATAATGATAATGATAAAGTTCGTAAAACTAAGAAACACCACTTTTTTTCAGCCGGTCCTTGTTACCACATATGGTATTCATTACACTTTAATAACCACGCCTATTCTCGCCTTGCATGAAAAACATGAGAGTATTCCGTGTGATTTATTCCGTCACTCACTAAACTGTATAATATTCTTCTTAGCAAATGATATTGCAGATGTGGAGTGTTCAGGCATGTATAATTTGGGTTAATACAGTTTTTACTGTCAGTAATTCTTCTTGAGTCCCCCACTGGGACTCTGGGGTAGAGGCTCCTTATAGTCTCTTCAGTGAGACCTACGCTTAGTGTCCTAATATAACAACAACAGTGATTATTATTATTATTATTATTATTATTATTATTATTATTATTATTATTCATGTGAGATATGGACCCGTAGCTTTATCATTAGGACTTAGGCGTTCTTAAAAGATCCGTAATTCCACTGCGTGGTTTGTTGAGGAGCTTAAGGTGGTACACCTAAAGGGGTGTAGTTGATTACAGGCTGCTCATACAATCTTTCAGGGCATAGCTAGATTGTTTCCTTAGTGTGTCTTGCCCAATGTCACCCGTGGGCTATTTGCAGAAGGCTCTGTTCTCAGTCCTGACTCACAGATGGATCAACGCAAAACATCACATTGCTTACTCTAACACTCACTGTAGCACAAAACCGGAGAGAGAGGAAGAGGTGATGGAGGACGGGAGAATCGGTGGAAAGGAAATCTGCTCAGTCAACTGCATAGGAACCATCTCTCTCAATATCCCGAACAGAGAACGGTGTATCCCCTTCTGAGTTCATAACCAAGAGATATCAGGGGAACTGAATTAACTTCTCTCTCTCTCTCTCTCTCTCTCTCTCTCTCTGTATATATATATATATATATATATATATATATATATATATATATATATATATATATATATATATATATACACACACACGTAAATAGTATAAAATAATTTGGTTTTACGCCTGGTATCCCTGAAGGGCTAAGGTGTTGCCCCTGGGTAGAAGACTTTTGGACTGGAGAGTGTTGCATTTTATGACCGGATGCCCTTCCTGATGTCTACCAGTGACCCATGGGTGGATTCGATCCTCCGACCCTTCGGTCAGAGCGGAGCGCTCTAACCCACTGTCACGGTTGCTATATATATATATATATATATATATATATATATATATATATATATATATGTGTGTGTGTGTGTGTGTGTGTGTGTGTGTGTGTATAGATGTAAATATATATATATATGTGTGTGTGTGTGTGTGTGTGTATATATATAAATATATATATATATATATATATATATGTTGGAGAGACACATTACATGCTTGTGTACAAATGTTTTTACGCTCCTGACAGGGAATCGAACCCGAGATTTCTAGACAGAAGTCTGGCACCGATGCCACTACACCACGGCATGATAAAAGCTGAACCATCTGAATATTTTGACGAACCAGGTAAATCCATTTTGGGAGGATATATTTCAGTCACAACGCACTGGATTTACCTTGTTCGTCAAAAACAAATTCAGGTGGCTCAGCTTGTATCACGCCGTGGTGTAGTGGCATCAGCGCCTGACTTCTGTCTAGAAGTCTCTGGTTCGATTCCCGGTCAGGGGCGTAAGAAACAGATATATATATATATATCTTCTTGCTGACTGGTTACAAAAATATAACCAATAAGAAAATATAAAGTTCAGTCGTCGATAAAATCTGGTCATTCAGTGCTATTTTTTTGCCCTTGGAGTTTGGTACCGGAAAAATTTCACACACACACACACACACACACACACACACACACACACACACACACACACACACACAATTATTACCTGCCTCCTAGCCACCTTATTCTTTTCATCGACAATAAAATTCATGCCTTTCCCTTCTTGTTATATTCCCTTACTTTACTTCCCATTATACCTCCCTTATTTCCCTTCCCCCTCCCAACATATCACTTCCGACGCTTCCCCATCCCTTCAGACCCCACTTCCCCCTTTCTTCTCCCTCCGTTTCCTTCATCCCCTTTCCTCGCCCTTACCCCCTCCATTCATACCCCCACCTTCTGTCCCTTCTCTTCACTTCATCCATCCTCTCCTCCCTTTCTCACTCCTCTCCCTTTTCCTTCATAAGTCTCTACCCGATAAACT
This sequence comes from Coenobita brevimanus, assembly GCF_032717465.1. NCBI lineage: Eukaryota > Metazoa > Arthropoda > Malacostraca > Decapoda > Coenobitidae > Coenobita > Coenobita brevimanus. The sequence goes on from NC_136971.1 coordinate 36,852,346, forward strand.
TCTACTTCCTTCACCCCCTATTTCGCAAACAGACCAGCACTTCCTAAACCAGGCACAAAATTTTATGTCACAAGTTACTGTGTTGCTTCCCGCGAGCTTAGGTTAGTCCCGCAGTTTTTATTGGATCTTTATGGAGACACTTTCGCCGCTCCCGTGCCATTATTCTTCATTGTCTGGCTGTACCTCAAGCCGGCATTATACACCTAGTTCAGGGCATCTTGAGTATAAGTTTCGAGGCAATTTACTGAGATGGATCTAAGACTGGTTTAAAGGATGTAAAAGTGTTGTTATTATTGGGAAGGAGTCAGACTGGGTGAATGTTACAAGTGGAGTGCCTCGAGGTTCAGTTTTGGGTCTTAACATGTTTCTAATTAATACTGATTAAATTGACAATGGTTTCTGCCTTAAAAAATTAAAAATTGTTTAAGAGAGAGAGAGAGAGAGAGAGAGAGAGAGAGAGAGAGAGAGAGAGAGAGAGAGAGAGAGAGAATTAGAATTCAGCTTCATGGTCATTGCCGCCAGTGGAATTTACTCTGGTTGGTGGTGACCCGTGGTAGCAGAAATTATAAATCCACTCCTTTTATGTCTTCAGTACGTCAACATCATTTTTGTAGTACATTTTACAACCACCCAACCATTTTTATTCTGATACGTGAAGGTTCTCTTTGTGATGTGGTCGACTCACTGTAGAGTGAGACAGTGGGGAGGCAACAGCGGGATTCTATGCTTCACTCGTGTGTGAAAGACTGTTAATATTTCCAAGACAAATAAAAATAGTCCCTTACAAATCTTTACCTCTCCTGTCATTGCATGACAAAGGGAACGAAGATTATTTACTTACAAAACTAGGCACGTATAACAACCGCTCGTCCACGAGTCTAATATATGTATAACTGATCTACAAAACACACTACAGAAGCCACGAAGTTTATACAAGATATGGTGGCAACAGAAGTACGAATCTCGTCTTCAAATCTACAGCGAATTCCTACAAAATACAAACTACAGTTACAAGCTACGAGACATCTCTACGATTAACTACAAATAACAAGTCTACGAGACATCTCTGTAATCATCGACACGCACCTACAAGTAGCGGCACTCTTCATCCCACGACGAGTAAATCACAGGAAGAACTGATAATACATCTAGAAAGAATAACAAAAGCAAACGAGGAAGCGAGAGAAGACTCGCAACTCACAACTCACAACCTCCTGACCCCACCGCTCTCTCCAACCGTCCCCCTACCTACAGCAAGCTGATGCAAGGAGTGAATAGGTCAAGACCATGGCAGCAAATACCAGAGACATTCACCACTCCACTCATCTTACTCATCGTTACTCATTGACTCACAGTTACCAGAGTGTGAGAAGTCGACGTTGCTAGCGTTTTGCTGAGAAGCTGAGAACACCACCACAACCCGTTAATCAACCCGTGAAGGACAACGCTATCACCACGTGCACCACCACTCACACCATTCCCAGCACGGAAGAGTTACATAGTTACTTCATTTATACAATACACAGTGATAGACAAAACCTTTTGCACAAACATATAAAACGTGCTGTATAGTTACAACTTATGTACACATACCTATTTCAATTATCTGCATAATTCAGTCACTAAATACTTACACCAGCAATAAATATTCTACACTATATATATTCATTCATTTACTGTAGCATTTAGTTACTACCATCGAGTGTTACCATTTATACCTACATAAAATACTTGTTTCATACATGCAGCTATACCCGGTACATTATTACATCCATAAAGTAGTAAAGAAAATATACCATCACAGTTACTCAATGAGCGAAAAAAAAGAACTGTATTAAACATTTATTAATTACAGCCAACTAATGGAAACAGACAAATTAAGTTACAAGGAAAACCAGAGAAAAAAAAATGGCCAACACAAATGACGTTAGCAATAATGAACAATATCTTCCACACACTCGTGAAGACAAAGATTTCCACACAGTGCTGACATATATTGCCCATGATACGTACAAATGAACAACAAGTGAGTGCATATAGTTAATGTTCTATATGGTGTATATATATATATATATTTTATATAAAATAAAATATGGGGCTATTTATATTATCATTTTCAATAATATATGTGCAATATAAACTAAACCTTAAAAAAGGGTCCCAAGGGAATTAACCTGCAATTATGCAACCTCGGACAACACCGAAAAAGCGTAGACGAAGAAAAACAAATTATAGAAAATCAATACATAAAAAAAAAAAAACTACAGTAAGACAGCATAACAAACAAACGGAAATAGGTGTAAGTGTTACTACAAATGCCACAATACAATATAAACTCCTCCTATAAGTGAAAGAAATAGCAAGTTATTGTTCTCCATGAGCCAGTGGCAAGGCATATCATCATTATCATCGACCGCAGCATGCCTGGATTATTGATGTCAAGACTGCAGTTACTACAATATTACTGCAGTTACTACAATTATGTAATGACAGACGATTGAATTATGTTACAGTTGTTACAATCATGTAACTACAAACGATATGTAACAATTACAAAACAGTTATGTACAATACAATTATTGTGTAACAATTCATACAATGTTAGTACAATTCTGTATTACCGCAATATTAATACAATATTACTACAATGTTAATACAATTATTTTACAGTTCCTTCAGTTATGTAACTACACACGATATGTCACAGTTACAATTATGTACAATAAAAAAATACAGTTATGTAACAATTTATCCAGTGTTACTACAATTCTGTATTACCAGAATCATCATACAAGTTAGGTGAAATATGAGACATTACTAAAGGGATAACTCCATATGTAATGTAATGACCCAGCAGTATTACCATTGCACATTTATTTGCGTATGTCTGTTATACATACACATTTTACAATATGTTGTACAATATTCTATGATCAATTTAACTATAGTGCATTTGTTCAATTATGTATACAATTTGTTTAAAATGTATTATGTTTCTAGAATATTATTAGATCAGTACAATATTATCATGAATATTAAGTCTATACAATCAATATTATGTATTAATATTTAGAGTGTGTCACTGATGAATGCTGTCGGAGGATCGCCAGCTGGCATGACCGAGTGATGTCAGGACTGTAAAATATCTTACTACATAATAACTGGCAACATACATAATATAGTCTAGAGGTTAGGTCAATATCAAACCTAGGGGCCAGAGGAAGTGACGTTAGTATCTCTCCGGAATGTCTCACACCAGCACATAAGCCCACAAACAGCGCCTCGTGACCATACACACACACATACACACATACACACAGGCTTCTAGAACATTTGGACGACAGCGTAGCCCACGTGATGGAAGTTCTTATATACAGAAATCAATATAGTCCCATACTAATCTTTACCTCTCCTGTCATTGCATGACAACGAGATTATCTACTTACAAAACTACTCATGTATAACAACCGCTCGTCCACGAGTCTAATATATGTATAACTGATCTACAAAACACACTACAAGAAGCTATGAAGTTTATACAAGAAAAGCACTCTCTCCTCTGATCCATTTTATTACAGTGATGGCTTTTTTACCATCTCCATTTACGGTACCCCTTCCCTTCCCCCATCCCTTCCACACTCTGGTCTTCCTACACCCAGACGATTTTATTCAGGGTAGGGGATTAATATGAGAATGAAGGGGATTACTCGTCCAATAAATTATGCCTTTTATTTCTTTCTCGTCGCTCTCAGACAACTTTACTAAGCTTAGGAATCTCCTCTCGGAAAGACGTTAATGTTGCCAACAAGCAGGTACAGTATTCACCTTGTTTTCCGAGAGTCTTTCCAAAGATGAATAAATATTATGAAGCTTGGAAGTGTATACTACTACTACTACTACTACTACTACTACTATTACTACTACTACTACTACTATTACTACTACTACTACTACTACTACTACTACTACTACTACTAATAATAATAATAATAATGATTCTCATCTTAAATGTCAGGACCAACTTGCTTAGCCCCGGGCTCCTACGCTCCTCATGGGGCAACGTAGGATTGGATGATGGATGGATGGATAATGATGATGATGATGATGATAATGATAACAACAACAACAACAATAATAATAATAATAATAATAATAATAATAATAATAATAATAATAATAAAAATAATAATAAAACAAAACAACAGCAATCTTAACAGCTAATTAAGAGGAAGCTAAACATGATACTTCTTCCCACTGCAAATGTACTCTCTTACTTCGCCAGCTTCCTAGTCCGAGTGAAGCTTACCGTCATATCTATCTTTTCGGCAAGCAAATTTTCCACGCAGAGTGAGAGTGGCTTGCGTATACATTAGCCCAAAATTCATATTCATGGGATAACTATTGCTTTTTACTGGTAAAGAGAGAGAAGTAGGCTGAAGACTATTCGAAAATGGTGCCTGGCTGCGTGAAATTAAACAAATTACCAGTAATTACTGTGTTAGAATTAAAAGTAATCAGTTTTACTAAAGGATGTTATTTATTGAAGCCTTTGTTGTTACTGGACGACTATATGCAGATTATAATGCCTCGCATTATAATAAAAGGAGTAATGAAGGCTACATCAATCATCTTTAATTCAATGTCTCTCTGAAGTTGGAACAAGAATGAACAAATGAACTCCTGTGATTCAGAGACAAATAACAGAGTTAGAATTAGAGCGCAAACATATCGTCATGATCGTATTCGAGTGAACAAATTATTCTTAAGCCTCCGTAAGGTGTTACTTGGATACCGCCAGGTGATGTTATTCAGCTGTTTCCGAGTTGCCTATGTGAGTGAAATGGGAGGTTGGGTAATACAGGAAAGTTCTTAAAAGTCTAATTCTTTACTTATATCGCCAACAAGATAGGCGTTCGTTTTTCGGGGGACATTAAGGGATCCCTTGTGGTTACTGGACTTTATTAGACTCCATCCCAAGTTCTGAGTCAGTAAGGGTATAGAGACATTAAACATGCTCTGTCTATACATTATGTACTTAACACACTGTGCGTGCTTTCCCCTTCACAATATAATTTTAAGCATAGGATAATACTTCGAAGACAATAATTTAGCAAAAAAAAATGTTTTCTGTTTCTCTCCCTCCGTTTTATCGTAGTCATCGCCAAGCTATTGTTACAGAGAGTTGATTTGTAGGGATTTTACGAAAGGAGAGAATGTTCGTTGTACTTTCCGCAGATGGCAGGAGAAAGATAAAGATGAGTCTGAGGTTGATTGCAGTTTATTATCTTCAAAGGGAATATCTCAAGAGTAATACTGAGTAACAGTGAGCGAGTCTTACAAGACCATATTAAGGTGAGAGCGGTTTATGCTTGCTAACCCCGTGTGCTCCTTCCTGCCTCTCCTCACCGTCTCTCTTCTCTCTTAAACCCTTTCTGTCCTGTCTCTCTCATTTCCCCTGTGTATAACTGGTTGTGTCACATGTATGGCACAGTTGTGAGGTACCTTCCCGAGGCTGGGGACTTTTCAATCAGGCGTCACACCTTGCTATGTGTGGCATTCCTGACTGAGAGAATGTGCGAACGCCACTTCCTCCAGCCCTAGGCATGACTTTCATCTAACCTCTAGGTTACATACATGTACGTTACTAGCTCTTATGTACAGTAGTGTTATGATATTTTAGAGTCCTGACAGAGTTACCCACATGTCACTATACACCGCATTATGGTCAGCTATGTCGGCTTTTTAGCTCCTCTTACTTTGTTATTTATTTTGCACAATGCGCATAATTTTTCTCAACTAAGCAATTTATATCTCAATAATATGAGTGTACATTTGCGGACATAAATATCGATCCATTTCATTACGATAAATACGAAACAGTGACCAATGGCTTTTAAAACTTAGTGAAGAGATCTTCCGGGCCCAACAAAGTTTTCATAATATCATGAAAGACTTTGATAATTATTCGACAACACAGTGTACCGATATTACTGTCCGCGATAGTACACTGCTGGATTATGGCTACAAGAGAGTAGCATTTTGGTAGAGTACTCGCTATAGCAATTTTTTTTTTCTTTCATCCATTAGATACTTTTATTCAGATAAACTCACATTTTTAGGACCGGAATAAGTAGACACAGCCTTCATTAACCCTTTCAGTGTGAGAGGTCTTTCCTTTGCTGAATACAGTCATCTGGCAGTAACAATATGAGAGGAAAAGTATCATCGTAGTGAATGACTTTACGACTAATGAAACAGTAAATGCTTTTGAGTTAAAACACAGTGCAGCATTTACAACTAGTTCGCCATTAATTTAGTTCAGAATGAAAATGAAACAAGCATTTGCGAGCCTCATGCTAATCGCCAGCCATTATATATTTTTGACAAATGTAGAAGCTACCTACAAACCAAAGGTGAAGAAAATTCGCAAAACTCTACAGAATTCAGTCATCGGGTTCACAAAAGCCACTCCATGGTAAAAAAGAAATAAATAAATTTGCAAAGCTCTATGGAATTCAGTCACTGTGTTTCATAAAAAATCATTCCCAATTAAAAATGAAACATAAGCATTATTGGACCAATGTTAATCCCGCGCCAAAATATGTTGTTGGCTATGGTAAAGGCTACCTACAAATTGGAAGAAAATTCGCAAAGCTCTGCGGAATTCAGTCACCATGTTTCACACACACACACACACACACACACACACACACACACAATCCATATTAAAAAAAATATATATGGCAGCTGGCATTCGTTCATCTTTAATTAAATCCACAAAAAAAAGTAATAGATTTCTGCACATCCATATAGTTGCTCTATCCTGAAATTTAGTGAAAATTCGTTCAAAATTATTAGAGATACTTTGACCACACACACACACACACACACACACACACACACACACACACACACACACACACACAGAGACATACACACGCATCGACGAAAACTATATCACCTCGACTTGCTAAAGGCAGGCGATAATAATGCTACAAGCAAGGATACTGTACCTGTTAATTTTACATATCGAATACTTAACTCACACCAACGCATCAAGTCATACAACAAACACAGGCCTTACTACTGTACTAGTATACATGCACTGACATAAGTCTGTGTTAAATACATTTATGCTCACACACACAAACTCATACGTTAGCTCAAAAACAAACCAGGAAGAGCACAAACACTCCTTGCACACAAATACGCAAAAAATAAATAAAAAAATAAAAAATAACTAGGAAATTACACAAAATGCACTTTGCACAAATCTCACTCACATAAAATCAGAAGCCCTCCTTTCCCAACACACTGAAAACCAACACAACGCAACATAACCCTCAACTACAACAACAAAACGGGACCAAAGCCACTAAAATACGGACAGCACCAACAATGCGATGACTCCCAGTAAAAGAGTCAATACAGTGGCCATGTTTCAGTAGCAATGCTATTAATTTGCAAAATGCCAACAGATTAGGAGATCGAACATCTGTATGTGGGAAACACTATACATACCAAATGAAAATATGTTCATTTTTTTTCCTTAATAAATACGTTTTCATCATTAGGGTGCATACATTGTTCTTCCTGGTGAAGTTTTCCCTCACACACACACACACACACACACACACACACACACACACACACACACACACACACACACACACACAAAACTTTCACTACCCTGACAAGCTAAACTCAGCCAATTTTATTCAAGTTTGGAAGGAGCTCTGACAATGAAGGGGTAATCACTGAAGGATGTAGAGTAGCTCCAGAAATCATCTTTAATGTGTTGTGCAGTCTTCCAAACGGACAATGATATTTGATACGTGCTGCGTGAGGTGGCAATAAATGGTGCGGCTACACGTACTATGAGGCTGTGCCATTCACGTAGCGAAACAAAACCATGATACCCTCTGACACATGGTATAGATAAATAATGGTGTGTGGTTAGAACAGTTCGACATGCAGACCCTATATTATTAACCTTCGCACTGTTGACCCATTTGTGGTTGTGATAACGAAACAGTTGTGATGGATATTTCTCTCACGTTGTTCCATGACCTGTGGTTTCACTTATATTCGAACATGGCAACTCAGCCCATGGTTGTTTTCCCCAGATGCATGTAGCACGGTATAATATGCCGTAATGGGGTATATTCTTTTACACAAAGGTATAAATATTATGGAACCGTTACTGTTTACATGTCGATTGTTGTTTGCAGTCATATGGTGGCATTGATTTACTTATTAGCAGTAGCGCCTACGACGCCCAACCACACTTGCCAACCTTCCCGAGACGACAAGTGGTCAGGCAGCATGTTTCATACTGTTCATTATGCCACTTTTTGCACCACACATTAAAGATGTTTTGGGAGCTACTGTACCCAACCTCCCAGTTAGAAAAGTATGTCCTAAGACAATACAACCATCAAAGCTATATTAAATTAATGTAAACGACATATTCGGGTTCAAGGAGTTAATGTGTTAACTGATAAATATTATCTCCTCGCATCCAACACACTTTCAGCATGTGAGCTTAATTTTATCTCAACAGCTTATAGTACTGTAAATCAAAACAGAAATTTGAGTATTCTCTCTCTCTGTCTCCCCCTCACCTCTCTCTCTCTCTCTCTCTCTCTCTCTCTCTCTCTCTCTCTCTCTCTCTCTCTCTATCTATCTCTCTACCGTATATATATGTGTATGTATGTATACCGGTATATAATCTCGGTGGAAATGGAAAAATTAGTACTAGCCTAAAACTGACCCTAGATGTGCTTTTACCTCACACTTATTACTCGGCATATCATTTTGAAGGATATTGAGATTCTGGTTTAGGTATGCTGGTAACTGTCATGTCTGAAGGTGACAGTGACACTAACAAGGTCAGTCACGTAAAAAAAGGAAAAACAAATTGTTGACACGTCTTTTGTGATTTCCATTTCGATTCACTGATCGAAGATTTTTTTGTTGAGGGGCCTCTGACAGCAATATTTTATTTTACTCTGCCTTGTCACTCAGTGCAGTTGTGTAATTTGGCATAAACTGACTTTCTAGCCACACGGAATAACCAGAATGAAATAATAAAACACGTACAGAAATAATAAACCTCTAGTTTGTGCGAACGTATGGGTCTAGAGGTTTCTTTTGTTAGAAACGAATGGATCTTGAGGTTTCTTGTAATTGTAGTTTTTACTGTTCCGAGTTGAAGAGTAACGATGTTAATGGGGTTGCAACTCTCCTTGATCATTCATTCCCTCTGTTTGTCGTCAGATCTCTCTCTCTCTCTCTCTCTCTCTCTCTCTCTCTCTCTCTCTCTCTCTCTCTCTCTCTATCTCTCTACTAATGATAGGCTACTTCTGCTTCAGGCGGTAACAGTATTTCATTCTTAACAAATCCCCAGTCAAATCCCCTAACCATGTTCCCTTTCCACCCTCCCTGGCCACACTTATTCCCAGCGCATGCATAGTTTACTCCTTTAATCCTTCGCCACGCCAGGGATCTCGTAATCATGGGGGGGCATTGAAAATCGATCTATATGCTCTGTACTACCACCAATACAATGTCTTTTTACAACTATATTCCTGCTTCCACTGGGCGATTTTATTAACATTTAGTCGTCATAGGAAGAGCTAGAAGTAAACCTTCATACCTCTCAACCATGCTATACATTTTCTTTTCTCCACATTAATTCTTTCTACTACCAGTTGAACTTATTCAGAGTTTGTCAAGGAAGAAACATCACGTACCTCCCGGTGCCTTGATCCCTGCAGTTCAATGTCTCTTTTGCATTTGAAGTTTCGCTAGCACCATATGATTTTATTGAGATTTCTTCGTCATGGTTAGGAACAAAACATATTTTCAGGTAGTGCATTTTCTGTACAGTCATATTCTTGCTGCCACGGATGATTTATTCAGGAACCACCAGATTCATAAGCTTGGAATGAGGATGATGAGCGTCATTAACTTCATCTGATTTAGGCTTTCTCGCAACACCTGTTCTTATTCCAGTAAATCCTACGTAGCTACTTTATCAGTACAGTACGTTCTTCGGCATCACGTACCCCCCAATAATATCCTACCTCATCTCACCCAAGATCATTTCGTCTACACTTCACTTAAATACATATTCTTGGCAACACAGACTTTTTTCTCCCTGCACGATATACGGTATCTAATAATTTTCCTACATCAGTCACTAACATATTTTCATGGAACCACAGACTTTGTGAAAACACAGACTTTTTTAATCTGACACAGTATGTCCGGTGCTTTTCAAACATCTAGCATAGATATATCTTCATCAAAACGTAGGTTTCATTCCTCTGGCACAGCATATCCAATAATTATCATGTATCGTAGCAGCCGCGGCTCATTGGGTTAGAGCGCTCTGACTGAAGGGTCGGAGATTCGAGTCCACCCAAGGGTTGTTGGTAGACATCAGGAAGGGCATCCGGTCGTAAAGTGCTACACGCTCCAAAACCAAAGTCATCTGCCAAGAGCAACGCCTTAGCCCTTATCGAAAAAAGGAACACGGCGCAAAACTAAATAAAAAAGAAAAAATCAGGCACGAATCAATCTTCATGAAAACATGGGCTTCTTGGAAGCACACACTTCTTTCCTCTAGCACTTATGTTCAATAATTTTACTGTATCTATAATTAATACCTCTTCACGAAAACACAGCTTTATTTCTTCCAGCACAGTCGATCTAAAAATTGTCCTACATTACGCTATTTCCATACGTAATATTCTTAGTTCATTTCCACCAGTCATAAGGGCACACTACCGCCCTCCATCCTCTTCTCACCCCAGTTCATCTTATAACCGGGCCTCATAAAGCCATCCCCATCCACAGAAAAACGTTTTTATTGTCTTTCTTCCATCATCACGCTAGAATTTTGACAGTGAAAGGGTTAATAAAAAGCATTGTCTAACCATTCTAATTAGAAAAATTTGCAAAATTTCAGTAAAATAATCTGGTGGTAGTAAAAACATAATGAAAAATGCACCAATATCCTCAAGGAGTTGACTTATTAGAAGTGTCTAGTTCAGTTTTCTCGTTAGCACAGCGACTTCGTGGTGCGTTTTCCTTAAAAAATTATTTTCCACCTCACATTTTCTCTTCTCTTGCTTTTTCCCTTCCATCCAGTGACGTAATTTTAGCTTATTCTTGCCTGTGCCTGTTAATTTTACTCAATTTAGGAAGATTAATGTAAGCCATATCTAACCACTTCAGTTCCTTAATTCTCTCCCAAAACAAAACCAATTGAAGGTAGGATGAATATATATATATATATATATATATATATATATATATATATATATATATATATATATATATATATATATATTTTGCCAGACGCCTCAATCCCGTTTGGGGTGGCCACAAACAAATCTCCTCCAAGTCGCCCTGTCCCCCGCCATTTCACTGCCCTGCTCCCAACTCACATCCCCCTCTCTCAAATACCTTTCCACCCCATCCCTCCATCTCATCCTCGGCCTCCCCCTCCCTCTTCCCCCCTCCACCTCACTCACATACACTCTCTTCGTCAGTTTTTCACCCTCCATCCTCTCCATATGGCCAAACCACCTTAGTGTGTTCCTCATAACGCTTCCTATCACATCCACATCAACACCACAACGCTCCTTTATATCCTCATTCGTCAGCCTGTCTCTCCCTGTGACTCCACAGGTTCCTCTTAAACAGCTCATTTCCACTGCTCTCACTCTTGACTTGTGTCCTTCCAACAACGTCCAAGCTTCACTTCCGTACGTTAGAGTTGGTATCACAATACTGTCATGTAGTAAATTTTTCAATTCCATGCTCACTTCCCTATTTCTTATCACTGCTTTCAAAGAACCAGCAACCTTTCTTCCCTGCTGTACCCTTTCAAGCACTTCACCCTCCAAACCTCCATCCTTACTCATCACACTACCCAAGTACTTAAACGTACTCACATTTTCCAATTCCTCACCATCCAACCTCGCTGTACATTCACTGACTTCACCTCTCTCAAAGACCATCACTTTACTCTTCCCTACATTCACCTTTAGATTCCGTTTCTTACACACTCTCTCAAACTCATCCACCAAGCCTTGCAGCTCCCCTTCGTCTTCAATCAACAACACAGTATCATCTGCAAACAACAGTACAGGGAGTTTCCAAACACTATCCTCTCTCACCAGGGCCACTCCAACATCCACTACCCTACCTTGTACCTCTTTTATTACCCCATCCATGTACAGATTGAACAACCATGGAGACATGACACATCCCTGTTTCAAACCAACTTTCAAAGAGATTAAAATTCACTTAGTTCACCATCCACACGCACTGCAGCCTTTGCACCATCGTACATACTCTTCACAGCATTCAACAACTTCCCATCTACTCCATATATTCTTAACACTTTCCACAATCCTTGTCTATCCACCCTGTCATATGCTTTCTCCAAATCCATGAAAGCCGCATACAACTTCTTTCCCTTCTCTAGAAACTTTTCTACTAAAGATCTAAGAATGAATATCTGATCTACACAACCTCTTCCCTTCCTAAAGCCTCCCTGTTCTTCTCCAACTAATTTCTCTGTTCTTTCTCTAACTCTGTCAATAAGTATCCTACCATACACTTTTCCTATTATACTAAGAAGACAAATGCCTCTATTATTACCACACACTTCTTTTTCCCCTTTTCCTTTGTACAAGGGAATAATTATACCTGAATTCCAATCCTCCGGGACTCTACCTTCCTCCCAGGCCAATCTGCACATCTTCCACATCCATTCTACTACTATCTCTCCCCCATGCTTCAGCATTTCACCACACACTCCATCACTTCCTCGGGCTTTCCCCGATTTAACTTTCTTCATTGCTTCCACAACTTCTATCCTACTGATTTCTTCCTGTCTTCTCACCTCCCTCCTTCTCCCAGCCATTCCCCAGCCACTTATACTCGCATTACTTCCATCCTCTACGTTCAACAATTCCTTAAAGTATTCTCTCCATCTGCCCACTTTTTCTCCATTCTCCACTAGTAATCTACCATTTTTATCTTTCACTCCCCTGCTAACTTCACTTCCACCCTGTCTTACTCTTTTCACCTCTCTCCAGAACATTTTCTTACAGTCCCTCCTCTTTACACTCAAATTCCTTCCAAATTCCTCATCCACTCTCTTCTTTCTCTTACTAATCTTTTCACCTCTCTCTTTCTTTCTACATATAACTCTCTCTTCCGCCTCTCAACTTCTTCCACGCCCCTATTTCTCATCCATTCATTGTATGCTTTCTTCTTTTGTGCCACAGCCTGTTTCACCTCTTCAGTCCACCACGCTGTTCCTTGCACCCCCCACCGTCTTCTCTTCCTTCCACACACCACATCACATGCTGCACATATTTCTTCTGAAATTTGCTACACACACCTTCCACGTCTCCCATATGCTCCAATTCATATTTGCCCAATCGTTCCTCCACTTCTCTCTTATACTCTGCCTTTTTCTCATCCTCTTGTAACTTTTCCACTCTCCTTGCAACTACTCCTTCCTCTCGTGTTTCCCTTCTTCTATTCCTCCATCTTACTTGAATTCTAATTCTGGCCACCACCAAGTAGTGGTCAGAAAGTCCACTCCCCCAACCTCTATACACTCTTGCATCCTTTACACATCTTCGCATCCTTTCATCCACATACACATAATCAATCATTGCCTTCCTTTCATTCAGTTCACCACCCACCCTTCTCATCACTCGCCATGTATACCTGTGGATCATTTTATGCCTGAAGAGGGTATTGGCTATCACCAACCCCCTCCCAGCACAAATGTCCACTAACGCACTCCCATTCTCATCTATCTCAGCAGGCACACCCCACTCACCAACTATTCCATCCACCTTCATATTCCCAACTTTACCATTCATATCATCAATCAAAAACACTCTCTCATTCCTTCCAAACTTTTCCATGCACATTTCTACATTTGTCCAGAACTCTTCTCTCACTCTTCTAGCACTATCTTGCGTTGGCGCATACACAAACACAATCCCCCACATTTGTATTCCAACTTTCAACTTTACCCACACAATCCTTGACCCAACTGATCCATACTGTCTTATGCTCCTCTTCCATCTTTTACTCACAGCTATACATACTCCTTCCTTTGCCCTCTCATTCTCACCTACTCCTGCACATATACTCCATCCATACTCCCATTCTCTCACACTTTCTCCTCTCCATTTTGTTTCAGTTATTCCACATACATCCACTGTCGCACCCTCAAGCACCTGGACAATCTCTCTCTCTTTCACCTCATCATTCGCTCCCCTTACATTCCAAGTTCCAATATTTATATATATACACTATATATATATATATATATATATATATATATATATATATATATATATATATATATATATATATATATATAAAATGCCGTCGAAATGATGTGGCCATGAATTAAAGGGAGACTGAGATCTAGACTCCGAGAGTGTAATGCAGCTCTCTTCAAAGAATTCGCTGTACAGAGTCTTTAATAACCCGATTTTCTAGGGCCCTACGTCTCACAGTCATTATCGACACAGATGGCATCGGTAAATTACAAGACGATAAAAATGATCCTATGTGGAAAATTAATCGCCGAGTAGAGGTGCAAAGAAATCGTCAAGTCCAGGTACAAATCACGGACCATAAAGTCGTACTATACTGTGTTTTTGGTGGTTTTCTAACATTTCTTCCCAACAGTCTACACATTATATTTCACTTTCGTGTTGTATGAAGCGAAAACAAACTGTCAGTATGAAAATGGCATTAATCACACACAAGTAAATGTTTTTGTGTAACATGAAAGACAATCCGTTGCAGAAGTGCTGCTACGAAATCTCCGCTTCAGGCTGGAAATACGGCCTTACGTCTGATGAAAAACGTTAAGCCGGTACATAGCAGAGCCAGCCACCCCACGCACGAGGCCACAGTAGTTTACACCACAAGCCTGGCAAATACTAGCAACTTTGGCAATTTCCAAATGTATGCATCACTCGGCGTAAAAGTTGGCACCGAATTAGGTAAACACACACACACACACACACACACACACACACACACACACACACACACACACACACACACACACACACACACACACACATATAAAACCAGGCAATATATTACCTGGGTGAGAGCTCCCATGATTTTTATTTCATTTTCATTTTTTTACTAACTGGATAGGCTTACTGGATTCGATTACCGTGAAAGAATGCATAGCTCTCGCTCTCTCTCTCTCTCTCTCTCTCTCTCTAGATAAGTAGATAGATGGGTAGGTAGATAGATACATACACTCTCGGTGGAAATGGAAAAAGTAGTCCTAAATTAGACCCTAAATGTGCTTTTGCCTCACACTTATTGCATTTCGGTATATTATTTTCAAGGCTATTAAGTTTCTGGTTTAGGTGTGCTGATATCTGTCAGGTCTGAGAGGTACAGCGACACTAACAAGGTCAGTCTCGTGAAGAAAGGAAAAAAAAGAAAAAACATTATTACACATGAGTTGTGATTTCCATTTCGGATTACTGGTCGAAGATTTTTATGATGAGGGGCCTCTTTCATCAACATTTTATTTTTCTCTGCCTTGTCACTCATCGCTGTTTAGTAATCTGGCATAAACTGACTTTCTAGCCACTAGGAATAACCTATATGTAATATTGAAACACGTCGAGAAACAATATTGACCATCAATTTATGCGACGTATGGGTCTTGATGTTTCTTTTGTCAGAAAGGTATGGATCTTGAGGATTCCTTTGTTAACTGAAGTTTTTACTGTTTCGGGCTGACTAGTAACGATGTTAATGGGGTTGCAACTCTCCTTGATCATTCATTCCCTCTGTTTACTTATCTTAAGATCTCTCTCTCTCTCTCTCTCTCTCTCTCTCTCTCTCTCTCTCTCTCTCTCTCTCTCTCTCTCTCTCTCTCTCTCAATGATAGTTCTGCTTCAGGCGGTAACAGTATTTCACTATTAACAAATCCCCAGTCAAATCCCCTAACTCTGTTCCTTCTCCACCCTCCCCAGCCACACTTATTCCCCGCGTATGTATATTTTACTCCCTTAATCCTTCACCACACCAGGGATCTCATCAAGGGAGGCCCTGAAAATCTATCTCCATCCTGTCAACTACCACAAATACATTGTCTTTTTACAACTATATTCTTGCTTCTACTTGGAGATTTTATTCATATTTTGTCGTCATGGGAGGGACTAAAAGTACACCTTGATACCTCTCAACCATGCAATACATTTTCTTTTTTCCACATTAATTTTTCTTACCAGCTGCTCATCTTATTCAGAGTTTGTCAATTGAGAGACATCATGTACCTCTTGGTGCCCTAATCCCTGCAGTTTAATGCCTCTTTTGCATTTTAGTTTTCGCTAGCACCGAATGATTTTATTGAAGTTTCTTCGCCATGTGTAGGAACAAAACATAGCTGCCTCCATGCTGTCTCTATCGTGTAGCGCATTTTCTGTACAGTCGTATTCTTGCTGCCACAGAGGATTTATTCAGCAACCACCAGATTCGTAAGATTAAGATAAGGATGATGAGTGTACTTAACTTCATTTGATTTAGACATGCTAGCAACACGTGTTCTTATTCCAGTAAATCCTATGTAGTTACTTTGTTGTATTAATACAGTACGTTCTTCATAATCATGTACCAAAAAAAAAAAAAAAAATCCTTCCACCTCTCATTCCAGATAATTTCATCTACACTTCACTTAAATACGTATTCTTGGCAACACTGCACGGTATATCTAATAATTTTCCTACGTCAATCACGAATTCATATTCACGAAAACACAGACTTCGTGAAAACACAGACTTCTTTCATCTAGCACAGTATATCCAGCGATTTTCAAACATCTAACATACACATATCTTCACGAAAACATAGGTTTAATTTTTCTGGCCCAGCATATTCAATAATTATCATGTATCATAGCAGCCGTGACTCAGTGTCTAATTAGAGCGCTCTGACCGAAGGGTCGAAGGTTCCAGTCCACCCAAAGGTCATCTTTAACAGTGAAAGGGTTACTAAAAGCATTGTCTAACCGTTCTAATTGCAAGAATCTGTCAGTTTGATTAAAATACTTTGGCGGTAGCAAGAATATCATGAAAAACTCGCCACCATCCTCAAGGCGTTGACTGAATACAAGTTTCTAGTTTAAGATTCGCATTCTCGTTAGCACAGGCGGCTTCGTAGTGCATTTTCCTTAGAGATTTATTTTCCACCTCACATTTTCTCTTCTCTTGCTTTTTCCCTTCCATCCAGTGACTAATTTTTAGCTGATGCCTGCCACTGCCTGTTAGATTTATTCAGTTTAGGAATAGTATTTGAAGCCACATCTAATAACTTCAGTTCCGTAATTCTCTTCCAATACCAAACCATCTGAAGACAGCAAGAACAAATGTATATATAATATCGTCGATATGAAGTGGTCATGAAATTGAGGGAGAAAGACATCTACTAGACTACGAGAGTGTAATGCAGCTCTCTTCCAATAAGGTATCCAGTCACTGTACAGCGTTATTAATAACTCGAATTCCTGATGGTATATCTACGGGACTACGTCTCACAGTCATTTTCGACACACCTGGCATCGGTAAATTATAAGAGGATAAAAATGATGCTACGTGGAAAAATAATCGCCGAGGAACAGGTGCCAAGAAATCGCCAAGTCCAAGGACAAATTATGGACCTTAAAGTCGTACTGTGCTATGTCTTTGATTTTGTAAAACTTCTTTAACAGGTTACTTTACACATTACATCTCACTTTCTTGCTGCATATAACGAAAGCAAACTATGTCAATATGAAAATGGCATATATCGCATGCAAGCAAATATTTTGGTGTACTGTGCAAAACAAACTGTTGCGGAAGAGGTGCTACGAGATCTTCAGTTCAAGCCAGAAATACGACATTACATGTGATAAATACTGTAACTTTGAGCTGGTGCATATCAGAGCCAGCCACCCCACGCACCAGGCCACAGTAGATTACACCACAAGCCTGGCAAATACTCGCAAACTTTGGAAATTTTCCAACCATTTGCATCACTGGGCGTAAATGTCGGCACCAAATTAGGTACACACACACACACACACACACACACACACACACACACACACACACACACACACACACACAACCAGGCAATATACTACCTGGGCGACAGCTCCCATGATTTTTTTTTTCATGTTTTTATTTTTTTGAGGTAACTGGGTAGGCTTACTGGATTCGATTACCGTGAAAGAATGCATCTCTGTCTGTCTGTCTGTCTCTCTCTCTCTCTCTCTCTCTCTCTCTCTCTCTCTCTCTCCATATGCCAGTAACCCCAGTTAGTTTACTCACAAGACTTCCGTGTCTATGCTACATGGAGTGTTTCATTGTGCTCACAGCCCCAATGAAACTGAACTCAGAGGTCAAGAGAAGGATCAAACAAGTGTCTGGCTGTCTTCACATCACATTTGAGCTTTAAGAGAGTGTTTGTATTCACAGAAACTGTAAAGTTTCAGTGGAGTGCTCCCATGTACTCAGTCCTTAGAGGGGTCAATTGTATGTACTTGCAGCATGAAAGAGATCGTACTCACATATAGCGCACAATGAGTTCAACGGGGTGTTCGGTTGTACTCACAGCATGAACAAGACTACAACTCAATGCCTGTACTCACAACAAACTGAAACGTCACTGGAGTGTTGGGCTGCAAGCATGTAGGAGTCTCGTTGGCATGGGAACTTTATGGGATTGATTGATGCGACTAACATCACGTGGGTGTCTCTACGGAGTATGGTTGTTTCCACAGCACTGAGTAACTTCAAAGGACTGCTTGGTCATGTAAATGGCACGTAGGAAGAGCGGTTGTTATACACACAGCTCGAGGACACTTTAAAAATGTAAGAGATGGTTGCTTGTGGTACTTACAAGCCTAGAAGACATCGATATTTTCCCGTGCGTAGGAGCTACAATTATTTGGTTGTACTCACTGACCATAGGAGCTTCAGTGGTTGTATTCCCAGAGTGAATACATAGCAATTTGGCTGTATAGTTGTATCTTCGTGCATACAAACTGTTTTAGTCTTTGCGTGTACTCATATGGCATGAAAGATTAAGAGTTATATTCCTGGAGCGAAGAAACTCCATCTCACTGCTTGATTGTACTCACAGGACACAGGGGTTTTGTTGGCGAGTTGTACAAGTTTACTCTTTTCCCTTCCCTGACTTGTTTCCTAATCCCATTACGGTTCTATTTACTGCCTCTTACAGTTCACCTAGCAGTCTCTATTTCCACCACTTTAATTATTTTCTTGTTGACTTCTTCATTCTCTCCCTTCAACCTTCTCTTTCTCCCTCCTGTACATCCTTCCTGTAACTTTTGCACTCACCCCCCGGGCCCCCCCTCCTCTATTTCTCTTTACTGTCACCTCTTCTCTCTCTCTCTCTCTCTCTCTCTCTCTCTCTCTCTCTCTCACACACACACACACACACACACACACACACACACACACACACACACACACACACACACACTTTTTCCCCCCTCTATCTCTCTTACTTTCCATCTCGACCTCTTCTTCCTCTCTCCGCCTCAACTTTCTCTCTTTGCCTTTTATATCTGTCTATTTATTCCACCCCAACTCTGGTAAAGATAGGCTGGGTAATCAGGCTAGGTTAGTTTAGGTTATGCTGGATTAAGCCAGGTTGAGTAATGTTTTGCAAGCTTTGAGTGTCAGGTCAGACTAATTTTAGTTAGGCTAGTTTAGGTTGGTTAGGGTTAATAGATTATATAAATGTAGGTTACGGAGTGTTCCAATAGGCTAGCGTATGTTGGGTTATGTTGGGTTAGGCCAGGTTACATAAGGGCAGGTTAGGCTAAAGTAGATTAGCATTCAGGGTTAGGAACAGCTTCTTAGGCTAAGTTAGTGCAAGTCAGACTGAGCGTCCTGTTTTTCTAGTCATTTATTGACCAGTTCCGTCCTAAAGACTCAATCTCTGGGAACCTACACCATATCTAGGCAAAAACGTCCTATTTCCGGAGGAGAGATGAAGGATTCCCTAAAGGAACAATATTAAGACAAGACGACATGTAAAATGAACTGTAGATGATAAAGATGAGTCAGGGACGTAGTATAGGCAGCATTAAGAAAGGTGCGTCAGAATATAAATCAGAGCACGGAACTTGCATCGTTATTTTTTCTACGTATTCTAATACTAATGTTTTATCACACGAAGTTCTGTAGATTTTCTTCTATTTACAATTTATAGTTAAGTCGTATAGGTACTCATCCAGTCGTGTGTGTGTGTGTGTGTGTGTGTGTGTGTGTGTGTGTGTGTGTGTGTGTGTGTGTGTGTGTGTGTGTGTGTGTGTGTGTGTAATGTCATATTACTAATACTGTACATGCAGACAATCATATGGTTCAGTGGAGAAACATTGTAGTTTATCACCAAACTTCTTTAATCCCAAGGCCGTCATTCGAATATTTCTTTAGCTAATGTCAGGCTACTTTATTCAATTTAATTTAAGTTTCTCTTAGTATCAGGGTTAATGTAAGCCCTATATCTAGATCCATCCATACGAAAAGAGTTTGGAAATGCTGAATAAGTTTAGCGAGGTATGGAGAATTCAGCAAATGACAAATATCACAGTAGTGAAGAGTTTAAATTGGTGATTTCCTCTCTTTTCAACGTTTGGTCAAAATTCCGCGTCCTTCTCTCACTGCCACTACTAAACAAGTTCTAAGTACCCCAAGCTTTGCATCTTCAGTTATGTTCATTGCGCATCGTTCTAAATTGTCTACTGTTTCAACAATGGAAAATGACCTGACTTTCGAGCAGCTTAAATGACGCACTAAACCCCTCAGTGGGATGGTGTCATTTGTGTTTTGGTGGTCTTACTCTAGACAATTCTATTCCGCTTAGGAAACATGCCTCGTATTGATAGGGTTAAATCAAACTCAATTATTCCATTCAGGTAGAGGACGTCTTCTGCATTTTGTTCTTACTCCCGCCTAACGATAACCTTCAGCTTATGAAATGATGGTCACAGCGATGAGGAACTCATCGTCATCCCCAGCACTAAACATGACCCTCATATCAGGCGTTTCAATCAAAAAGGAAATATACAAGTTACTTTAGGTGGACCGCAGCTGTGGGTTCTTTAGGATGAATGAAATAGTGTGGAGATAGATAGATAAAAGCACTACCTTAAGTTGTTATTGTTCCGGTGACGTGTTCGCAGAGACTGTTTTAACCAATTTTGCAGCGACGGGTTTCTCAGGACTAAAGTAAAATATCTGGGAAAGGAAATAGGACACTGAAGCAAAAATTAAACACCGTGTCTTTAAAGGGATGTCATAAAGATGCTGTCTTCATAAATGGTTCCTGACCTAAATTCAAAGTAGTCGAACCACAATAACTTAAAACAGGGACCCAGCCTACGGTATACTTTACGCCTTTAATCTCGTTCCGTCTCTATTGTTTTAGTCCTGAATGCTGATTTACCCTACCAATGAGCTCACACCAATAGAGTATAATATTATCTGTACTTCTGAATCGTCGTTCTACGTTTTCCGATCCATGTCTTCCCCATTCCATTAACGATCTGTGTTCCATGAGCTTAAACTAATGCCGTTTGTTCGCATCTGAAGTAACTAAGCCAACCTCGCAACTTCAAGTCATGCTCACCAACCAAATAAACCCCCAAGTCTGGCTGAACTTCTTTTTTTTTTCTTAGATAATGAATGGAGGAAGGAAAACCAAAAGAAAAAAAATAAGTCCATGTGCCTAAAGGCATCCTCCGTTCATAAAATATTTATAACAACTGGATTTGAATTGAAGTGGATTAAATGTTTGTGGGAAACAACTCCCAGGAAGTGAATTCCAGAGAGTAGTAGTTCTGGGGATAAATGAATTTTGATAAGCACAGGTTCTGCATTGCGGGGGAGAGAGTGTGAGTTCATGGGTGCTCCCAGCTGCCCAAGTATTTCGGGAGAAAATGTGAAGGGGAGGCACAATTGAAGCCAGTTCGTCAGAGCACTTACGGTAAAAATATCGATAAAATAATGCTAAAGACGTAACATCTCTACGTACTGATAATGGAGGAAGGTCCTGAGTAATGGCAGGATTATTGATTAATCTAATGATTTTATTTTGAATTTTGTCCAAGTGCCTCATTGCAACCGCTCCACATCCACTTCACAGTGGTGAACAGTATTCGATCTGAGAACGCACATGACTTTTGTATATTGTGGCCATCTGCTCGTCAGTGAAGAACTCACGAACTCTGTACAAGTCCCAATTTTTTGGAAGCATTTTTTGCATGGGATTTAAAATAAACTGTCCAGCTTGGGTGGAGGTTTAGAGTAACACCTAGGATATCAATTGTAGTGGATATGGGAGTACTGACATCATTTAAAATTATATGAGAGTCTGAGGGATTCTTTCTGTTGGAGAAATTAATGTACTTAGTTCTCTGAGCATTAAAAGAGACCTGATTTCTTTGTCCCCATTGACTAATTTTAGAAAGGTCCTGGTTCAGAGAAATTGCTGTTTATTTGGGAATTTATAATATCAAATTGTGTGAAGGAGGTACTAAATGTGAAAGAACTATGGAAAAGGTCGACTCATCAGCATTAAAGTGTATTGGGTTGTGAGTGACAGATAGGAGGTCATTGATGTGAATAAGAAAGAGGGTTGGCGCCAAAACTAATCCCTGAGGTACGCCAGCATTTATGGAATGAAACTGAGAATAAATTCCATCTACCATGACCTGTGTTTCTCATTTGTGAAGGTAAGAAGAAACTAGAGGAACCAGTGATGCAAGACTACAGTGTGACATCTTTGACAATAAGGCCCTGTGCCATACGCTGACAAATGCTTTTGAAATATCAAGTGCTACTGTGTGTGTTTCACCGTGTTGGTCTATTGTTTTGTTAATCTGATGGGTAAGAAGGCAAAGAATATCTGCAGTTGAACGTTCCTGTCTAAATCCATACTGCCAATCATTGATTAATCTGTTGATTTCTAGATGCTTGATTATGTGTTTGTTAGTTAGTGTCTCAAAAACTTTACTGAGAATGGAAGTTATTGCAATTGGTCTATGGTTTGATGGATCAGAAGTTGCCTCCTTTTAGGAACAAGATGGATATTTGTGTCTTTCCAAGAGGCTTGAAAACTTGAGGTACGGATGCTTAAGCGGAAAAATTTTGGCAATACAGAAGCCAACACTGAGAAGCAATTTTTGAGTACTACTGAAGGAATTTCATCTGGACCAGTAGCTATGTCTGCTGAGAGATTCTGTAATACAGCTTGTACGTATCTGATGTGAATCATGAAAGAGAGTATTTGAGGGGAATCAAAATTAAGTACAGGAATATTGTAATTTTCTGTATTTAGGGTCGAGTTTGTTGAAAAAATGTCAACAAGAAGTTTGGCTTTTCCACGTGGGTCACTCACTAGATTTCCATTGGGGGACAGCAAAGGTGGAATGGAAGAGGTGTTAGTGAAGTTAGTTTTGAATGAATTAAGGGTTGACCAGAATATTTTATTATCATTTGGATTGTTTAGTAGTTTTTTAGCCTGTCTATGTAGAAAGTTTGATTTAGAAAGATTGATAATAGTTTTGGCATGGTTTCTGATATTTCTATAAGAGTTAAAGGCTTCTTTGGTTTTGGTCCTTGTATAAGTGTTATAGGCTATTGTTTTATGTTTTGTTACTCTAGCACAGTTGTGGTCAAACCATTTAGGAGAATTATATCTTTTTCTGTAACTATGATAGGAAATGAATATATCCATGCCGACTTTATTGAAATCCTATATGTGGCTCAGTGTGGAATTTGCATCTTGGGAGAAAAAGGAGGTCCAAGGAACATCCATGAAAAAATTTTGGAGTCCCTCCCAGTCTGCCCTGTCGTAGTGCCATTTAGTCACCACGACAGGTTTAGAGCAGAAGGATGTGGTAGGTGTCAAACTGATGGCTTGAATCAGACAATGATCCGAGGATAAGAGGAGGGACTTCACTTTGACATTATAATTATCTGAATTGGTTGTTAGAAACAAGTCCCGTAGGTGGGGATTTTGATCGGGGTTGCCTGGTACACGGGTGGGTTGACTGACTAACTGGACGAGATTAAATGAGTCTGCAAATAGCTCACATTCAAGACCAGAGTCATCAGTTCTGGCTGAATAAGTGAGCCATTCAACATTATGGACATTAAAATCACCCAGAATAATAATTTCTGATGCAGTATTAACGTTGAGGACACTTAGTTGTGAAGACCGAGAGTCAAAAAAACTCGGCTCTGGAGGGGCATTAGGAGAACGATAAACACAACAGAAATATTTAATTTTATCAAAAGAATTTAATTTGTATATGGAACTGTCGAAATAAGGACAATTAAGTTTAGTAATTTCCTTCCGGACAATTTCTGATTTAGCAAGGCAACATACGCCTCCTTTGGGTCTGAAATTTTGAATCAAGATATAAGTAGGAAAATTAAATCTAGCTAAATCAGAAGTGGAGCTTACTTGTGTCTCCGTCAAAAACAGCAGATTAGGGGATTCAAACTGGAGGAAATTTTGAACAGAGTTGATGTTGGAATGAAGTCCCCTAATATTGCAAAAGAAAATTTTACTGCACATACGAGCAGATTTAGGGCGCCGCAGCACTGGAGGTGGCACAGTCGCTTGATGACGACGGGGAGGGTCCTGTGCAGACAACCCAGCCCTGCCGGTGGTGGTCACCCGAGAAACCAGCGCACTGATTCCCAGTATAGCAGCAGCCATGGTTCTTTATATGGGGGGGGAGAACAGGGATCTGTTGTGGAATGTGTATAATACGTAAGGTGACCAGATTTATTGGAGCTAAAAGCGGCGCGCGTGCGCGCATGTGTGTGTGTGTGTGTGTGTGTGTGTGTGTGTGTGTGTGTGTGTGTGTGTGTGTGTGTGTGTGTGTGTGTGTATTGATAGATAGATAGATAGATATAGATAAATAGATAGATAGGTAGGTAGTTAGACAGATACAGATAAATAGATATATAGATAGATAGATATTGACTAATGTGACAGCGACTGCTGCTGTGCTACACCTCAAACTGTGGCTAACTAACGTCTCCTACGAACTCCGAACATACCGTACGGTACAGTGAATGGGTCGACCAAAGTCAGCAGCTAGTGAGCATTACAGATTTTATATTAATAATTCGGTATTTCATTTGGTTAGGATTATGTATAATTTTTCTAATTCATCCTAATGTCATAATAGAAGGTCATGTTATATCTAATGCAATAGAAAGTTTCTAAAGACGGGACAATTAAGATATTTTGCTCAAAAAGTGGGACACTCTAGTCACAATTAAAAAAGCGGGACGGACGTCCAAAAAGCGGGACTGTCCCGCCTAAAAGTGGGACTCTGGTCACCTTAATGATATGTAATGACAAGACTGGTGTTTTATGGAGAGAGGATAGCTGGTTTAAGGCAATGTGATATAATGTGGATGTGTGTGTTGTGTAAAGAGGGCAGCCTGATGCCCTCTGATGTTTGAGGCAGAAAGGTGTGAAACCAGCTACCAAGGCCTAGGAGAAAAACTGGAATCCATTCCCGTTGCCTTGGCGGTAGTACTTCCTTGGGGGGGCTGCCTACCCCTACTACTCTTCTTGGGCCATCAACTGAGCTGAAAGGTTGCAGATCGTTGTCAGGTGAACACAGTGCAACTATATTCCCCATAAAAATTCAAAGGGCCAGTGTCTCCTGCAAGTCGCTACGGAGTCATCGTTTTCCTAATAACACCGTTTAACAGGATGTACTTGCTCCACTTCTCCCTCTTTCTACTTACTTCTACTAATCAATTCCAGCTCATAATGAAAGCTCCAGGTAGGTCGATTAATCTTTCACGTCATTCCTTAGTCATCTACCATGCCAAGTGTTTCTGATACTATTTGTCATTCCATAACTTTCGTTGTAAATGGTTCTAGTCATTATTTCCAAGTTCCAATTATGCATCGTACATGCCCGTTTTTTTTTCTCCCACGTGTCTCCATAATTACCATGTGTCTCCATAATTATCTGCACGTTCTCAACCAAGGCATTTTGCCAGCCCTTCATTTGTGGCCAATCAACTCTCGTCCCAATGAAAGCTCCTAGTGGGTCAGTCTACTTCTGTTCCACCTGAATCGTCGTCTTCCATGGCATGTCCAACAAGTCTTAGTTTCCTCATTTCCCTCTCATTGTATGTGGTTCCAGTCCCAAATTGCAAGTCCCCATGAAAGCTCACAGCAGTACTTTTATCCTTATTGATTCTGATGACGTCTTTAGATAATTTACCTCTAGGTGATTATAGTCTGTTTAGGAGAGAGTTATCGGACTGGAGGGGTTAGATATTGCCTTCATTAACATCTTCACAAATTGAAGTCCTACCTAAGTGGAATGAAATTATCTGGTGATAGTCTCATTTAATCGGAAAGACGTCAACGCATGCCAATTAATTCGGTTCCCTTAAAGGCTATTAGTAAGTCTTGTTCTTACGTTGATCGTGAGTCTTCTCCTCTTTAACATGTCATAGATGTCCCTTTGCCTCCTTGTTCTACACGATCAGGCCTGGACCACATGTCCCTAGAAATCGTTCAATAGGCCAGTTTGTCCGTATATATTTTTACTTCTACGTCCCCTTACCACATCATTCACTGATCCTAGTCAGCTTATTTGCATCACGTAACAAATTACTATGAAAGTGGCGGATTTCATTTCCCCAACAAAGCTACGGGTGGGTCAGATTATTTCTTAAGTCGATTCCCCTACACAGTCACGAATATCACGTCTACCAACAGCTCATTATTCAACCCATTTCGGTCTCGTTCAAAATGGTTCTCGCCTTAAATAAGAGTCTCCATAAAAGTTCCCAGTATTTACAAAGTTAACGATTCATGCCCTCCCATACTTACTCCTGGGTCTTTTTACATGTCACATCTTCCACAGCTCAGAGTCAACTCACTTCAATCTCGATCTGATTTCCTAGTTCCCATTAGTGCTCCAATTAGGTTTGATTGTCTTTCACGTCGCTCAATGGATATTTCGCATACGCCACGTCTTGTAACGCTCCTCGTTGACCTATACCAGTCCCGTTCTATGTTATTCTGATCATGAATTCTAAGTCCTCCGAGAAGATAATAGTGGCACCATATATTCCTCACTTCGTCCCTTCACTGCAGGGGTATTTCCACAGAGGATTACAGTCACCTGGTGGTAGCGAGAATAAAATGTCGAACTAAAATGGCACTCAGAAGGGCGCACACCTCCGCCAACGCCCTATCTCGCAGTGTTAAAGAAAGTGAAAAAATAAAAAAAGTCCTAGATCCGCACCTTTATCCTGATCCGCAACAGATTTTAATGGAGTGTATTCTGGGCCAAGGCCCATTCTTCTACCAAGTTTCGTGGAAATCCGTCCCGTAGTTTTTGTGTAATCTTGCTCACAGACATACCAACCAACCAACAAACAAACGGACAAGGGTGAAAACATAACCTCCCTGGTGGAAGTAACTATGGTCTCGTACTGGAGATTAAATTAATTTACAATGAAACTGATGAAAATCGAAATACACCACATACTGCTGTTCCGATATTAGCAAGAGACCCAAACTGGCAGTTTATTCTACCATATTCCACACTTCTCCTCCATCTCTGCAAAATCTGAGTGCCAAACACTGGAAGATAAAAAGAAACCATTTTGCTTTATTACCTGCAATAATATTTGGTTTCACTCTAGTGGTGAGGCTTCAATTTCACTGTTCCATTCTTCTTCATCCGGTCGTTCATTTTTGGTGATTGTCATAAGCGTATGGTCATGGTAGTTTCCTTCAAGCACCATAATTTCCGAAGTACCAGGTCAGATCCAGGTAAAAATGAAAATTAAATTATGCGCCTTATACGTTTTTCCTCCTTTTCACCTCAGATTTGGGAAAGGCACGACTTAAATGCCATCAGAAACAGTTAACAGTTAAACATCTTGTTCTATTCCAGAATTCATTGCTTAGTACAGCTTTCAGTCACTATCAAACTGGCAAAAAATGGAAATATTAAGCTACAGACACATGGGAACAGATCAATCAAGAGAGGCAGATCCACGAAAACCACTGACATCAAAATTCTTCTGATCGGAGTAGCTACCGGGAATAAAAGTGAAGGTCCGGGAGAGAGGATCCAGAGGGCACACACACACACACACTCTCCCATTCCCAGCCTAGAGCACACTGCACGGGGCTGCCTGACGAGATCCTTCCGTCTCTGGCTCTCCCGCCGTGCCGCAGCATCCACACTCATCTGCTGCCTGGCGTGCGATGTGGGTTCAGAATAATTAATAGAAGGATGACAGAACAAAAACGGAGAGGTGGAAACGAGTCAAGAGTGAGGCAGATATATACAGGAGATGACTAAACGAAGGACGACGCAGAGAAAGGAAGGATGACTGGAGAAACAGAGAATGTAAAGAGGAAAGTTATGCATTAAAAAATAAAAGATGGGGACGAGTGAGAACTGAGAATAATGTAGAGAGAGAAGAGGTGGGGAGGCAGCAAAAGGGACGAGATGTGGAAGAGTTTTCAAAATAAAGAAGAATGATGGTGAGTGGGAAGTACGAGTGAAGGAAATGGCTAAGGATTTGCAACAAAGTAGGAAGAGGGAAGGTGCAGGGTCAAAAGTAAAAAAAGACAGGTATAGAGAATACTAAAGATGAAAAATTAGTAGAGAGAAGGAAATGAAAGAAGATTGAAAATCAGGTTTAGAGAAGATGCATGAAGAGGGCAAGAAAAACAAAGATAGGTGGAAGGGAGAGCAGAATACAAAAAGAGAGCACTACAACGATAACAAGGACAGGGAGAAGAATAACTCAATAGAAAGGGTGAGGATCGGGTGCAAGACGTGGTGGATGGAGTGAGTTTTAAATATGACAAAGTAAGAACAGTTAAAGAAGAAAGCGTGAGAAGTGTGAACGATTACAGATAGATGCAGAGGAAAAAATCATTGCGTAGACGGAAGCCGGATGACGAAAGAAAGAATAGGTGAAAATGAAATGAAAATAAGGAAGAGGGAAAGGGAAACAAAATATGAGATAAAAGGACTAGAGAGGAAGGACAATGACAAAACTAGACCGAAATGGAGAAGACAAGAAGCAAGAATAATGAAAGAGAGGCTGAGAAACACAAGCTTAGCAGAACGTAGAGAGCTACCAAAATAGAAGACTGAGTTAATCTAGGTCTAGAATAACAATCCAACAGAGAGAGAGAGAGAGAGAGAGAGAGAGAGAGAGAGAGAGAGAGAGAGAGAGAGAGAGAGAATGGGGGGTTTTACGGATCTGTAACGTTGAGAAAGATTACTGCGGAAAGGGGAAGGATGGCTAGGACAGCGCAATATCAGACAGAGGGAAGAGATGAGGGAAAGAAATGTTGCATTGGAAATGCAAATGATAAGATTTTCCAAGCGGTTGAAGGAATGAAAAATGTAATGAAGGACATTTTTAAATGAAACTTAGAAGGACATGAAGAGAGAGTTCCAGGAAAATTTTCTTGTGTGTTCTTAAAAGCTTATGACTGTTTCATCTGCCCTGTATAATTTAACTCATTTTTAACTCGGTACCTACAAATTTATTCTCCAAGTTGACTAAAATCATGAGGCACTGAGGAAGACTTTAATCGGTTAAAAAGCGAGAATAAGATCTTTAGCCTTTTCCTTGAGTAGGGATTTTGTTATCTGACTAAAATCATCTGCTATTAACAAGAATACAATACGGAAGTTCATCCGTCTCAGCAAGAGGGTAACAGAAACAGCTGGTTTGGAGATGTATGGATTCTCACGGCTGAGTATAATCGCCTGTCATTAGAGAGAGTAAGACACTATGAATCGACCATCCCGCTGAGAGCTATATAGTTTTTAACATTTTAATGGCTATTTGGTATTCTCTGCTGGCTATTCTGTCCAACATAATGGAAACATAAAAAGGTCAAAGCATTGCAGAGAGAGAGGTGTTTCATTACTCTTGATTGTATATTGCCAACTTCCCTAGGGCGATGATTATAGTTCTCTTACTTTGGTGCTTCCTGCATCTTATTGCTGAAGCACTACACCATTTGTATTAATGACTGAAGGTTGATTGGGTTATAAGGACTTTGATGATGATGATGATGATTATGATGATGAGCTCATGATGATAGTTCCTGGTTTCCTGGTGCTACTTATGCAACTGCTGGTGCAATTGCAGATGCTGGTTTTAATGTTGCCGTTGTTGCTGCTGCTGGTGATAATGATGTTTGTGGTGAAGGTGATGGTGATGATGAGGTGATGAAAACAAGCACGAAAACCATATAGTCGCAAGGGGGTAGCAAAACCTATATTTGAAGGAGTTAGTATCCTCGAAAAATCTCAAATGCACCTCGAACTATATCATAAATAAGGCTCAGTGTTGCCGTCCGTATTTTCTCATCATCATCATCATCAATTTCCTAACCCTTAAAGTCAAAATGATTTCCCGACTCCCTTTTTCATTTTTCCTTTGCACATTCATCAAGGAAATCCTTTTCTGCTGCTAAGCCTCAAAATGAAAACTTTGGTAACAGCTTCGGAGAAAGACTTCCCACCTCTATTACTTTCTGTATTCCGTCCACTGAGTTTAATACATCTCATCAGAATAAAAAACACATTTTATTAGACAAATAAAACAGTAGCGCATTTATATCATACTGTTAAGAAATACTGACAAATCTCGTCAACGGCATACAGGAACATTGCCATACTTTTATAATATTTTTCAGAAACATTATCAGTGTCTCACCAGATAAATCAGATAAGACATTTTCGCAAAGTACAAAAGAAAATCTTGTCACATTTCATCAATCACATCATTAACACTGGCACTTATCATCAGCCATACGCGAAGCACAGGTACATTTTCATCATACACACACACACACACACACAGACACACAGACACACACACACACACACACACTGGGGGAGGCAGTGGCTCAGTCGGTAGAGAGGTGGCCTGCTGTCCTACGGGACCCAGGTTCAAATCCCCGCTGGGGCAGGGAACAGTTTAAGGATTGAACTTCATAAAAATCAGACTTTACTGATCTACCAGGAGACCCGCCAACCCGTAAATATAGCACCGCAAATACCAGTGCACCAGTCCTGTGTGAGACAGCCCTAGCATGTATTCAATATAGACGGTGGGTGTTAGCGCCCAAGTGGTGACATGTATAAATGTATGACATGTAGGAGGACTACTGTGCCTTGGGAGCAGGCTGTGAAGCCTATGCCCACAGTCGAACACACGAAAAAAAAAAAAAAAAAAACTATCGGCATTCTTGGACGGCAACCAAATAAAATAAAATGCACCCATATGTGAACAAGCAGGTGTCTTCACATTTTCATTTTCCATCAGACGTTTCAAGATATTTGACTGAGGTCCATGGAGAGGTGCATGGCAGATTCGAAAACAAGGAAAACAGGGGTGAAGGCCTGGGTGGGGGAACAAGACCGGATTTACAGTACTTGTATTTCACATACAGCACAGTATTCTCTCTCTCTCTCTCTCTCTCTCTCTCTCTCTCTCTCTCTCTCTCTCTCTCTCTCTCTCTCTCTCTCACGTTATTCACTAGTAAGATTATTTTATACGGTTATTTTATCTCGGTCGTGTTACTTCAGGTCTATTTAGTTCAGCTTTAGGATTACGTTTCAGGGAGAAAGGGTTATAGGCAATCTCATTTAACACTTCACATGCAGTGGCGTTTTATATTTTATTCTATTTCCGTCAGACAGTTTTATATAATATATAAAAAAATTCCAACCTCGGACTATTGACAAGACAGTTTTGCTGAGGCCTCGCAATTCACTTTTTTCCTTCTTTATATGCATGTAATATTCTCAACATTTTACTCGTGCACTTACATCATCATCATCATCATCATCATCATCATCAGGCGTTTGATTATCCACTGCAGGACCGGCCTATCCCGACCGAAGTTGGGACGGTACAGCCAATGTATCTCTACCAAGTGGCTTAGGCTGTCTGGTAGAGATTGTATGTAGGGTGAGAAGTGCTTGTAAGTGTAACTCTAGTGTTGTAGTGGCTTTGGATGTTCGTGTAGTCTGTGAACCAAGTGTAATCGGCCCGCGCAAGCCGACTGGGTGCAAGCATATTTTATTGTAAGCGACATTGGTTCAACCACAGCAGCCCTTGTGTCCGGCAATGCAATACGTGGCCGGGTGAACACTCCCAAAGTTTATTACCCTGGCGGAGCGCGAACCATGGCTCACCCGTTTACGAAACGCACTCTCAACCACTGTACCACACAGGCTCCTACACTTATATAATAATACTTAATTAGATCACGCCTACGAAAAAAAAAGAAAAAAAAAGAGCTAATTCACTCTCCAGCCAAGCAGTGCTGGACACCAGAGATGTGGTAACTGGGATTACAATTTCCCTTCGCTTCGTGACCTTTTCATTTCGACAAATCGGATTCACTTACGAACCAAAAACATCGTACACTTTTGTGTGTCAGTGCTTGGTGGGTGTACATGAATTGTTTTGCTGCAGCGCTTATTCCTAAGCTGAATAAATAGTTCAAAGTAGGATGCAGCTTCGGAAAACGAATCGTAAGTAGTAAGTTGGATAATTGTAACGGGTTCAGGCTAACGATGCAGTTAGTTGTTTAGAAGGATTTATGAAGGCTATACGAGTATATGTCCTTTCCAATTTGTAAAGTTTTTTCTGAACTTAATGGAATTGTCTGTGTGTTGAAGGAATATAATGAGTAAACATCACCAAAGTGCAGTTGTTAAACATTCTTGCGACTATGGGTTTTCTCGAGATGAATAAAATCATATGTGGTCATCTAAAATGTACGGTAGTTCAGAGTCTGAAACTAACCTGAAGATTACAAAATGTGTCTTTAATACTGTTTCCACAATGAATTATTCCAAGTCAAAATGTGTCGGGACGGTCAAAATTTAAAGCAACACTGTACGTTGCAGCGAGAGGTTGAAACGTGTTGTTGTTAAGCGGGTATTCTTAAATATTTTAGAACAGGATCATTAGTAAATAGGATTAAAAACAACCTAGGGTCCGAGTAGATCCTCTACTGTATAACTTACACCGTGTTTTTGTCGTCCAAGCTTGAGCTTGGGATTCGAAGCGCGTCTTGGGGCTCTTGGTTTCTGTCCTCAAAAACATTCCAGGATACGTAGAACCGAAAAATTACGTGATGATCGCAAAGTAAACAGAGGAGTTGGCCAAAGACGATCTTCTGACGAATATGCAACTTACACTTAGCCGTTATTTGTGCTGAACTGGCTCTGTATGTCGTTAATATTAGCCACCTGCATCCTAATTATATGTACATAATGCAAATTTCATTATATTTATCATTTACGTGTCCTTTCTGGCCAAACTCACTCTCCCCAAGCTACAGCAAGACTGCTCCCGATCATGCTTGGGTGAGATACGAAGACGGTTGCGTTGACAAATGCTTGGGCCGGCTTCGTAACGCTTTGGCCGACAAAAACGGTGCAGCTTGGTTTCACCAAAGATAACTTCGAATCCGATCCGCCAACTTGGACGACAGAAACGTGGCTGTGATTTTTTTTTTTTCCTGGTAAACAGACAATGGCCAAGTTATTTCCTCGCAATCTCTTATTCCTTTCTTCTCAGCATTACATCTCATTTAAGCATTTCATCATTTCTTAGCATATTTGCTTATCGCAGCACATCATTTTAGTATTTTGTCTTTTATCAGCATCCCTTCTCGTCTCTGCATCTCATTTCATATCCTTCGAGAATTCCATCTCATCTCAGCATCTCATCTAACCTCAGCACCTCTTATTTCAGCCTCTCATAATCATCTCAGTACATACTCTTATCTTATTTCACCATCCTATCATCTTATTTGAACATCTCATCTCATTATATTGTCTCATCTTCACCGGTTCAATCCGATTGGAGCGCCGTAATTACCCAGTAAACCACCAGGCGCCAAAAATTGGTTATTTGGTTTCAGGAAAAAAAAAAAAGTAAGGAAATTTTAACCCCTTAATTGCTAGAGCGTCTCCTCTAGTCAGGATACCATTATATGACTCTGCTCAGCTGAGAGGAGGCCTATTGTGACGAAGGCATAAATGAAGACTACTTAACACCCTTCCAGTTCTGAAAGTCTCTTCTGATCCAAGTCATAACTATGTCGTACTGTGAAATGGAGTATAAGGAAGACGTCATTGCAGCGATCAGGTCAACTGTGATTGTAGAGCAGTTCTTCTTTAACACAGTGTAAAAATATGGAACAAACTGCCATCCAATGAATAAGCTGTGATTTTGTCTCACTCCCAAGAGAAAAATGCTGGTCATATTTGTGTGCTCAGGAAGGAATTGAGGAGCAAATCTATCGGAGTTTAGGCAACTGTAACGCTACTGTATACTTGGCGTATAATCAATTTGTCTGCGGTTTTTCTCTTCGACTCTCTCTCTCTCTCTCTCTCTCTCTCTCTCTCTCTCTCTCATCAAATGGACAATAGATCACACTGGAGATTTTCCTTATTTCTTACCTATGGACCATTGGCCTGAAAGTCCGGGTCATTAAGGCATTTTTTATTATTTTTAAGCACTTTACACACACACACACACACACACACACACACACACACACACACACACACACATATATATATATATATATATATATATATATATATATATATATATAAAACATCAATTAATAATTGATACAGAAAACAACCTAATTTATGGACCTACTGCCAATAAACCTCACAAACAAATCGCTACCCGACACTTAAGCCGAAACATACAAATAACTAAACGTACCCAGCACGCTTACACTATTGGGAAAAACACCTCAACCAACTGAACAAACAGCACAGACAAATATTTTCAACATCAGCCTGTCGTAGTGTGAGGAAAATTGTATTGTGACAGCCAATTGCTACAAAGGAAGCTTTCCTCTTTCGATGAATGGATTAAAGTATATACTTCTTAACTCTTCCCTATAGACGCTTTTGCTGTGAGCTGAATTAGGTCTTCCAGTTGGAGCCAAACTGAAATAGAATTATGTCCATAGGACACGAATGCTCCGCCGTGGGTCATCAAGAAAATGAGCCAAAAGCAAAATCAAGAAATGTGAGGTCAAGATCATATGAAAGGTCAAGGTCATCAAAGTTTGGCGTGGTTGAAATGCTGCCACCAATATGTACCTGTGTATGAAGTTTAACGAAGGTATCTTGAACAGTTTCTTGGGAAATGAACCAGACCCAACACGGGACGGTGGGACGCAAGGACGCAAGGACGGACATGACCATCACTAAATACCCCGACAGTATACATGGCGGGATATAAAAACAATACGTAATTTTACAGGCAGTGTCAGAGAAAACAGATTTTTATCCCCTATCCGAAACACGTATATCATAAGCTAAATAAAATAATTCTGGTGGCAGCCTGATGAAATGGCGAGAGAGAGAGAGAGAGAATTTTGCGGATCTACAATAGTGACGAAGATTATTGAGTAAGGAAGATAGATGACTCTGACAGTGCAATATCAAACGGAAGAGATGAGGGCACTGGAAAAGCAAATAAAAGATTATTCAGACGGTTTAATTTACAAAAAACATAATGAAAAGAACTTGAGATTGGAAATGAGAAATGCCTGAAAGGAGAATCTTGTGAGAAGTTACTTGTGATTTTTAAAGGCGTATGACTGATGTCATTGCCCTGTATAATTAACCGCATATTTAACTCGGTACCTTTAAACTTACTCTTCAAGTTGACTGGAATCATGTGGTATGGGGAAGTCTATAATCTTATGCTTTTTCCTTTGGTAGGGTTATTCTTGTCTGAATTTAATCGTCTGCCGTTAACGAGAATACGGAAGCTCAAAAGTCGCAGCAAGAGGGGAACGTAAACAGCTGGTGTGGGGATGTAGGGATGTAGGGATGCTCGCAGCTGAATAAAATAACCTGACATTAAAGAGAATAAAATACTACAGTCCAACCATCACACTGAGAGTTGTATACTTTATAACCTTGTTGCGTAGTGGTATTCTCTGCTGGTTATTCTGTGCGCATAATGTGAACAAAATGTTGAAAAAGTCAAAGCGATATAGGGCGAGAGGCCTTTCATTACTTATGGAAGGGGTATACCAGTTCTGTTACGAGACCTGGTCAGTATAGGTCTCTAGTCAGCTTAGTGTTTGGGGTTTTCCTATCGATTGGTGAATGATTTTTATTTTATCTTATTATATTTTTTTTTTTGCAGTGCTTCTTGTGTGTTAACTCCTTTTTTCTTTTGTGTATTTTTTGCTCTTGTGTTTCTTTCAGTGTAAGCTAGAAGACTAATGATTAAGTAATTTTTCGTTATGATTGCGCTATTATGGTTTATCACTGTTATGTGTATTTTTTGTTTATAATGGTGATCTATATTTTTCACTTACGACTTTACACTTACTGTTGTTTGTTACAGGAAAAAAAATGTAAACTTTTTAGATCCATGACCATATATATATATACACACACACACTGACAGATAGATAGACAGACAGATAGACTTATAGATGGCTATTTCTTTTTTGCAAAAGATGGACATAGAAAAGGAAAAACAATATATATAAACCATGCCCCAGATTACAGATACCCTCCATTCGTAAAAATATGAGGAAAATATGATTGAATTTAGAATAACGAGGAAATAATAAGACGATCACTGTTAAAATGATACTGTCGGGTCGGAGGGAGAAGTGAAGGGCAGGATGACCATCGCAAAGGAAAAAGAACGCTTTAGGGAGTTAAGGGAAAGTTTACGCTATGAGGGTATATTGGAAAAGAAGTGGATTAGGTGAGATGAATAATAGAAAACAGGGAGACAGAAGTCGGTATGAGGTACAAGGAGAAGAGAGTGCTTCAGGAAAAGATATTCTCACAGTTGCAATTTGTTCGTGTTGCTTAAAGACTGTTACCTCAGTTAAGAGGAGGCGTCTCAAAGGAGAGGGGTATGTGAAGGCTATAGATAACTTTTACGATTCGAAACCGTTTCTTACAATCACATTAAAACAGTCTGGAGAGAGAGAGACAAACAGACAGACAGACAGACAGACAGACAGAGATCACAGTGGATGAGAAGGAAACAGACAGTCTGGTATAGAAGAGAATAACAGAACAAAGGATGGCTCACGAAAAGAAATCCACACATGAGCAGCACATACTTGAGAACCTCTTCGACCACCACACCCACCTGAGCCAAGCCGCTTTAAGCCCCCGTCAGGTTATGAGAGGGATGGGACTCTTTTTGACAGGTCGGTGAGAGAGAAAAAAAAAAATAAGGGAAAGTATCCATGACGCGGGGGAAGATTACTGATGCTAAATGATCGGGACTCCATGAATAGATTTGCATTTCAGACAAGCCGCTACCAATAATAACTTTGTGTTATTCGGCTTCGCTACACTAATGCTCTCGGCGTATGTATTAATATACTTTTCCTTTATATTCACCTTTGCTTGTTTAATTATGTATTAATTTAGCCAGCCGGAAAGTAGTAGCAGAAGTAATAGTTGCATGGGATTTGAACTTGGTGCGTGGGTGTGAAGTTGATGTGTATATATTATTGTTTGGTGAGTGGTGGCTCGGGCAGGAGTGTAGCTGTTGTTTTCAGTGTGGGTGTTCATGTCTGTTTTGTGATTTTCCTAGCTTTGTCGGCGTTTGAATCGCTGTATGAGTATTATTAAAATTATTATGACTACTCCATTTCACCGAGACTGGCACCATCAGTGATGACCTCAACACCTGTGGCTTTGATAAGGGTCCTCAGTACTGGATATACTTTTTTATACTGCCTTTTATATTGATTCTCAAGGTAGAGGTTCACCTTGTGCAAATGATTTACATGAACACTACAAACATCACTGATGGTGCCAAACTTGGTGAAATGCAGTACAGTAGCAGAAACTGTACCAAGAGACTGACTGAGTAGGTGTGATGTGTATATTTTGTGTTGGTGTGATGTGTCGTTTATTG
The DNA here is from genome assembly GCF_032717465.1 of Coenobita brevimanus. NCBI lineage: Eukaryota > Metazoa > Arthropoda > Malacostraca > Decapoda > Coenobitidae > Coenobita > Coenobita brevimanus. The sequence goes on from NC_136971.1 coordinate 36,890,451, forward strand.
TTTGCATGGTGCTTTATACATCTTCTATTGAGCTGGAGTTTATGCTTTTAGTAGATATGGCCAGGAAACAAAAACAAGTCAAATTCATTGCAAAGAAAGATTATTATTATTATTATTATTATTATTATTATTATTATTATTATTATTATTATTTGTTGATATTCATATTGGCCTCCTCTCAACTGAAATCAAAGTCTTTCAGCAGCCCGAACAAATCCAAACTATGAGAATAACTCTTCCTGAAGCACTCTCTTCTCTCCCTACCTCCTACATCTTGTCTCCCTGTTTTGTGTTATTCAGCGGAGAGGAAACGTGAAGTGGTGAAGGGGTTAATGAAGGAAATTTGCTTTTCCTCCAAGTTTGTAAGCCTCTGCTCATCAAAATAATAACTTCTGGTGATACTAAGAAGAAAACAGCTAAAGTATGCTAGCAGTGGAGGGGATATTCTTGATAGCACAGTCTCCGTCAACAATCTGTCTACTTAAATGGGGCTTAGATCTTATGCACCAGAATTCTAACCCTCTTGAATATTCCCGGCCAGTTAGGAAAGATCCACAAGATAAGAGACTGCAACAACATGCAGCGGTAACTTCTCTCAATCAAATAATTAATAATGTAGTGAGGCCATAAAATCCAGAGCATCAAGTTGTTTAACAGCAGTGTAAATTATGATTATAAGATTAATTGCAGCGGAAAAGGGTATCTTTCTTGGTGCAGGAGAATCATATATGTACATGAATGAAACGCAGTCACTTTGAACGGGGAACGAGAAATATATTAATATGAATATATCATGAAGGAAATTAGAATAACGAGGAAAAGGTACGCGAGAAGCTGCTAAAATGATAATGTAGGAAGGGTACTCAGTGAGGCAAAGTGTGAGGTGAAGAGTTGCGGGAACAGTGCAAAAGATGGAATGCAGCAGAGTTACGATAAGTTTTAGTTACCTGAATAGACAGCTTATAAGACGGGAGGACATTATCTGGCGACTGGTACAGGTAGGATAAATAATACAAAACAAGGAACCAGAAGATGGAACGAAGTAGAAAAAGGATGGAATGCTTCATCGAATTTCCGCCTCATTCACTACGATGACGCCTTAAGTTTTTGACGCCTATACACTTTTTTTTTTCGGAGGGGGGGGGGAAGGCGCATTGTACTGAAAGAATTAGTAATTGAAAAACTTGTTTTAACCCCAATAAAAGTTTCGTCAACATCGATTAAATGTATCAGACGTCCTCCGGCTGACTATGTTTACAGACGCTCGCATAGGAGTCATACAGAGTTGTACAAAAAGGGTATCGAAAAATAAACCCACACTTGAACAGCATATACTTGCAACCCTCTCCCACCACCACATTTGCCCTAACCAAGCCGTTTTAAGTCCCGTCAGGTTATGAGAGGGACGGGGCTATATTCGACAGGTCGCTGAGAGAAAAAGTTACTTGAGCAAAAAAAATCAGTGACGCGGGAGAGGATTACCGATACTTTATGATCGGGACTCCATGAATAAATTTGCATTTCAGACATGCCCCTGCCAATATTAACTTAGTGTTATTCGGCCCCACCATACTGATACTAAACGTGCCCATTAATTTACTCTTCTTTTTTATTCAGAGGCGCTCGTGGGATTACGCATTAATTTAGCCAGCTGGAAAATAGTAAAAATAGTAATACTGGCAAGAAATGGAACTGAGTATCGGCATGATGCTGGTGTGCGTGTAATATTATCGTGTTTGTTTGGTGGCGGAGTAGAACGGAGTGTTGCTATTTATTGCTTTCGGAGGTGTATTTGTGTCTGTTTTGTAGTGTTGTTATTTTTGTTAACTAGCTGTTTCCCAGGCTGTATTGACATTATCAGGATTAGTATTACTGTTTGTAATAATAACAGTAGAAAGAGATAGGTTAAGCAGGGATGATGTGTATGTTATCTGTTGGAGTGTGGTGACCTGGAACGGCGTGTCTTTTATTGTTTCCTTGATGATGTTCGCTGGATATTGTGTTGTCATTTTTCCAAGTTTTATTTTTACATTTTCTTCTGCCAGCGCTTTTTTTTTTTTTTTCTTCTTCTTCTATTTTCAGTGATTCTATTGCCTTAGACGAAGTACTGTTGTGTGCTTTTTTTTTTTCTTTTTTTTTTTTTCGCTGTAATGTCGTAGTTGCCGTTACTATACTTCTCTTGCCATTTATATTTTTCTAATCTTTGAAAATACTACAAGTCCCTTCTTGTGACACTTGGTTCTCCATCATTTACCCTCTTCCCTAGATATTCAAACCGTGTCCTCGTCAATCTTTTTCCCGATAACTTGCATTCAGACTGTAAACAGGATACATGAAATATAACTGGAAACCTTCAGATATCATTCCGTCTTGGTCTCCACCGAATTTTTACTAAGGATTTTTGTACCTATGCAGCACCAGCGTCCCTTCCTTGTCTCAGCGGTCCCAAGCATCAGTCTGGATGAACGTCATGAACTTTACACACATAAGTTCGGGTCTCCAAGAGGGCACTGAATGTTGTTAAGTTATGCAATGCTTCCACTGACAAAGGCCGATCTTTTAGTATGGTAAATTATAGCGTAGCCCCGGCCTCCTACACCTGCCAAGGGATGGCATAGGACTACCTGTTAAACCCCTCAGACCGAGAATGCAATTTTCTCTTATTTTTGCCATTTAAAGGTCTTATTCAGTTTAAGTCAGAATTTGCTGTCTAAGCGAGGTGGTCTTCATCAGCCATTCAGTAGCACACGTCCTTCCTACGATGCACCAAAGTCGTCTTTTTGGTAGCAAAAATTTAAGAGCATATGACGCCATTGTATTGAAGAGGTTACATGTTACATATATTCTCCTACCAGTGCAGTATATTAGTGAAAAAACTCGTGGCTATTATATTTCCCTCTTCTCCATAGTCTACAAGTACACTTTATTAGCTTGTGGCTGTTTCAGTCTCTTCTTCGTGATTTTCCATCTCTGGCCAGATGATGAAGTTGTAATGAATGAACTTCCTGATTACCTCCGTCAGTGAGGTTGGAGAAGGTTATGTATTCGCCATTGTTTGTCTGTACGTCTGTTATGTGTATGTTTGTCCACATGATAAAAGTTATTGGTGGATTTTAAAGAAATTTATGGATAATGATCATGGGGCAAGGAAGAGTTGAGTGAATATTGTTGTTGATCTGAGCTGCCTGGTAGAAGCATTGGTGGAGGTATGCGCTCGCTGTTTACACTTAACTTGTGATCATTTCATCCGAGCACAGTTCTCGGCACAGATATTATGTGGGCAGATACGGAGGAGATGCTGTATTTTCACCAAGTGAAAAATGAAAACCATAATTACCTTTATATATGTCTACCTATGCATCTCTCTCTCTCTCTCTCTCTCTCTCTCTCTCTCTCTCTCTCTCTCTCTCTCTCTCTCTCTCTCTCTCTCTCTCTCTGTCACCATCCACTCCTTTATTGCACCTTAAGTAACTTAGATTCCCCGTGTTGTGTTATTCAGCCCTTCATTTAAGGTGATGGTGACCAGTCGTCCTTCCTTGAGTGGCATTATGTGAGCAATAAACGCCAGCCATCCCTCAGATGTAAACCCTCATGTGCCACATCCATATTCAGCACCTTAACCCACTACACAACCAGGCGTCCATTTGGCTATAAGGTAACCATAGTATTCATTTAGCGTTACATGTAGTTCCTTACTGTGTTCATCTGCATCAGGCCTCTCAGTACGATGGCGTAATTTGTTCTTTTATTTTCTTGTTTCTTGTTCTTTGTCACGAATGCCAGACGATTTCGTTCACCTAAAAAAAAAAAACTTTTTCTAGTGAAAAAGTGAGTGGGGATTATATCTAACACCTTCAGTTACACAGATGCTTCCTGAGGTGAAAAATATCATGTGTACGTGACAAGTATTAGCAAAAAATAAATAAATAAATAAATAAAGTCATCCAGTGAAATATTGATTGCATATACCGTTCCCGTTATCTTTATTTTAGAAGTCTTTAAACCTTTTTATTGAGAATTATTTAAAAAATGTATTTGTATATTATAAATGATGAACTGAAGTTACTTTTATTAAGAACTAAATTCTTATCATACGCAGGTACATGGAAAACTTAACCTAATTATACAAGAATAGGGAGAAAGAATGGGAAGCGTTTTTCATACTTGCAGCACAGTTACAATCAGCAAATTATGTGTGTCCACACTTCTATTAGGTTATATAAATACTGCCTTTTTATTTTGTGGAAAACTGTCTGCTTTATAATGCAGGAATATGAAAACATATTCAATAAATAATGCGATGAAAAATGCAATATATTGTATTTAAATTCCAGAGGTGTGAGTAATCAGCCTCTCATGTGTTCTCATTTGGAGTTTAACGAAAGGGTAACTTGCGTCCCAGCATTCGTTTATAAAAAGTTGTTCTCCTTGTTATGCAGTTTTACGAAACAAATATAGTAATTCGTTCTGAGAAAAACGCAGAAGCAAGACCGTACAAAACAAAAGGGAAATATGATCAGACATCCTACTCAGCGGATAGTCTTTCGTGTATTTCTGTGTCTATTTTTATCTCAGGTGAATAAAACTACAGCATTTTTTAAAATCACTAAGCTGAAGCCTACATGCTCCCCAAATGATCGTATTTTCAGTCGGTTAAATTCATCATATCTGTGTGGCATATTTTTCACATTTGCATATTAGATTGTACAATCCTTTTTGACTTTCTCCGTGGCATGGTGTTTTCAGAAAGTAAATTTTCGATTTTTTTTTTTTTTTCATATTCAGAGCTTGCTTCATTCAGTATCTGTCGATATTCTTCAATCAGTCACCTTCTGCCTCATTCGAAAGTTTAATGTTGGGCATATATTACCCTCCCGTGTTTAAGAGGCAGCGAAGAAACAACTAGCTGAGCTGGGGTAACATAAAGATGCATAACACACACACACACACACACACACACACACACACACACACACACACACACACACACACTTTAGTGAAAGCCTAAAGAAAACTATTTGGAATAATTTCCACGAAAAATATATTAAAGGCAAAATAGCATCACCTGTTTCAGGAGTTCCCCATCACCTGATTATCATGATAACCTTTTTTTTTTTTTTGGGGGGGGGGCAACTGCGAGGGCATCACAAAGTATTTGCAAGTGTATGAAATAATCTTTTTTTTTTTTTTTTTCGAACGGGGATCTTAAACAACAACGGCCAAAGATATTTTACATTATTAACATTTTGATTGTACAGTATATTACATATCCCATGGAATGTAATATGTTGCATATTTCATGAAAGGTTTGACAAACGAATGAATATGACCGAAGATCCTGTATAGAATCCACTATGCCTCACATGGATATGACAGTTCTTCATATTTACTACAAACTGTGTGTCATGCAGTTTTAGATTGCACTAATCCTTCATGACCCAAGGATGTAAGTCGATATCACGCAACCTTGACTGAGCTGCAAATTTTGAATATTTTTTTTCCACTGACACCAGCTAAATAGAGTTAAATAAGGTTCCATAAAAACGTATATCTGCCGGTGCTTCGGAACACGATTTTAAGTTGGGTAAAAGAGCACTACCGGACAGTCGAAGAGCATAGTGGTTCTCACGAAGAGCATGTTGAGAATCCCAGGTTTGGTGACATCCATACCGAAATGAAACGCCGAGAACTCTGGCAGCTAGCCGTCGACGCCAACCGCAGTGTGTTATGCCTCCGCCAAGCCTTGTCGCAAGAACTCACCATACAACCTTCATCATCTTGCTGACCTAATCAGTTCATCCCACCACCACCATCTTGGCTGGGGGGAAGGACTGAATCAGATCACCGCTGATGGAGGTTTTGGGTAGGTTGGGGGGGAGGGGCATACCCACTGGAAATGGCCAGCTCCGGGAAAAGAAAGGTAAAAACCTGGGAGGAGGAGAGAGAAGGAGTGAGTTGGGGCCAAGATGAGGAAATAGACTGCTCCACCGGCAGGTCAACTCCGAAAATCAAGACAGGGGATGAATATGCTGACGCTATGTAAACCCTTACCCACCCCTCCCCTCCCATCCTCTCAGCCCTTTCCCTTCATCCACCACAATCTACACATCACTGACATATTCTCATTGGTTAAGTGTACTCCCTACCACTTCCCCCTTGCCACTTTTTTTTTTTGTACATAGTGGCATAGGCAAAATAAATACATAGGAGTAATAGGCAAAAAAATATTTAAAGAACAGGTGCTACTGAGTCCCTAAACCAATGTGAATACAAGCCACACACACACACACACACACACACACACACACACACACACACACACACACACAGGGAAGGTCGGTGATTCCTTGGTTGCCACTCCTGGCATGCTGAATAGGTCGACAGCCATAGAAAGTGGAGGGAGGGAGGGAGATGAGAAGACAGGATGGATGAAGAGATATTAAAGATAACCTAAGTCGACCCCTATGACCGTGATTTTTGATCTCTTGACTTTGCTGGCCTAATCAGTTCATTGTCCCTTCATACTTTATGACTGATAAAAGTTGGGTTGAAATATATCGAGGGCTTCAGGAAATAATGCGCTCACATCCAAATGACCTTGACCTTTGACCCCTTGACATTGCCGACCTAATCAGTTCATTGGCCCTTGATACTGTATCACTGACAGAAGTCTGGTCGAAATCCGTCGAGGGGGTCAGGAGACACTGAGACCATACCCATATGACCCTTACTTTTCATCCCTAGACCTTGCTGACCTAATCACTTCATCGTCCCCTCATGCTGTGTCACTGAAAGAGTTTTGATTAAAACCCGTCGTGTGGGTTTAGGAGATATCACTACCAATAGGCTAAACTAAGTTGTCTGCCCCTGAGCTTTGACTCCTCAACCTTGCTAACCTAGGCAGCTCATTGTCCCTTCATACTGCGTCATTGACAAAAGTTTCGTGGAAATCCGCCCATGAGTTCGGGAGACATTGAGAGCAAAAGTGTTACGGATGCAAGTACGCACCCTCTCAATGACGGACAGACAGACCAATAACTTATTGCCTCCTCCACCATAGGTGGGCAGAGGCATAATAATATATGGCATCGCTGTATTGAAAAGGATAATGGAGATTCCTTCCAATACTTTAGCTAATAAAGAAGGACCAATACCATAAGCAAAATAAAATACTTTTTTGGGAGCCATAATTAAATAATAATAATATTCTAGTGGTAGCTGCAGTGAAATAATATAATCGTCTGGTGGCAGCCATAATGAAATAATATGATCGTCTGGTGGCAGCCATAATGAAATAATATGATCTTCTGGTGGCAGCCATAATGAAATAATATGATCGTCTGGTGGCAGCCATAATGAAATAATATGATCTTCTGGTGCAAGTCAAGTGAAATAAAGTCGTCTCGTGAAAAAAAAAAAATCGGGCTGAAGGGGACAGCCAGCACAGCGATCACTTCAAACACGTTTCTATTTTTAATCCTCGATAGGGGGAACAGCATATCTCTTTTTCCCATGTTCTTTTTTTTCCTTTTTTTTTGAGGAACCTATATGAGTGTATGACCAACTTTCTTAATGTTGTGCATCCTTTTCCTGTATCTTCATCCTGTTTTTATTCTTTTATCTCTAATACTACCCCCTGAGGGGGGGAAGTATACGAGGCGACGAAAAGGGCTGGTGGTGGGTTAGTGCCCCACCCCGTAAAAAGTGAATAAAGCTCCTCGGACCAGGACGGACCATGCGTTGATGACTAAGGAATGGACAAAGGACATTCTGAGGGTGGGGACATGGAATGTGAGAGGAGTGAATGATGAAGTGAAAGAGAGAGAGATTGTTCAGGTGCTTGAGGATGCAAGAGTGGATATATGTGGATTGACTGAAACTAAATGGGAAGGTGAAAGGGTGAGAGAATGGAAATATGGTTTAGGTATATGTGCGGGAGTTAATGAGAATGAGAGGGCATGAGAGGGAGGATGTCTGATGATAAGCAAGAAGTGGAAGGAGAATAGAAGAGAGTATGGAAGAGTGGGTGTAAGGATTGTATGGGTGAGGATGAAAGTAGGTATACAAGCATGGACGATTGTATGTGTGTATGCTCCGACAGAAGACTGAGTGGCAAGAGTGAAAGATGAGTTTTGGGCGAGAGTAGTAGCATGTATGGACAAGTTTGAGAGGAGCAAGAGAGTGCTTTTGATTAGAGAAATGAATGGCAAAGTTGGGAATGTACGAGTGGATGGAGTTGTTGGTCAGTGGGGTGTGCCAGCTGAAGTAGATGGGAATGGTAGTGCTTTGGTGGACATCTGTGCTGGTAAGGGGTTGGCAATAGCCAACACCTACTTTCGGCATAAGATGATCCACCGGTATACATGGAGAGTAATGAGGAGGATGGATGGTGAACTTGTTGAACGAAAGGCAATGATGGACTACGTGTGTGTGGATGAGCGAATGAGAAGACAAATGTTGGATGCAAGAGGTATGGAGAGGGTGGGGGAATGGAGTCTTGGACCATCCCCTAGTGATGGCCAAGGTAAAGGTGCAAAGAAAATGGTTGAGGAGACAAAGGGGAAGACAGGAGGAAACAGCTCCTGTGAGAAGAGTGGAGATTTTGCAAGATAGTGAGAAAGTCGCAGAGTGTAAGAGCATAGTGGAAGAAAGATTGGGAAGGTATGAGTAGAGCAGATGGAAGGGGTGGAAGACGTATGTAAGATATTTACGGAAGAGATAGGCACAGCGTCTGAGGTGGTTTGTGGAGTGAGGAGGAGATGCAAGGGTGTGCAAGGGACAGCATGGTGGAATGATGGGGTGAAACGAGCTGTGGAACAAAGGAAGAAGGCATATAGTGAATGGTTAGCGAGTAGAGGTAGGGGAGAAGATGAGAGAGAGAAGAGAGAGGTATATGTGAGCAGGAGAAGGGAGGTGAAGAGACTGGTGAAGGAGAGTAAGAAGAGAGTGAATGAAGAGTTTGGGAGGAATCTGAGTGTGAAATGGAGGGAGAGTAAGAAATTGTTTTGGAAGGAGGTAAAGAAAGTAAGGCAGTGTGAAAGAGGAAATAGTTGGGGAGTGAAAGATAGGAATAATACTGTAGATTGTTGGTGGAGAAGAGAGAGAAATTGAGGAGATGGAAGAAGCACTTTGAGGATTTGTTGAATGTAGAGAGTGGCAGCAGTGCGAGTATAAGCGGTTGGGGGATGGCTAAGAGAAGAAGAGATGAGAGGAGGGAAGAAGAGATCAGTAGGGCGGCAGTAGTGGAAGCAATAAAGAAGATTAAGTTGGGAAAGGCCCCAGGAATTGATGGAGTGTGTGGTGAAATGCTGAGGTATGGGGGGGTGAGATTGTTGTGGAGTGGATATAGAAGTTGTGTAGATTGGCATGGGAAGAGGGAAGGGTTCCAGAGGACTGGAAATCAGGTATAATTGTTCCTTTATACAAAGGAAAAGGGGATAGAGAGGTATGTGGTAACCATAGGAGTATTTGCCTTCTTAGTGTGACTGGTATAATATATGGTAGAATACTCATTGATAGGGTTAGGCATATGACACAGGAGCTAGTTGGAGAAGAATGGGGATTTAGGAAGAGAAAAGGGTGTGTAGATCAGATATTTGTTCTAAGATGTTTAGTGGAGAAATATCTAGAGAATGGAAAGAAAGTGTATGCTGCCTTCATGGACTTGGAGAAATCTTATGACAGAATAGATAGGCAAGGTATGCGGAAGGTATTAAGGATATATGAAGTGGAGGGGAAATTGTTGAGTGCTGTGAAGAGTATGTACGAAGGAGCTAGGGCTACGGTGCGACTGGATGGTGAGCTGAGTGAGTTCTTTGATCTCAATGTGGGACTGAAACAGGGGTGTGTAATGTCTCCATGGCTGTTTAATATATATATGGATGGGGTTGTAAACGAGGCGTAAGGTAGGGCAGTGGATGTGGGGGTGGCTCTAATGAATGAGGGTGAGATTTGGAAGATTCAGGTGTTGCTGTTTGCTGATGATACAATACTGTTGAGTGAAGATGAATGGGAGTTGCAAGGTTTGGTGAATGAATTTGGGACAGTGTATAGGAGGAGGAAGCTGAAAGTTAATGTAAACAAGAGTAAAGTTATGGTGTTTGAGAGGAATGAAGTCACAGAATGCACAGTGAGTTTAGATGGTGAGGATATGGAGAATGTGAGTGCATTCAAGTACTTGGATAGAGTGATGAGTAAGGATAGAAGTTTTGGGGATGAAGTGCTTGAAAGGGTACAGCAGGGAAGGAAGATTGTTGGTTCACTGAAAGCAGTGATGAGAAATAGGGAGGTGAGTGTGGAAGTTAAGAAGTCACTGCATGACATTATTGTGATCCCTACCCTTACGTATGGAAGTGAGGCATGGACCTTGTTACAGGGGAACAAGTCAAGAGTGATAGTAGTGGAAATGAATTATTTGAGAGGAGCATATGGAGTTACATGGAGGGACAGCTTGACGAATGAAGAAGTGAAGGAATGATGTGGGGTGGATATGGATGTGGTTGAGAAAATTTGGAGAAATACACTAAGGTGGTTTGAACATGTGGAGAGAATGGAGAATGAAAGACTGACTAAGAGGATGTATGTAGGTGAAGTGGAGGGAGGGAGAGGGAGGGGAAGACCGAGGATGAGGTTGAGAGATGGAGTTGAGAGGTATATGAGGGAGGGAGTAGTGAGCTGGGGGAAGGGCAGTGAAATGGTGGGTGACAGAACGACTTGGAGGCGTTTTGTCTGCGGCCACCCTTTGTGGGATTAGGGCGTCTGGCTATAGATAGAAAGATAGAAAATAATAAGAGTACTATTATTACTACTACTACTACTACTTATCTATCTACGTATCTATTGCCAGACGCCTTAATCCCGTATAGGGTGGCCACAAAAAAACGGCCTCCATGTCGCCCAGTTCCCCGCCATTTCACTGCCCTGGTCCCAGCTCACACCCCGTCTCTCATTTGCTTTTCCACTCCATCCCTCCATCTCACCCTTGGCCTCCCTCTCCCTCTCCCCCCCTCCATCTCAGTCACATACACTCTCCTCGTTAGTCTCTCACTCTCCATCCTCTCCACATGGCCAAACCACCTCATTGTGATTCTCCTAACGCTTCCTATCACAACCACATCCACACCACAACGCTCCTTTTTATCCTCATTTGTCAGTTTGTCTCTCCATGTGATTCCACAGGCTCCTCTCAAATAACACATTTCCACTGCTCTCACTCTTAACTTGTGTTCCTCCAACAACGTCCAAGCTTCACTTCCGTACGTTAGAATTGATATCACAATACTGTCATATAATAACTTTTTCAATTTCATGCTCACTTCCCTGTTTCTTATCACTGCTTTCAAGGAAACAGCAACATTTTCTTCCTTGTTGTACCCTCTCAAGCACTTCAGCCTCTAAACTTCCATCCTTACTCATCACACTCCCCAAGTACTTAAACGTAGTTACATTTTCCATCTCCTCACTACCCAACCTCACTGTTCATTCACTGACTTCACTTCTTTCGAAGACCATAACTGTACTCTTCCCTACATTCACCTTTAGATTCCGTTTGTTACATACTCTCCCAAACTTGTCCACCAAGCCTTGCAGCTCCCCTTCGTCTTCACTTAACAACACAGGATCATCTACAAACAACAGTACAGGGAGTTTCCAAGCACTGCCCTCTCTCATTAGGGCCGCTCCAACATCCACTGCCCTACCTCGTATCTCTTTTATAACCCCATTCATATACAGATTGAACAACCATGGAGACATGACACATCCCTGTTTCAATCCAAACTTCAAATAGAAAATTATCACTCAGTTCACTATTCACACACACTGCAGCCTTAGCACCAGCATACATACTCTTCACGGCATTCAGTAACTTCCCATCTACTTCATATATTCTTAATACTTTCCACAGTCCTTGTCTATCCACCCTGTCATATGCTTTCTCCAAATCCATGAAAGCCGCATACAACTTCTTTCCCTTCTCTAGAAGCTTTTCCACTAAAGATCTAAGAATGAATTTCTGATCTACACAACCTCTTCCCTTCCTAAAACCTCCTTGTTCTTCTCCAACTAATTCCTCTGTTATTTTCCTAACTCTGTCAATAAGTATCCTATCATATACTTTTCCTGTTACTCTAAGAAGACAAATGCCCCTTACCACATACTTCTTTTTCCCCTTTCCCTTTGTACAGGGGAATAATTACACCTGACTTACAATCCTCCGAGACTCTACCTTCCTCCCAGGACAATCCGCACATCTTCAACATCCATTCTACTACTATCTCTCCCCCATGCTTCAGGATTTCACCACACACTGCATCAATTCTTGGGGCTTTCCCCATTTTAACTTTCTTCATTGCTTCCACAACTTCCATCCTATTGATTTCTTCCTCTCTTCTCACATCCCTCAGTCTCCTAGCCATTCCCCAGCCACTTACACTCGCATTTGTTTCATTTTCTGTGTTCAACAATTCTTTAAAGTGTTCTCTCCATCTGCTCAATTTTTCTCCCTTCTCCACTAGTAATCAACCATTTTTGTCTTTCACTCCCAACTAACCTCTTTGGCACCCTGTCTAACTGTCATAATAATAAAAATAATAATAATAATAATAATAATAACAATACTAATAATAATCCGACCACCCATCCATCATCCAATCCTACGTTGCCCCGTGAGGAGCGGAGGAGCCCTGGGCTAGGGAGTTGGTCCTGACATTTAAGATGAGAGTGACCAACCTCACTCATCCCTGAGTGGCATTACGTGAGCAATAACCCCAGCCATCCCTTGGATATAAACCTGCACAGGCTCAATCTGGCTGGAGCGCCATAATTACCCACTAAACCACCAGACGCCGAAATTTGGTTATATGGTTACGACCCAGCAAAATAAATGGTTTCCTGGTGTACAGGAAACCATTCGGCTTGTCATTCAGTGTTGAGTCATCCATAGGCAGAAGGAAGAGGAAAGAATGAGGGACAAAAAGACAAAAGGGGAAGTGTAAAGTCACCTGTAGGCAAAAGGACGTGGAAAGAATTAAGTAAAGAATGACAGAAGAGGAAGGAAATAATGATAATAATAATAATAATAATAATAATAATAATAATGATGATGGTAATAATGATATCAACAACAACAACAACAACGCAGGTGTACACTGACTTTTTTTTATTATTTCGTATGAGATTTACATTCTTTTGGGAGCTGATTTTAAAAAATGAACACCATCTTACGTCCAGCTCGTAAAAAAAAAAAAATAGTTTTCAATTATTTTTTTTTTCTTTTAAATTTCACACTCTATAATTGTTAACATATGGATATTTTACTACAATGGAAAAAATGTTTGATTAGTATTTTCTAATGTTGAAATATATGTTTAAAACAACACAGATATTTTATTTGATATTAAGCCAGAATATAGCTGGAACACAACATAGTGATGAGTCATGCCAGTATTGGAGTGCAACAAACATATCTCAGGGTGACTCAGTTAGTTGACTAGTGTGCTTGTAAATTAAGTGCAGTGTTTCTTTTTCTAATCACAATGATGTTATTTGAAAATGATGGCTTATTGCACTGGTCTTTGATTTATTGCTCTGACGTAGGGGGCCTAGTGCAGAAACTTGACAGAGATTATAATGCAGAAGAATGAAGACTATTTATAGATTCATCTAAAAGAAGCCTGAAAGGGGGTACTTCTTCATAATGGTTATATGCATCAGTAACTGTTGCTCATTCTGTGCATTTATAAGAAACATATCGTAATTTGGCAAATTATCTTAAGAAAATCAGCTACAGTGAACACCGTTGGTGGGGACCTGAAAGTTCTTTGTATCTTACCGGGTCAGCAGTCAGGGTATACAAAATTCCCATGTTTTCTTTGTGAGTGGGAAAATGGAGCCAAGGATATAGAATGGGTTCAGAAGGAATGGTCAATAAAAGAAATCAACAGCTTGGTGCCATAACATCAGGCCTAGCTTGGTGAATCCAGATAAAGTGCTGCTACACCGCTTCATACGAAGCATGGATTAATGAAGCAATTTGTCAAAGCCCTATCAAAAGATGAAGCCTGTTTTATGCAGTTGTACCAAAAGTTTCCTGGTTTGTCTGAAGCTAAATTGAAAGAAGGCATGTTTACTGGACCAGACATTAGAAAACTGATGTGGAAAGAAAATGGAAAATGAAATTTCATAGAGATAAATGCAAGGTGCACTTTGGCGACAAAAACAATAATTCCTGCCGCCATGCAGACCCCATAATTATAAGGCACAGTGAAGGTCTGCATGGGACACGCTGCAAGCCTTATATGAGGTACAATGTACATGGGTTAGAAATCAATGACTCAGGGGAGGTAAACTGCAAAGAATCAGCGTGGCAGGGGTATATGAATGTTTCATGTTCAGTAAGGTGACCAGAGTCCCGCTTTTAGGCGGGACAGTCCCGCTTTTTGGACGTCCGTCCCGCTTTTTTGTGACTAGAATGTCCCGTTTTTTGAGCAAATTATCTTAATTGTCCCGCTTTTAGACACTTACTATTGCATTAGATATAACATGCTCTTCTATTATGATATTAGGATGAATTAGAAAAATTATGCATAATCCTTACCAAATGAAATACCGAATTTTTAATATAAACTCTGTAATGCTCACTAGCTGGTAACTTTGGTAGATCCATTCACTGTACCGTACGGTATGTTCGGAATTCGTAGGAGACGTTAGTGTTTGATTAGCAGCCTCAGTTTGAGGTGTAGCGCAGCAGCGGTCGCTGTCACATTAGTCAATATCTATCTGTCTATATATCTGTTTATCTATATATCTATCTATATCTATCTATCCATCTATATCTATCTGTCTATCTATCTATATGTCTATAGACACACACACACACACACACACACACACACACACACACACACACACACACACACACACACACACACACACACACACACACACACACACACACACACACACACACGTGCGCGCGCGCGCGCGCGCTTTTAGTTCCAATAAATCTGGTCACCTTAATGTTCAGCACCCCACTGACGGAAGCAAAAAAACTAGTAAGTTTTAGTTTTTATCAGTAACGATCTCAAAAACTGAAAACAGTTTCTAGCAGCTAGGAAAAAGTATATAAACAAAATTCTCAGTTTCATCGCAATAACTTGAATAATAAAGCATCCATAAATCAGTGCAGTGGTTTCTCGGGTGACCACCACCGGCAGGGCTGGGTCGTCTGCACAGGGCCCTCCCGGTCGTCATCAAGCGACTGTGCCACCTCCAGTGTTGCGACGCCCTAAATCTGCTCGTATGTGCGGTAAAATTTTCTTTTGCAGTATTAGGGGACTTCACTCCATCATCAACTCTCTTCAAAATTTCCTCCAGTTTGAATCCCCTGATCTGCTGTTTTTGACAGAGACACAAGTAAGCTCCACCTCTGATTTAGCTAGATTTAATTTTCCTGGTTATATCTTGATTCAAAATTTCAGACCCAAAGGAGGCGTATGTTGCCTTGCAAAATCAGGAATTGCCCTGGAGGAGATTACTAAACTTAATTGTCCTTATTTCGACTATTCCATATGCAAATTAAATTTTTTTGATAAAATTAAATATTTCTGTTGTGTTTATCATTCCCCTAATGACCCTCCAGAGCCGAGTTTTTTTGACTGTCTTCACAACTAAGTGTCCTCAACATTAATACTTCATCAGAAATTACTATTCTGGGTGATTTTAATGTCCATAATGTTGAATGGCTCACATATTCAGCCAGAACTGATGACTCTGGTCTTGAATGTGAGCTTTTAGCAGACTCATTTAATCTCGCCCAGTTAGTCAGTCAACCCACCCGTGTACCAGGCAACCCCGATCAAAATCCCAACCTATTGGACTTGTTTCTAACAACCAATTCAGATAATTATAATGTCGAAGTGAAGTCCCTCCTCGGATCCTCGGATCATTGTCTGATTCAAGCCACCAGTTTGACACCTACCACATCTTCCTGCTCTAAACCTGTCGTGGTGACTACTGTAAATGGCACTACGACAGGGCAGACTGGGAGGGACTCCAAAATTTTTTCATGGATGTTCCTTGGACCTCCTTTTTCTCCCAAGATGCAAATTCCACACTGAGCCACATACAGGATTTCATTAAAGTCGGCATGGAAACATTCATTTCCTATCTTAGTTACAGAAAAAGATGTAATTCTCCTAAATGGTTTGACCACAATTGTGCTAGAGTAACAGAACATAAAACAATAGCCTATAACACTTATACAAGGACCAAAACCACAGAAGCCTTTTAAATATTATAGAAATATCAGAAACCATGCCAAAACTATTATCAATCTTTCTAAATCAAACTTTCTACATAGACAGACTAACAAACTACTAAACAACCCAAATGATAACAAAATATTCTGGTCAACCCTTAATTCATTAAAAACTAGCTTCACTAACACCTCTTACATTCCACCTTTGCAGTCCCCCAATGGAAATCTAGGGAGTGACCCACGTGGAAAAGCCAAACTTTCTGTTGACATTTTTTCAACAAACTCAACCCTAAATACAGAAAATCACAATATTCCTGTACTTGATTTTGATTCCCCTCAAATACCTCATTTCGTGATTCACACCAGATACGTACAAGCTGTATTACAGAATCTGTCAGCAGACAAAGCTACTGGTCCAGATGAAATTCCTTCAATAGTACTTTAAAATTTCTCCTCAGTGTTGGCTCCTGTATTGGCAAAATTTTTCCGCCTATGCATCCGTACCTTAAGTTTTCCAGTCTCTTGGAAAGAAGCAAATATCCTTCCTGTTCCAAAATAGGGGGAAACTTCTGATCCATCAAACTATAGACCAATTGCAATTACTTCCACTCTCAGTAAAGTTTTTGAGACACTAATTAACAAACACATAATCATGCATCTAGAAATCAATATATTAGTCAATGATTGGCATTATGGATTTAGACAAGAACGTTCAACTGTAGACATTCTTTGCCTTCTTACCCATCAGATTAACAAAACAATAGACCAACACGGTGAAACACACACAATCGCACTTGATATATCAAAAACATTTGACAGAGTATGGCACCGGGCCTCATTGTCTAAGATGTTACACTATGGCCTTGCATCACTGGTTCCTCTAATTTCTTCTTACCTTCATAATAGAAAAATACGGGTCATGGAAGATGTCATTTCTTCTCAGTTTCATTCCATAAATGCTGGCATACCTCAGGGATCAGTTTTGGCGCCAACCCTCTTTCTCATTCATATAAATGACCTCCTATCTGTCACTCACAACCCAATACATTCTCATGCTGATGACTCGACCCTTCATAGTTCTTTCACATTTAGTACCTCCTTTGATATTATAAATTCTCAAATAAACACAGCAATTTCTGTGAACCAGGACCTTTCTAAGATTATTCAATGGAAACAAAGAAATCTGGTCTCATTTAATGCTCAGAAAACTAAATACATTAATTTCTCCAACGGAAAGAATCCTTCAGACTCTCACATAATTTTAAATAATGTCAGTATTCCCATATCCACTACAATTGATATCCTAGGTGTTACTTGTACTCTAAACCCCAACCTAAGCTGGACAGCTTATGTTAAATCCCTTGCTAAAAACGCTTCCAAAAAATTGGGACTTATGTACAGAGTTCGTGAGTTCTTCACTGACGAGCAGATATCCACAATATATAAAAGTCTTGTGCGTTCTCAGATCGAATACTGTTCACCACTGTGGAGTGGATGTGGAGCGGTTGCATTGAGGCAGTTGGACAAAATTCTAAATAAAGCCATCAGATTAATTAATAATTCTGCCATTACTCAGGACCTTCCTCCATTATCAATACTCAGAGATGTTGCTTCTTTAACATTATTTTATTGACATTTTTACCGTAAGTGCTCTGACGAACTGGCTTCAATTGTGCCTCCCCGTCACATTCTCTCCCGAAATACTCGGACAGCTGGGAGAGCCCATGAACTCACACTCTCTCCCACACAGTGCAGAACCTCTACTTATGAAAATTCATTTATCTCCAGAACTACTACTCCCTGGAATCCAATTCCGGGGAATTATTTCCCACAATCATTTTATCCACTGCAATTTAAATCCAGTTGTTATAAATATTTTATGAATGAAGGATGCCTTTAGGCACATGGACTTATTTTTTTCTCTTTGTTTTTCCTTCCTCCATTCATTATCTATCTATCTACCTATACAGTATATATATATATATATATATATATATATATATATATATATATATATATATATATATATATATATAAAGCCCAGCTGCATATAAGGTTGCAGACATTAATATCTATCCACTTCCTCACCATAAACGCTCAATGTACAGTCATTTTCAAAACTTAGTGGTGCGATATTTGAAGCCAATAGTCTTGTTTTGAATATTACTCAGATTTCATAATTATTCGAACAGAAAACGGATGGTTAATACTGTTCGTAAATATACCTGTATCGTATATAGTGTATTAAAAAAAATGTTTTAAATTCAGTCTTGTTTTCTTATACATGGGAAAACGGATACTATTCTTTTGTTTCTGGGTTTGTTTTTTCCTCCTGCCGAGTTGACACGGCCTTGGACAAGCGTGGGCCCAAACCAGTCAGGCTGCATGTATCACATCCTGTTTCGATACAAAATTGCAGAAAGCTTGAGTTCTGTAATCACCCGTTCTATCATAGCCCTTCCCTATGATAAAAATTACTGTTTGCAGATAAGACTATATTCCAAAAAGAAGTTATCGTACTAGAGAGGTTAATAACAGTATACACGATAACTCTTACTATGTAAAGATGGGTCAGGTTTATATGACGTCACGTACATAAGGTAGGGAAAATGGTTTGCAAAGCCCATTTTCAACGCTTATACTTCGGGTTGCGATATGTGACATGATGACTGAGGGGCTCTAGCTCCTGCAGATCACGAGTTTTTATACACAGTCACTGCTACACCGTAGTTTGAAGAATGCGGCCATAAAATGATGTCTTGGGGCCTCTGGCATCTCAGTTACAGTCAACTGGGAGCGTATCGGCAGCATTAGTCAAGCACTTAGTTTGTACCGAGAAAATACAATGTCCCATAGTTCATTTCTTTGCCTGCCCACCAGAGGCGCACCACCTCCACCTTCGCCAAGGCCCCCTCCAACATCAAAACTCCCAAGAAAGGAGATGAGTGACATCGTCATAGAGTCGTGAATATATACTAGTCTCTCCTCTGTCGAGCCATATTTAATCATCAGAGGAGACTTGGAGATGTAACAGCATGACATAAGCCAGACTCCTCTCCTCTCCCAGGATGCCTTTCCTGAACAAAAGTGATGTGTGTGTGTGTGTGTGTGTGTGTGTGTGTGTGTGTGTGTGTGTGTGTGTGTGTGTTTCCACTGCCACAGTGTAAGTATTGTACGACAGTGTCAGATAATACTGTGCACAAGTGACGTGCAAGTAGCAGGTGAAAAGCACAGAAAGTGACCGACAATGACGTGTAATTGACGAAAGTGATGTGGTAAAAAAAATGTGTTCGGCAGTATATATTCAAGAGTGAGGTGTACATATTTGATGACAGTGATGTGTGTATACAGTACTTGTAAATATTGGTTTCTTGAAAAGTAAGGCTCATGTATAAGTGGATAAGTAATTACTTCATTGATTAGCATGGGTAGAAAATAAGTTCCAATTCATATGTTATCTTCATAGAGTAGGAAATAAGAAAAAAATATATAACATAAGCATTTCCCACAACAAGCAATAAGCACATCAAGTTATAAATATGAAATAAGGCGATTAATCTAACTTTAGAAAAAAAATTGTATTTTTCATTCAGGAATTATTTATCCGGAAGATTATTAACTCCTGCATAGCATCGGGAAGTGTCACTCTGGAATGACTGGAAAAAGGGCGAAATGTTGAGTGAAACATGCATCACGGCTGGGGAAATATGTTGGAAAACAGCTTGGAAGTGCAAGCGAGTGGCTCGTGGCAGCGAGCTACCTCGCCCACATCAATACTGCCTCTCCGCAAGAGTAAACGTCTATCTACCTATTGCCAGACGTCTCAGTCCCATAAGAGATGGCCGGGAACAAATCGCTTCCATGTCGCCCTGTCCCCTGCCATTTAACTACCCTTCCCCCAGCTCACACCCTTCTCTCTCACATACATGTCCATTCCATCCCCCCATCTCATCCACGGCCTCCCCCTCCCTCCCCCCACCCCTGCATCTCACAAACACTCTCCTCGTTAGTCTCTCACTCTTCATCCTCTCAATATGGCCAAACCACCTCAATGTATTTCGCCTAACGCTTTCTATCACATCCACATCCACACTATACGCTCCTTGCTTTTCTCATTTGTCTCCATGCAACTCAAAATGCTCCTCTCAAAATTTTACATAAAAACAATTTCAGTTTACAACAATTTTACCTAACTAATTTTACCTAACAATAATTTCGTTTCTCCACCCCCCCCAAAAAAAAGAAGTAATCAAACAATCTCGCCTAATAACATTATCACCTGTCAACGCATTCCCGCTACATTAATTACACAGGCAACAACTTCATCTAACTTTCGCCAGACGGCAATTCAGTCTAACAACATATCCTCAGTGCTCACATCAGAACACAATTTTAGTTTTGGGAAGAAGGTAACTCGGGTCCTAAGACAAACAACGATTTCTCTTGCATTAGATGTACACCTCTCTTGGCATTTAACCTTTTAAGCGTGTTGACGTGTCTTTTATCGATTTATCCCTTTTACATATTCTTAAAATCTATTTTGCCTTGCTACCGCCGATTGATTTCAGCACAAAGACTTATCCAACACTAGTTCTATCTCCTTGCATTTTTATACCTTCAGTTTTTCAATTTTCTTTTCTATATTCTTGATGAGGACAGACGATTTTACTCATCCTGGAGAGATGCCCCGTGGCTGTGTGATTAACCCCTTCAGTACGGCGACGTCTTATATTCTCTCTCTCTCTCTCTCTAGATATATCTATATTTATCTATCTATCTATATATCTATACCTATACCTATATCTATCTATCTATCTATCTACCTATATATATATATATATATATATATATACTTTTTTTTTTTTACATCCGGACGATTTTTTAAATGTTAGGACTGCACTCTGCTTTTAAAGGGGATGAAAAAGATAAAGTGGAAAACATCACGGCTACTAAACCCCTTCGCCACCAGGTGAATAAACTAATTTGCTGATAGCAAGATAAAATATTCGGATTAAAGGGGTTATATTTGGATCTTTGAATGCACAGTCACGGTAAACAGTTCCTTCTAAATGTCTGGGGTTCCTCTCTCTCTCTCTCTCTCTCTCTCTCTCCAGTATTCATGACCATTACTTGAGAGCTAAGATTTTTTTATCATTTTCGTATCTCGCCAGTGAAATGAGTGTCACCCATTCATGACTCCTTATTAATTTACTGATTTTTATCTCGCGATCAAACTTACCATTCATGATTGTCACTGGTTAGGTGCTGTACGCTTGGTCAATATGCTCATTAACCTCAGCAATGAAACGCTTCCATTTATTACCAAGAAGTGTAGTAGGAAATTATCTCACTCCTACATCTCACTAATTTCTTTCTTTTATTTTATTTTCTAGTGAGGAAAAAATGACTGATCCCGGCCTTACGTCCCAAGCAGCCTGGGAAAAAAAAAAAAAAACGATATCCGCATTTTACTCCATCCGTCTTCTGTGAACAAGTTTCCAGTTCCTAGTTTTAAGTAATGAATCAACACCCCCCAGATTACAGACAGCTGGATATTTTATTATTCTTAGTCTATTTCCAAAGAATTTTTAGCGAGAACTAAATCCGGTGACATTATTTCCTATTATATTCTTGCTATCAACAAATTATATCATTAACATTAACATTAGAATAGCTCTACCGTGGCTATGGAAAGTCGCAACTAACTCTCCAATAGACAGTCTCCACATAGCTGAATAAAATAATCTGTTGGCTGCAATAATAAATTTCGAAATACGTCATGGAAATGAAGTAATAACTAGATTTAAAGCACACACGAAATTTCTACAGGAGAAGGATTTTTCTCCTTTCGGTTCCATTTTCAGAGATATTTCAGTTAGAATATTTTGCTTCCTAACACAAAGATCAGCGTGTCTCTCCAGTGGTCTACCATATTAAGGGGCTGCGATAACTCCACCTGATTTGTTACAGGCACTAATCAAGTTGGAAATCAATGACCATGTGCCAACCGCAACCATGTGCACCATCTTGGCGCCTGGCTCCAAACAACAGTGGCGTAATATAGTCTTTCTCCCGACGATGAAAGGGTCTGCTTCAAGCGACGCCAGGCAAGGCAAAACAGGATTCTCGACAACTATTTTCCCGTACCGACACACTCTCTTGACCTTTCTCACTCACTTCCTTCTCTTCTCTCTCTCATATCCCTGACATCTTTTATTCCCTCTAACCCCTCTCCTTCACTCTCTTGACTTGTAGTACTCATTCTCTCTGACCCATCTCACTCACACACCTTGACCCGTTTCTCTCGCTTAGAATTAGACAAGAAAAGAAAATGATAATTTCTTCATGGAACATCAGCTACTTTCTTTCGTACCTACTTACTTTTCTCTGATACCGAGTTTGCTATCTACCTACCTTCCAATCAGCCTTCCTCTCTCTCTCTCTCTCTCTCTCTCTCTCTCTCTCTCTCTTTCTCACTAACTAAATATAATCGCACAATAATTAACAGATCCCTGACAAACGTTCCTCACACACTCACTCACTCCCCACCTCCTTCACTGGGTAGGAACAGGCAGGATATAGTTCTCCCGGTCTGACTCACTCAACCTGATACATCTTCCTGGCAAGAACCATCAGAGAGGAGGAGATATTTCTCTGACAACCAATTGACAGTCCTCCCGTTCCGACTCACTCACCTCGACCTCTACCAGTCATCCGCGGACCTAGGTTGTTAGCCTTTAACTGCAGGCCATGAAATCATCAAAGACAGAGTGATGGTCCTCTCCTCTCCTCTAATTACTCTTCCAGCCACAAAGGACACACACACACACACACACACACACACACACACACACACACACACCATAACTACCATCCCTACCACCACAACTATGACAGTGACGTGGGACCTGGGGGAATGTCGTTGCTGGCACATATTAGATGCTGCGTTGGTGGAGGATGTTGTGTTCGTTCCCTGATGTAATGTTATGTTCGCAGCAGCGCTTCGGACTATTTCGAGCTGTTACTTACCTTTGCAAGTTTCTCATTAGTTGTTTTTATATATATTCGTACGTCTTATACTGATTATTTTTTAATGTCGTCTGTATGCTTTCAGTGTCCAACTGTCTATTAGGGCGATCCGGAAATCTTATTTTCATCCCTTGACCAGCTTCTTTAATCATTTGTCATTACTGTGACCTTTCACAACTCCCCCCCCCCTCCCCGTTCTCTCTCTCTCTCTCAATATATCTATATATATATATATATATATATATATATATATATATATATATATATATATATATATATATATATATATATATATATATATATATATATATATATATATATATATATATATATATATATATATATATATATATATATATATATATATATATATATATATATATATATATATATATATATATATTTATATCTTCTGGCTCACATGCAGTCCAAGTAAATCCGATTTAGCTACCGTCATTTTTTAGCAATTGTCTGTAGCTATTTCCATCTCTTTACCGCTCCACCTCTTCTCTCTCTCCCTTTCCCCTATTCACTGTGCCACACAAAATAAATCTTCGCATTCTCCGTTCGTCCCTCGCAGGAAGAGTCTAGTCTGTAAAAGAAACATGGTTTGACGATCTGAGGTGTGACTGTGAGGTTTGTGTGAGACGTGGCTGGTGAGTGGTGTTGTAGCAGAAGGTGTACAGTATGTCTGTGTATATGCAAGATTTGAAGCCAGCCAGTGTGTTGTGTGGGCTTGTGTGGCGTGGCGACGCGATTGATTAATTGATTGATAAAAAAGATGGTATCGCAGCTGCTAGGGTCATATGGCGCCGGACTTCAAGGCAAAGGCGACGCCAATGAATAATAGCAGACAAGAATCTAAAACACTCTCCACAAAGTTGAGGGTTTACGCTCTTATACAGCAGTGTGGCGACGCTGGATGAGGCACTGTGTGTGGTGTAGCAGTGTATTATGACTGTAAAACTCGTAGCGTAGCAGTGTGTGGTGCGGCTGTGTAAAGAACTAGCAGTGAAAAGATGTAGCATTGTAAGGTTTCGCTGTTTGTTGTGTAATATTGTCATGTATGGCAGTGTGAGACGTTAGTGCTATACGGTGATGTCTTCTACTGTTCCATGACTTTGATTACACTCCACAGGTCTTACAACAACCACCAACACCACACGCTGCCGACAAAATAATTCACATGCCCAGGTGTACATTTTTGTTTTTCCTCTGCCACCATCTTACTCGATTTATGTCTCCATCACCGTCCATGTTATCTTCAATGACACAAGAAAACGTACGTCATGTTTTCACCCTTGTCTGTTTGTTTGTCTGTCCCGTCCGATTACAAGAAAAACAAATAGAAAGCTTAGACAAAAAGTGTCTGTGAATATTCTTACTGACCCAGGGAAGAAGGGAATTAGAGTCTATAATAGTAAGTCGTACGTAAATTGCACAAGTTTAGTTGATTAAATAGTTACTCAGCAGGATTGGGAAGAGGTAAGTCCTGCACAGGCTATCTCTATTTCATGTCATTCTATAACAGAACACTATCAAGCTACTGCCTTCCCTCCACACCCGCCTTTCACAACCAATCATCGTCTTTAGCGCCCTCCACCCTGCTGCTCTGTCTCACGTCACGTCCTGCCGAAGAACTAAGAAGAAATTACATGCTCCGTCTCCAAATTATCGAAACTTGCAGGTAAGGTCTACCTGTTCTCTTCTCATAGTTTATCATTTAACTGTTTCCAGTACTGCTTGTAGACTGCCTAAGTTACACCTGCAGCTTCTTCTATCCAAACTTACTCATTAGTCTCTGGACGGTTCTATCTTCTGTTAAAAAGTGTTAAATATTTTTCAAGCAAAGCTTATTTAATGTATGCCATTCCCACAGTCCTTCGCTGTACTCATTCCTATACTGCATCCAGATGGCTCAAATCACATATTCTTCCCTTTATACTCACAGGTCTTGACAACATTCTTCTATTATATTTAATCAAAACTGCATCATCATTAAATAATTAATAACAAAGATGAGAATTTCAATATCCTACCCCTTCATATCACAGTACCCCTTTACCAATAGCTCTCACATTCATGCCCCTTCAAAAGAAAAAAATTCTCTGCACGAAACCAATGTACAGGACATTGCAGTACCCCTCCGGCTAATAATGTTGTAATCGGTTAGAAAGAGGACGCATTTATATTTAGTGAATTTGGTACCTTTATTCAGATCTGATCTGGACCTTCGCTGAATAGTGTAAGTTGTTGGAGAAATTATCAGACATTTTCCCCAATAATGGTTTTATTATTTCAAGTTAATCCTCTATAGCCCAGTGTCAACCAAGGTTGGCGGTTTGTGTCATTTTCTGATCTAAATAAGAAGCTAACCCTCGGGTAGGAACCTACCCACCCTTGTGGGATGGTTGTGGAGAGGTTGTATTAAGACAACTAGACAAAATTCAGAATAAAGCTGTTAGAATCATTAACAGCCCTGCCATTACATATAAACTACCTCCCTTGCAAGTAAGAAGGAATGTTGCCTCCCTTGCATTATTTTACAGATATTATTTTGGCAAATGCTCAGACGAAGTTGCGTCCATGGTGCCACCTCTCCATGCCTTCCCTCGTGCTACACGGGCATCTGGTAGCGCTCATGACTGGAATGTCACTCAACCATATTGCAGAACTTCTGCCTATCAGAATTCTTTCATTTCCTTAACTGCATCTCTCTGGAACTCGCTTCCCCAGAGTTGTTTTCCTCCAAATTTCAACCCACAACTGTTCAAGTCTAACTGTTACAGATATTTTATGAACAGAGGACACCAGTAATCTGGTGTATGGATTATTTTTTTTTACCCATTTGTTTTTCGTTCCTCCGTTCTGTTATTTATATATAAAAAAAAAAAAAAGGTAAACTATTTCAGCCTTAGGACGTACTTTAATCTCTGTGCTTTGGAGAACACCCTAGTATTAAAGAGGTTAATGAAATCGGTATGTCACCCCTCGTTTACGGAAACTCAGTCTTGAGCTGCATAACATCGTGTAGCAACAGTGAAAAAAAAAAAAAGTGATGAAAGGTGACACTCTAAAAATATCCCCTATGTTTAAGAATAAGGGCAGTGTAAAATGCGGACCTAGTCAAAAAAAGAAAAACGAAGAATGCCATAACCTTAACGCTGAGGAGGGGGGTGGGGGAGAGGAAAGGGGAGGAGAAGGAGGAGGAGGAGGAGGAGGAGGAGGGAGAGTCGAAGGGAGAAGGGAGATGGGGAAGAGGGAGGCGGGGGAGGAGTGTGGGGTTGGGGCGATACGGGTGATTACGGGGGTGGTGGAATGAGGTCAGAAAAAACAGCCAATGGGGAATATCGTTCTGGCCTAGACCTCTGCAGAATTATTGTTAAAATACGGATGCTTTTAGTATTTTTGCGTTACTAGCCCCTTTAAAAGCAGAGATCTTTTAATGTTTATTCATGTTATCATCATATAATTTCCTTCAACTTTGATATCTGTCAGTGTAAAAAGAATCACCTTTCAGTTGCTCAGCTCTTCTGCACCAGAGTGTATTCAGCTTACGTGAGACCTGTGGCGGTGAAGACGTTAAAATCTAATCACTAAGGAAGGTTCATCTCAAGTGTTATTCATAAAACCGTACGAGTAAAGCAAAACACATGGAGGATTTTTATTAGAAGAGAGTTCACACACACACACACACACACACACATACACACACACACACACACACACACATACACACACACACACACACACACACACACACACACACACACACACACACGAATCAATGTTCTTGCCCGTTTACTTGCCGAAATACAGTGCGAGGAAGCTGAATTACTGTACTGTAGTAAACCCATGTTGTTAATTAAATTCCCATTCGCTAGAGCAAAGTAGCATTGTATTAACGTTAATTTTTAGATATCTAGAATTACCAGGGACAAACCGCAGCATATAATAAATATCACTATACTCAAGTTTCAAGCAAGAGTCCTTTTGGGGTGAATAAATGTAGTATCCCTAAAAGACTGAAAATATGAGTATGTGCTTGACCTGGTTATCACAAGCAACATAAATTTTTAAAGTACATTGCCAAACACAGACACAGAAACACTAGTATCATGAGAGGGAATTTCCGTCCCTATTTCTTTTTTTCGTGTCTTATTGTGATTCGTGCAATTGTTATCCGAATATGACAGCTCTTAATCATCCAGGACTTACCAACAAACTCCAGTCATAGTCCCTTCACCTCAATGATTTCTTTCCTTTTGTATTCCGACTAACCATTTTTGACACAGACTGATCATGTCATACTGTTAATGTCATTGTTTATTGATGCCTATGTCTTGAAAAAAAATAAATAACTTACCACTCTAAATTCTAACCCAAAGAGCGGAACGCAACAAGGCTGAAAAAATCCTGGCATGGCTCCGTTCACGAGAACAAAGTCTCTTCCAGTACACAAGCCATCCATATCCAATGTGGGGGTGTGTATGCAGGTAGGCAGGATCGAAGGTGAGGCGCAGAACTCTCATCAGGAACTGAAATATATATACAATCGATTCCCTGTTATAATTTAGACGAATGATCTGAACAAAGAGATATGTTGTGCCCTCTTTGTTAACCTGCAGAAACCAGATTATAATCTATGATATCATTATTTTAGCAACAAAGCCTTTTTTTTTTTTTTGGGGGGGGGGGTAGAAGGAACAAGAGACATGGGAAAAAGCTGCACTCCTATATCCTTGTCCGCAGTGCAAAGACAAACTGTAATTACGACAAGGAATCGACCATAATTCTGTCAGGGAATATCACCCCAGGTTAGTACTGGAGTGTGCTTTGTTCTGGTAAAGTGGCGGGACTGTCGGGATTGTGGACAAATATTTCTCTCTCTCTCTCTCTCTCATATATATATATATATATATATATATATATATATATATATATATATATATATATATATATATATATATATATATCAGCAGCAGCAACAGCCGTTGAGGTTCATTATCAGCGAAGCATCTTGGATATATCGGTGCCACCACATGAAGGAGTTCCTCGTCAGCATCATTTAACTATGTAAAGAACCCCAGTAGTCAGAGAGGTCACACACTCTCTCAAATAATATTCTCATCACATCTTATCAGCCGTTGAGGTCCACTGCAGGACCAGCCTATCCCAACCGAAGCGGGGACGATACAGTCAGTGCATCTCTACCCAGTGGCTTAGGCTGTCTGGTAGAGGCTGTATGTAGGTTCAGATGTGCTTGTGAGTGTGACTGTAGTGTCGTAGTGGCTTTGGATGTGTGTAGTCTGTGAACCAAGTGTAATTGACCCGCCTTAAGACGATTTTTTTTTTTTTTTTTTTACGTGTCCGACTCTGGGCAAAGGCTTCAGGGCCCATTTCTTGGGGGCAGTGACCTATCCCAAGGCCCGGTAGTCCTCCTACACCTCCACATGTCACCACTTCGGCGCTAACACCAACCGTCCATACTGAATACATGCTAGGGCTGTCTCATACAAGACTGGTGTATTTGTATTAGCGGGGGTATTTTTACGACATGTCGGCGGGTCATCTGGCAGATCAGGAAAGTCTATTTTTACGAAATTCAAATCCTTAAACTGTTCCCTGCCCCAGCCGGGATTCGATCATGGGTCCATTAGGACTGCAGGCCGCCTCTCTACCGATTCAGCCAACGCCTCCCCCAAATTGATTGGGTGCAAGCATACCAGTATGCGACACTGGTTCAACCACAGCACCCCTTGTGTCCGCCAAAGTAGCAAGTGGCATGGTGAACGCTTCCCAAAATTTTTACAACTCTGGCGGGAGGCGAACCCGCGCTCATCAGCGTGCGAAACGCACACTCTACCACTGTACCACAGAGGATCATCTGGACCTTCTTTCCCACCCTAGAGCAGGGTGAGGAGTAACAAAGTCATGACACATGAGAGAGAGAGAGAGAGAGAGAGAGATTAATACCGCTCTACCTCTCCTCTTTCAACTTTTCTCCTCTTCACAGTTATATATTCCATTAATCCTTTCATTATCTTTTCGTCGCTTGTAGGAAACTATAATGGATAGTCAGCTGAAGAGTCTGTACGGTAGAAGAAAGGTTTGACACAGGGATGCGTGACTGTGTGGTTAGTAAGATGTGGGACATGTGTGATATGGTGTGATTCTATGTGATGTTGCAGAGTAAGGTGTATGTATGTAAGGTGTTAAGTGTGTCTATAGCGGTGTGTGTGTGTGTGTGTGTGTGTGTGTGTGTGTGTGTGATTTGGCAGAATTAGTTATGCCTGAAATGTGTTGCATAGCGGTACACAGAACGGCAATGTATGGTATACGTGAGATGTTGCAGTGAACATTGTGGTGTTTTTTGTGTAGTTCTGTGAGCTGTGGAGGTGTGAGGTAATCAGTGTCCTGATGCCTCTAGTGCACCATGACATTTCTAACGCCACACGGCTCTCATGAGAAGCACCAGCAACCCACACTACCTAAAATCACGGCCAAATTTCCAGTCATGCATCCAAGTTTCATCATAACTGCACCTCTGTTTTACTTATAGCGTCCTCTTTGGCGATTGACGTCCCCCCAGCACCGTTCATATTGACCCCCCATCACCAAAAAAACATAGTTCTTTCATGCTTTCACCTTTGTCCGTCTGACTGTCCATCTGAGCTCCCCCCTCCCAAGAAAAAATGGATAGCTCAGGGAAGAATTGTCTGTGGATTTTCTTATCTACCCAGAGAAGCAGTGAATTCGTATCTTTTAACAAATGCTGCAAGTCGTTCACAAATGCTTAGGTTAATTAAATTCACAATTACCAAGATCTGGAAGAGGTAAGCCCCTTACAGAATATCTCTGCTTCATGTCACTGCATTACGAAACAATTCTGGTAATAGCTTCCCCTACACACAGTAGACTTCACAACCATATGTCTCCTTTAGCGTCCCAAATAAATTTTCTCCGCGCTGCTCTATGTCACCTCTCCCCTCCTGCTAAAGCACTAAGAAGAAATTGCAAGCTCCATTTCCAAATGACAGAATCTTTCAAGTAAGGTCTGCCTACTTCTCTCTCACAGCCTGTCACTTCACTCTTTCCTCTGCTGCCTGGAATCTGGCTGAATTATATATTCCTCTTTACAAACCTACCGACCAGTCTTTGCACAAGTCTGTTTTTTTTTTTTTTTTTTTCCAGAATGATGATATCTTCCATGAAAAGTTTGTCTACTGTATATCTTTCCCAAGGCTCATTTTACTCTTTTCTATATTGCATTTACATTCCTAAGATCACATCTTCTTCCTTCAACACTTACTCGCAGGTACCGGCAATATATTTCTCTAACATTTCAGCAAAACTGAATTATCATGAAATGACGAATGAGAATTCTGAAATTTCCCATGTTCTTAATCCCCTCCACATCAACGTGTTCCTTTACTGATAACTCTCATGTTCATATAAAAAAAAAAATTAAGCAAATAATTGGTATATAAATATATGAAACTAATCTGTGCACGAAATAAAACGACAGATAACAGTAGTACTCTCCCATGAAACTGTACATTTTTAAAGGCCCACTTCGTTTGAACATGAAAACATTTTTTCTGGTGAAATTTGCTTCTTATTCAGGGGTTGCACATGTATGGCTGCCATGGAGCTTGGGGGGTACTACCGTGACAACGAAATGCGGCTACAAGTTTGGTAACTAGCACCACAGTCATATAGCTTGAACATGAAACATGCAGCCACAAGTGATCCTTCCTCTGAATGACTGTACAAAGTTCAACTTGCGACTCTCGCATTTTTAATAGTCGTATTATACATTTGAAATATCTTTTTCTTCTCCGGCAACTTCCAGCAGCTACTGTAAAGTGATTAGCTGTTCTGGCATTTTATTCAGCTTCCAGTCCTTAGAAAATATCAACTGTATCATGGCCAACACCAACACAGTGATACCTTGTGAGGACACATGACACCATTCTTATGTATATTCAGATCTAACCTAGATTTTGCAGGGGTAGTATTTGTTTTAAAAGAAATTACACAAGTTTTCCACTCAAAATAGTAACTTTTAGCCAAAAGATGAAGAACACGAGTGAAGGAAGCCATGTTTTCTAAGTTAACCTTTTCATCCAGAGGATGTACTTTCTTCTCTATACTGGCTCCTACTAGACGACTTTATTGGGCTCAGATCATTCAGGTACTAAACAGATTAGTGAAATCTAAATCTACTTATTACTGTTCGGAAGCTCTCTTTTGAGCTGAAAAACATCGTTTAGAAACAACAAGAAATTTCATGATAAAAGACATCATGGAAAAAAAGGTTTCTTAAATTTAAGAAAAAGGACAGGATAAAATTCGGAGATATTTATAAATATATCTCAAAACGTGTGAATTATTCATGCAGTTTACCTTAAACGTGGAAGAAATATGCCGCCTTGACACTGAGACGGAAGAGCGGGAGGGAAAGTACTCTATAATGGGGGGTATGGTGTGGGATGACCGTGCGGAGGTGAGGTCAGAACAAACAGCCTGTGAGGAGCTTCATTCTGACGCAGACATCAACAGTAGCTATCATCATTAACCCCTGTAGTTTGGATGACGGCCATGACCGTCAGAAAACTGGTGTAAGGGTCAACTCGGATGACAACCATAGCCTAGATACTGTGCATTTCCTGCCAGGTTTGGAATTCCTATCCATTATCTATGGTGCCCCTTGTGTTACATAGCATACTGAAAGTGGGTGAGGAATTATGAGGGGTAGGAGAGATATTTTTTGAATCCACATAGCCCATTTTCCTTGCTGCGATAGGCAGAAGTTGGACCCTGTCACCTCCCTTCCTGCCTTGCCTCCTTCTCGTGAAGGGAAGGGGTTGAATGATATTCAACTGGCAGAGTTACAGATGACAGTATCGTCATTATCGAGGAGAAAGACGACGTCTGTGAGTGTGAATTATTAAACAGAGTGTAAAATAATATTTGTTGGCAACTCTTTACAGCCCATAGCTTCCTTCCCATCACCTTCACGGTGCCTACATGTCACCAACCTCTCACCACCATCCACATCACCCCAGCCTGACACTTTGTTGGTGTGTGGGAAGATGCAACATATACAGTAGAGTGTAAATTTGTAAATAAAAATAAAAAAGTGACATACAGAAATAAGTAAACTTTCAGTGATGAGAATGTGACTATGAAAATACTGATATTCATTTTGTGATGTAAAATTATATTTAAAAAATATAAGCTATAGAAAATAAGGAAAACTACAAATAAATGTTACAAAATCAACATTTTATATGCCTGTGATTAGCCTGATGTGAAGCAGGAAATTAGCTAATTAACTGCTTTAGAAAATAAAGAAAACTATGGGTGTAAGTAATGAAAGTGATCCTTCACTGAAAGAGTTGTGTAATAAAACTTAAAATTTCTTTTCTCTCTTTACCACATGTAGAAAAGGTGATCATTCATTCATTCAGGAATAGCAGGGGTCAGTGAAGAGGAGAGAGTCAAGGTCAAATGCAACAAGGGGGAGCGAGACCTAGCGCTAGAGAGGAACCCCCAGCTGGCGAGGCAGACTCGAGGCCTACGAACCGTAGGCACCAACTCACTAACTTGTACGGAAACAGCCTCGTGTGACCCACCAAACTGCCTCCAGTCATCGCCTCCAGCCTCCGCAACATTTCCACCTAGAGTCTTGGCAATACCTGCAGTGGAGAGATGAAAGATTAGTGAATATTCTGATCCTTGATTGAAAGTTTTAGTTGTCGTAGTTCTATAGCTCTGGCTGGTGTAAATCAGACTTCTTTTGAAATAAACAAACATATGTTAGGGGCTCGGCTTGTTACACCTCTGAGCTTTCGGGGTTAAAATACGGATCTGAGTATTATACAGGCACTCCCATCAGTTCAGTAGTATCACAACGACTTTCGAAGCTCATTTGTGTTACCACCGAATGATTTCATTGAACTTGGAAGAGGCCTCTGACGGTGTAAAGGAAACAACGATTGAGCTCTTCTGCGCCAGGATGTCTCAGTTTATGTAAGACTTCTGACAGTGATGAGGTTTAAATCATTTACTCTGTGAGAGGTTCAGCTCAGGTATAAAGTTACGTATGAAGCTTTACAAGAAACTTTATGGGCAGTTTTCGTGAGAAAAATCAAGAAGCACACACAAAAATTTCGCTCTACCTTGACATTCCGAAATGCAAAGTGAGGAATCTGAAGTACTGCGCTGTACATCAAATTAAAGGAAATATATGTCATTAACTATAACATCCTTCATTAGAATAAATTAACAGAGCATGATCTGGTTAGTTATCAAAAAATACTTGAGACGAACCGAAACACAGGGAAAAACATCGCTGGAGTGCTATATCCGGTAACAGTGCAGGTGACTGATGGTATGCATGTACTGTACTCTTTTCATTTAAACTGGACGTAAAATTGTCACCTTTTCGTTTTGAATGCCTAGTTATAAAAGGCGATTGAATTAGTTATGGAGCTAGTTATGAAGAAGGGCCGTGGAAAAGATGAAGAGCCATAGTATTGCCTTATTCTCACACTGAGGCACGGGATCAGCTCCAGAAGGCTGAAAATCTCTGTGAAGTAAAAGTGATTGAACTAAAGTATCCTTGAGAGAGAGAGAGAGAGAGAGAGAGAGAGAGAAAGAGAGAGGAATGTTAATGCTTTATACCTGATTACCGCATCCAGCACAGAATTTATAATGACAAACCAAAGTTCATACACAGAATTTTGATACCATTACCTGGGAATTTTCGTCTTTTTTCTCATGCCTCTAATTTCAGCAAAGAACAAAGAAATCTTTATTTTTTCTGGATTTAGCAAAAAACGTTTATTATAATTACTTCCACTGGTTTACTACTTTTAATATGGCAAACAATATCTTACTTTGACTAAGTATATTTTCCTCTGATTTTTTTTCCTTCCCATATTTCATTTTGGTCAATTGTATTTTATTTTCGCTCATTACATTTCTGTCACGGACTGATTATTACTGAAGGTCAGTGTATTAGTCTTTACTCTGTGTGTGTGTGTGTGTGTGTGTGTGTGTGTGTGTGTGTGTGTGTGTGTGTGTGTGTTGGATCTAAGTGTGGAACAGGTTGTTTCAGCGAAACAGGTGGGTAAGTGGAGGGGGATGGGGGGGACAGCATCCCAGAGTTTCCCCATCCCTAAACAAAACCGTTCTCAGCCGACGACACGTAGCGCCCCTTTACTCTTGAAATCTTGCCAAACATGAAACTCCACTCGAACTCTTCCCCTCTCTTTTGCCGGATCTTTCAGGCTTTCCTCCTCCATTTCTCCGCCTCCTGCACTTCTTTCATGCTTGTTTCATCGAGGCTATCAAAGTCTTTGTTTCGTTATCTTCTTGTCGTCTTCGTCTTTTTCGTCTTCCTCTTTTTGTCTTTGTCTTTTCGCTTCTGATTCTTCTGCTTCCTCCTCCTCCTCCTCCTCCTCCTCCTCCTCCTCCTCCTTCTTCTTCTTCTTCTTCTTTTTCTTCTTCTTCTTCTTCTTCTTCTTCTTTCCTTTTTCTTCTCTTCTTCTTCTTCCTCTTCTCCTGTACATATTTTATCGGATCCATCACGGTTTTTTCCTTCTTTCCTCCCCCTCCTCCTCCTCCTCCTCCTCCTTCTTCTTCTTCTTCTTCTTTTTCTTCTTCTTCTTCTTCTTTTTCTTCTTCTTCTTCTTCTTTCCTTTCCTTTTTCTTCTCTTCTTCTTCTTCCTCTTCTCCTGTACATATTTTATCGGATCCATCACGGTTTTTTCCTTCTTTCCTCCTCCTCCTCCTCCTCCTCCTCTCTTATACATGTTTTCTTGTTTTACTCAAAGTCTTTCTCAAAAGTAAGAAAAAACCAAAATCCTAGTCTAAAATACATAACGATTTACAAAGTACTTTTAGTGACTGTACGGAATGAAGAGGGCTAGTGTAGACATTCTGACTTCTTCACTACCATGGATCTCTCCAAAAGCTTTATAAAAGTTATAGTTTTCAAAAAAAAAAAAAAAAAAAAAAAAAAAATCCTCATTTTTTGGTCCACTATTAAATAATTTACTTCTCGCCTTTTCAGCTTGCTTAATCTAGTTCATTTGTATTCAATTTGCTCAACAGCTGACCTCATTTCTCACTTCTTTTACCTTTCATCTTGTTTCAGTCTCTCTTATGCTCACTCCCATGATTTCAGATTCTTTTACCTCTCTCACTTCTCATCACCTTTCATTTCTTAAAATATTTTATGAACCTAGTTTCTTCTTTATTACTTCAGTATTTTTCCAGGTGTCTTCTCTCTTCATCTTCTTTACTGTTTTCATATTCTCACAAACCTCGGTTTTCTTCTCTCCTCTCTCTACATCTCTTCTCAGTCCTTCATTAGCAGTTTATCTATCTATCTATTGCCAGACACCATAATCCCGTAAAGGGTAGCCATTTGACACTGAGTTAGTTGTTTTACAGGGAGGGGCACCAACCCTCCACCAACCCACTTGTTGACACGTAGGGAGCACATATGGTTTGGTTATATGGTTACCACTCAGCGTTGTAAATGGTTTCTTGGCTTACAGGAAACCATTTGGCTTGTCACTCAATGTAAAGCCACCTGTAAAGGAAAGAAAAGGAATAGGAAGTGACAGGAAAGATAGGAGAAATAGGAAGAGAGGAGGGCAGGCACAGAAAAAGAATGATAAAAGCTAAGGAAGTAGGCAGCACTACATCAAGTGAGTGCTGCCTACTTCCTTAGCTTTTATCATTCTTTTTCTGTCCCTGCCCTCCTCTCTTCCTATTGCTTATCCTAATTTGTTGCACAACTTTTTTCTTCTCGGCCGCACTTAACGTCTCATTTTCTTACCACTCTGTTTTCTTTCTACCTGCCTCTCTTTTCCTTACCTTTCCGCCCGTCTACGTTCGTTTTCCTCACTTGTCTCTTTTCATATGATCATTTTTTTCATGCATACTTTCCCTTGACCTTTTGTAACTCACAGCACCGCACACAACTGCCTTACCATCCTCACCTAACAACGCTTCACGTAACAACCTAACCCGTCTTTTGTAGTCAACCTCACCTACCCATCTATATATTTCACAGTTTCTCACAGTTGGCTACTTCTCTATATCTTATCTACCCATCTCACACTAAACCATCCTTTACCTAACTACATAAGACTGCACACCAAACCATCCACTCACCAACTACACAACAACCCACATCTAACCATATCTTTTTTAAGCTTTCCCGCCTCCTTAGTCATTACCTAACCTCACGTAACCCCTTCGCCAGCCTTCACAAACAACCCCTTCAGCCTTCCCTCCTCACAAACCCTCACACATGAATTTTAACATTATCCCGTCTAACTCATTCATCAGCTGCACATACTACCCGTACCAGCCCTTACACTCCATCAACCAACACCAGTCCTTGCCTTTCACTATCCCACACCAGTGCACGCACTTCACCAACCCGTTCCAGTCCTTGCCTTTCACCAAAACACACCAGTCCTTGCACTTCTGCAGCCCACCCCAGTCCTTGAATTTCACCAGCCTATCCTGCCTTGCAAACCCTCACAGACCACCCCACAAGTGTCGATCGACGTAGCCGAGGTGTTGATTAAACAGACAGAGAGATTGTAATGTGTATCGTAGATGTATCGTAGATCGCAGCAGCCACCAGTATTGACAGCGCTGCCCTTGTAGATAATCGTAACTCATGAAGTGCGGATTAACGTGGGCAGCTATTGGTAACATAGGGCTTGGATGGCTCTTTGTGGGTCGTGCTTTGTCTCACTTTCCCCTCTAGCTTTCCCTCTTGTCTCGTAAGTGGAGTTGATGTAGAGGCAGATTGGGGTTGATTGGGTTTATTGTGAAACAGTTACCTGAGTGAAAAAGTTGGACAGCGTGACGTGACCCGTGTATTATCAGTGGCAGTTTGTGCTTGCTACCGTCCTCCTACTTCAGTCTCTCTTAGCTTCCAACCTCATTCTTTGCTCTGCCTCCTTCTCTTTCCTTCTGACTCCTATCTCTGATTTCCTGACTATAAACTGCTACTGAAACTTCCGGCGAACAAACATTTAGGAGTATGTGTGCGTGTGTGTGTGTGTGTGTGTGTGTGTGTGTGTGTGTGTGTGTGTGTGTGTGTGTGTGTGTGTGTGTGTGTGTGTGTGTGTGTGTGTGTGTGTGTGTGTGTGTCAGCCACGTTTCTGGCACTGATCAGAGGTGTTTGGCATATATGAGATTCTTGGTTGTCTGGGCTAGGGGAGGTGTCCTTTATCTCTTCATGACGAACTTAGAGATAACTACCTGCCCATTACATACTGTACTAGTGTTTCGTATTAACAACTGTTACATTTAAATGTCTGTAACTTTTTTAATGCCTCCGTACTGCTCGGTCACACCAATCTGTCGTACCTGTGACATATCTGTTGTTACGATTTATACAATATATAGAAATATGCTCTTTATCTACTTGTCAAACAAATCATGTTAAAGTAAGTATATGGTATTTGTTATAATATTGTAAAACTGAAGAACGTAACTGTAGAAACATAATAACACTGTAGTTACATTGTAGTTATATAATTGTTACATAATTGTGGTAATATTGTAGGTACATAATTGTAGTAACATTGTAATAATTGTAACAATTGTATTTTAATTGTATTTCAATGCCTCTACACCAGCCCTCACACTTCACCAACATCGGTCAGCGCCTCATCTGTGCCCCTCACCTGCAGCCGGCTTGGGATGACAGTAATTGGTTCGTTACCTGAGAATCACTGTTGATGTATTTAATGGGAGGGAGACAGCATGTCAGTGTGGGGGACATCGCCAACCCACACTCTGTTGACAACACACCACAAACACGCACCTCACCTCACTTCATTTTATCCTCCCTCTCTCATTTCTCCTCGGCTCACGTTTTCTTACCTCATCTTTCTCATTTTCATCAGGATCACTACCTCACCTAGCAGCGGACTGATGCACCCCATGGATCCATTCCGTAATGTAAGTATTTTGCTCTATCCGCCCACACACAAACTCACAAATCAACCCACCCACCCAGTACAAGGTGTACATTTCCTGCCACAAATCCACCCACCACTGACCCATAAAGCCAGCCCACCCACCTACCCCATCCTGCCCTCCCATTCACCACGCTCACCCTAATATGCCCACCCATTACCTCACGCTACCCACTTCGCCACCAACCTATCCCACCCACCCACTTCCTAACTTATTCTATCCACTCGCCCACCCACTTGCTTACCTGTCCTATCCACTCGCCTACCCATCTCACCCACACACCCACTCTGGCCATTCACCCTACCCACGAACTCTGCTCACGACGTCTGCCGACTCCATACACCCACTCTGCACACCATGCCTGTCCACTCACTCACCCACTTGGCTGCCTAATTCCACCTCCAATATTATATGCAGGTTTACACACACACACACACACACACACACACACACACACACACACACACACACACACACACACACACACACACACACACACAGAGACGGACAGACAGACAGACAGACAGACAGACAGAGACAGAGACAGAGACAGACAGACAGACAGACAGAGGGGGGGAGGTCTGCTTTTCTAGGGTATATATACCCACTTACTACAAATGCTTCATGTAGTATTTTTCATGACTTTTTTTGACTTCATCTTTCCTGATATGCAAAGAAAAGAAATGTTATGTATAAGTGAAATATTTATTATGACAGTACCGAGTCTTGCTGAATAAGATGTTTTATTGTTTCCCTGTATTAATTTCCCAAACAAATGGAGACAGTTTACATATGTGCGTGTAAAACTATGCCGACAGACAGTATACAGTATTTGGTGTTTATTAATGGCCTCGTTTTATTTCACTGCACCTAACGTAATGTTATTTAGTGTCTAGGAATATATGTCGCTAACAAAAAACTGTAATTGCTGGACCCACCCAGGGCCCTGTCTATGAATGTCTTTGTCTCTGAATCACTTAAATTAACCAGGAGAATATCACTCGTTTTAACAGTACCTCAACCAGTCCCTTGACATATCACCAATGCGTCTACATTGCCGTACTGTAATAGTATATAGTATATATAGTATATAGTATATAGAATAGATATATATAAATTACAATATCTACAGCATACATGCCACGAAAAAAAAATTAAATAAAAAGCAAGTGAATGAAAAATGTAAGCAATTTTTCAGCTAGTAGACCTCTGGCATCCCACAACAAGCTACACATCTCTCTCTCTCTCTCTCTCCATTTGCACATCAATAACCAAATCACAAACAGAAACCAGTGATGGATGACTGTAACTAATCACATCTTACACTGGCTTCTTGAAGGCATCCACCAACTCATACGACCTCGCGATGTGCTTCTCAGTACTGTTTATCCATTTATCACTCCCTGCCTTGAGTTTTTTTGCCAGATGGGTGCTGTGGTTACCATCTGTGTATGGGTGATTTTGGATGCAATTTACTGAAAGAAGAAGTGACTCCCTAATTAAGCAAAGGAACGAGGTTGGGCTGGTGTAAAAATCAATAAATGCTACCTATGTGAGCTATTTACTTTAACCCCCTTCTGCCAGGTAACATCTATTCACATCGCAGTCTGGCTTCCACAGGGTCGCCGGGTAGCGGCTATACTCGCAAGTGTCTTCCCGCCACTTTTTGAACCCACGACCATTTTCTCTCACCACCATAGGGTAGAGAGGTACCCAAGGTACCCCACAGGTGTGCGGTTAATTTTGTAAATGACATTGTCACGGTGCGGAGTGATGTCTTCCTCAGCGTCTGTGTCCAATTCCGTCATCCATCGGGCCAATTGCATCATCGACCCTGCCATAGTGCAGCCCTTACTGCCGGGAAAAGGGCTTAATGACAGTGCCATAGGTCGTGCCCTGGAGGAAACTGCATCTTTCCTTAGTATGAGTGGTGATACTTCCCTGGAAGCACGGGGAAGCTACCATGTGGAGAGTGAAGTGTTGCGTCCTCCATCCCTGACCCACCCCGAGATGCCTGAAAAGCCTCCCAAATTGCTACAGGAGGAGGGTAGGCCCTATGACAGTGAAAACTTCACTTCTGAGGAAGAGGTGGACGAACCTGGTCACCGATAAAACGAGGGAGGTGGTGACAATCATCTTCATAAACACAGCCGCCGCTTCCCACCACCACTCTCGAGGCCTGGTCACTTCAGTCTCTCCCTCCAACGTCCCTTGTCACCACAACCCAGCACCTTGAGGGCATTTTCTCTAAAACCTGGCTCTTCACATGAAGAAAGTTCCACTCTGCCCCTATGTGGTCTGACTGGTCCACCAGCATCTCCCAAGGGAAGCCCCGCATCAGGTGAGTCAACTCCCCCATGCTCCCCCACCTCTGTCTCTCCTTCCCCTCCTTCCCTTGCCCGTGGCTGTCCCTGTGGGCGTGCACGTAGTGTGAAAAGATGTGCTGACCAAAAATCATAGCCAAGGCTCCCAGGTGTTGGTAAAGTGGATCCTTTTGTGTGGGAGGAGGGGGCAGCATTGGAGCCCTCTGTGCCTGCGTTTGATGCAGAAGGGGCAGGTGTTCAGTTTGAAAAGCTGTTGCCCAGACCCTGGACTATGATAGCAATTTTTAAGTCCATCTTTATCATTGCGATTATCCAGTACCTGATGGAAGAAATAAACTACCACCAGGCAGTGTGCACAGGTTGGAGGTTTTGGCCAGTGAGAGTACAAAAATGAAGGACTGGGTACCACTGGAGGTGGGGGAGTTGTCTCTATGGTTTGCTTTGACCATGATGATGGCCCATGTGAGAAAAAATGTACTCCATTATTATTGGTCAGTAGACGAAATGGTGGGCGCACCTGTCTTTCGGAAATATATGGCCCATGATACTGTAGGTACCTGGCCATATTACTGTTTCTGTACTTTAACAGGAATTTAGCCAGCACCCAATGACAGGTTATGAAAAATAAGGCCCATCCTGGCCATGCCCAAGGAGTCTTTTGCCAGGCTTTTCTGGCAGTCTCAGAAAGTGGTTACCAATGAGTCATTTGTGTTATTCCGGGAACGTGTAGCATTTATTCAGTACATGCCTTCAAAGCATCACTGTTTTTGACTGAAGTTCTTTGTCCTATGTGAATGCAAAACTGGATATGTGCTTGAGGTAATAGTTTATTCAGCTACAAATGTTGATATACCTAGTGATGATCCCCATGGTTTCTCTGCATCGGTTGTAAAAATGCTCATGGACAGGTATTTCAACAGGCACCACATTTTGTACACTGATAACTATTGCACATCCCGGCACTGACCAAGTATTTACTTGAACATGGTACTGGGTCCTGTGGAACTGACTGTGCCAGTAGAAAGCATTTTCCATCTTTCCCAGAAAAAACAAAACAAAAAAAAAACAGAAAGCTGCCCTCCTAACTTGGAAATGTGGTAACATGTTAGCCCTTATGTGGCATGAGAAGCATAAGGTTAACATGTTCACCACAGTTCATAAGTGGGTAATGGAGGACACAGGCATGACAGACTTTAGGACCAGGGAACCCTTGCTCAAGCCCAATGCTGTCAACGATTACATCAACATGCGACTCGTTGAAATGTCGGACATGCAGACTGGGGAAGTTGATTGCCTCCATAAATCCTGTCAGTGGTATAAGAAGGCTTTCTTACACCTACTTGATATCGCCATCTGAACAGTTACATACTTCCCAAGCAGGTTTGGCAAAGGTATCTTTCTCTCTGAGAGTTCGAGAAAGAGCTAGCACGTGGGTTTCTTGCAGAGTATGCAACTGCACAGTTGACTGTTGGCAGGCGGGGGATGCACCAGGCGGCAACAGCAGACAGGCTGAGCTGTGCTCAGTATTTTCAGCGTCATCATCTTGTCAATATAGCCCGTATACCTGCAGGTCGTCCGGCTTACAGGTGTTGCCACGTGTGCAGCACGACAAAATGCCTCCCCCCCCCCACACGGAAGGAAACCCCCTGCCAATATGGGGAATGCAAGGTCCCGCTATGCCCTAAATGCGTCTGCGAGTGTCACTCTGAACGTGATTATTGAGGTGTGTGGGAAACTGTACAAAGTGAACAGGTGTGCACCAGTGTTTTTTTGTTGTTGTTGTTTATGAGATGAGTGATAACGAATATTTTATGGTAATATGTGACGCAATGCTTGAGCATACCTTGAGTAACCCTACCTGATATATGAAAGCAAAGCATGAGTGCATGTAAGGAAATAACTTTACAGGGTAGAACTACTTTTTTTTTTACTTACTCTTGAAAGATTTGCGAAGATGTGATATGTAGCGTATTTGTGAACTGAAGTACAAATATTATACGTTGTGCAGAACATAAGTAATATTTTCACGATGCCTGAGAAGAGTACAAGAAAGCCAAAATTTACATACAAATGTATACCTAATACTCAACCATACTGCAGGCAATATGTTGAACAATGATTTCTTCAAGTGCAATAAACAGTAACTGTGATATGAAGTTCAATGTGAGTACTGTAGAACATAAGTCGTTGAGTAAGTATTATAACTGATGCCTGAAAGCAGTAAAGAAAAGCATACAGCGTAAGTTTTCCCTCACACCTACGGGGCATGGTGGCACTCTGTTATGGTTGGAAAATCAATGGCGAGCCACAGGGACAGGGCGATGGCTGATTCTTATGACGGTGAGAAAGGAAAAGTGGAATGAAGAGTGGAAAAGTTTAGGGGTTTGCAAAGGAATGCCAGGCAGTGTTACAATCACCACTCCAGTCAGTGCTGCCAATGCTAGCAAGGCTCACCAAGGCTGGTGCCAGTAGCGCGTGCTCGGAGACTGTCAAAACACCAAAAACCACTCATCTTCTACTCGTCCTTACTCATCGACGAGACAACCTGGAGACCTGGAGATGGCTTCATTTGCAAGAAGAAGAATTGTTGAGTAATATGTTTTTTTTAAAGATTTCGCAATTATACTTTTCCAGATATTAAGGTTTGATAAAGCGCTATTTTGCCAAAAATGCCAGTAATGAGAGAGTGCCAGGCTCAATATTAGCCTGGCGTCTAGGTTTTAATGGAGAGAGAGAGAGAGAGAGAGAGAGAGAGAGAGACTGTACACCATGTTTAAGATAATTTCCTTTAGGGATACCTTACCATATTGCACTCAGAAAGACTGGAGATCAAAGGCAATGGAGAAAAGGCGGACAGAATAAGACAGTTTCATATTAATTAATTGCATTCATGAAGGGCTTAAGAGAAAAGGGGTGAAACTAGGCAATTAAATGAGTGTTGCATGGCCCATGTAATTAGGAGGAATACAGACTGAGTGTTCAGAAAAAGTGACCAAAATTGTTTGTGTGTGCGTGTGTGTGTGTGTGTGTGTGTGTA
Source organism: Coenobita brevimanus (assembly GCF_032717465.1). Classification (NCBI taxonomy): domain Eukaryota; kingdom Metazoa; phylum Arthropoda; class Malacostraca; order Decapoda; family Coenobitidae; genus Coenobita; species Coenobita brevimanus. The sequence goes on from NC_136971.1 coordinate 36,934,126, forward strand.
TGTGTGTGTGTGTATCCCCCCACAGGAACCACCTAATTGTGGTGGGGGATTTACGTACCTCGTAAATCTGGTGGGCTGTACTAGTGGGGGGATATCCCTTTGGTCTCAGCAGAGGACAGGGTTACCCATGCTGTAGTGGCCATCAGTGAGGGGTCAGACTAAGTGTTTCCAGGCCCACTGCCTTGTGGGTTAAGGCTACGGGAATAAACCCAGAATGAAAAATCCATGAGAGGAGACCCATGGAAGGCAGGGCTTAACAGACTTCTGCAGCTCTGATCAGTAGATGGTCATTGTGTATCTTCATGCCACCATCACAGGCTGAGAAGTGCCAAGTCATGTGGTGATAAGGACTGCATACGGTCACCATCACACCAAATTCAGTCAGTGCTGAAGCCGACTCCTATATTTATTTCACATTTCATTATGTCACCAAAATCAAAAAGTGTAGCAAATGGTAGAGTGACGGCGACAGGTTATGGATGTGGCTGGAAGTTGGTAGCTTGAGTTCTACACATTGACACACTTAGCCAGTGATCGCTGGCATGATGGCATAAGAGCAGATCATGTTTTCGGCAGCATCCATTGCAACTATGCAGATGGGAACAGAACTGCAGAATGCAATTGTTGCAACAGGGAATGTTTCCCATGCTCCCCATGCTGCTTTCTTTCCTCTTCCAGAAAAACCAGAAACTGTGTCACAAGCTGGGAAACCGTGGAAGAATACCTAAGCCATGGATTTATCCCTGCCAAATGTATTAGGCGTTGATTAATTTTCCTTAATTGGGTGACAGCGGCTGGACTGATTGCTGCTCTTAACTGGCCGACTGAGAGTGGACTTGCTGACCCTAGCTGGTGCCCTTAATTCGGTGACAGAGAGTGGGACTAACTGCTATCCTTAACTAGGTGATAGTGGGTGGAATTAATTGCTGCTATTTACTGGGTGCCAGTGAGTGAACTTGCTGACCCAAACTGTTTCCCTCAACTGGGTGACAGAGGGTGGGACTAACTGCCGCCCTTAAATCGGTAACAGTATGTAGTACTAACTGCTGCCCTTAATTCCGATTTGTACCATTACAGACGACTGTTCAAGTATACGAGTAGCCTACCTGTATGTAGTGACAGTCCAGTGGCTCTCCTAAGAAGATATTATCCGCTAAGATTAAGCTCTTGCAAAATACTCTTTAATGGTGAAGTTGTTATTGATTTTTAAAGTAACATCTCTTTTCCTAAACTTTTCTCCTAAGCTGAGTAAAATCGTGATGAAATACAAAAAGATTTGTATTGTATTGAAGGGGTTAATCAATGTGACTGTATCATTACTGGATGCAGTGGTGAACAGGCAGGGGCAATAGCTTTTTTTCTACCAGACCTGATAGAAGGATTGCTGATCAGGCAAAGCTAATAGTTCATTTTGTGAGCAGTCGGGCGAACGTCAATGTCAGAGGGTAAAGTCAAATGTCTGGCTTGTCGATTTTGTAAAGGAAAGGTACTGCGCTCCCTGTGATTACCTCTTCATGTTTAGTAGCTCACTGGTATTTCTTGCCTCTGCCTAACGATTTTATTCAACGTAGGTGAGTCATTCTGTAGTAAAAGCGTTGATGAGAGCTCTGTTTAACCTCCCAGTTGTAAAAGTCACCCACGCTGAAATAGCAGAATGGTACGTCTATGAAGAGAACCCAGTGAACTTCACGAGCGTCATTATGGCAGGCAGACATTGGTCGTTGAATCTTAATCTTCCCCTAGAACAAAACAAGAGAGAGAGAGAGAGAGAGAGAGAGAGAGAGAGAGAGAGAGCGAGAGTGGGAGGGTGGCATGTCTGCTTAGGTCATTGCAGTCTATATGTCCAGCAAGTTTGGTGGCTCGGGCTTTGATCCTTCATGAGGAAATAGGAGACATCCTGAATATTCAGGAAATTCCCAATTACTGACCCCAGGCGGTCTCACGGAATAATCAACCAAGTGCAACCATATTTCTTTCCTCACTAAGTCTGCCTTACGGCTATAATGTTAAATTTCAGCTTCCAAGCTTAAGAGGTTCTTGGAACAGCATGGCTGACTAACATTTCTGTGTTATAATATTGAGATCCGGTTGACAAGTTGCCACCAAATTTGGCCAAAAGAAGTGAACATCTGTCCAACTAAACTGGCCCATTTTCAAGGCTCTAGGCCAAACAGCCTTTGAAATATCGTAATTTTAAAATAATAATAATAATAATAATAATAATAATAATCTATCTATCTATCTATCTATAGCCCGACGCCCTAATCCCGCAAAGGGTGGCCGCAGACAAAACGCCTCCAAGTCACTCTGTCACCCACCATTTGACTCCCCTCCCCCCAACTCACCCCCCCCTCCCTCATATACCTCTCAACTCCATCCCTCCACCTCATCCTCGGTCTACCTCTCCCTCTCCCTTCCTCCACCTCACCTACATACACCCTCTTAGTCAGTCTTTCATTCTCCATTCTCTCCACATGTCCAAACCACCTCAGTGTATTTCTCCTAATCTTCTCAACCACATCCACATCCACCCCACAGCGTTCCTTCACTTCTTCATTCGTCAACCTGTCCCTCCACGTCACTCCACATAATCATAATAATAAAATTAAGAAGAAGAAGAATATAATAATACTAGTAATAATAATAATAATGATAATAATAATAATAATAACAACTGTAACTTTGTCAAAAACAATAAACCATCCCGAAAGGATGGAAGTTTTAATAATAATGAAAAGAATTAAAAAAAAAAAAAAAACTTCCCTCAGGGCTGTGGAAAATTTTAACTAGAACACCAAAGAACAGTCCAAGGAGAATTTTGATAATGACTAATTTCAAACAACCATTGCCTAGCACTGTAGCCCCACTAGAAGCCGAGCTATCAAAGGCCTTGAAGTCATGGTCACTGTTCTTAAGCATGGCACCTTAGATCACCACCGTCTATAAGTCTACAAACTTTAGTAACTCTAGCTTTAATCCTTCGTGGAAAATTAGGTGACAGCCGGAATATTCAAAAGAATACCATTTTTTCCCCCATGAGAGGTCAAGGTCACTGATCTTGTGCATGTCACCTCAAGTTATCAAAGTATATAAGTTCACCAAGTTTAGTGGCTTCATCATTAATCCTTTATGGAAAATTAGGTGACATCCGGATTATGTTAAGCACACACACACACACACACACACACACACACACACACACACACACACACACACACACACACACACACACACACACACAAAGTCTCAATGAATTGAAGTTTCCTTTATATTCCATTTATTTAATATTTGAGGTTTGTATTGTAGGTTCAGTAGAATTACAGTACCTCTAAGTGGCATAATAATTACTCCTTGACTATGATTTACAAATAGTACATTTGTGTAGGTTAATGTCAGGTGATTTTACTTTTTTCATGACAAACACAGGGCACAAAGAATTTATTAAACTATCATGACTAACGTTTGGACCTTTTTTGAGGTAAACAGTATTTTATGCAGTTTATGATGAAAGACTTTTTCAGATCAAAGAAACTTACCGAAACCAATTATTTTACACTTGCGGTACGATGGAGCTTGCTTTTCTACTTCCAGATGTTTTTATTTATTTATTTATTTATTTTTTTTTGGGGGGTTAGGCTGTGGTCTTCCCTAACTCCTTTACTTTTAAGGCGTTCTCTAAGCCTGAGTGATATCGTCTGACAACTTGAACAATAACACAGATATACTTCACTGGATGAAAGCGCTAAGTATGCTGCCGTCTCTCACGTCTAATTGTACCAGTGATTGGGTCCCATTAACCCCTTCAATTCGGTGACATCGTTTGTACAAACTTTTTACTTTAGCTTTACCTAAGCTTCCCATCTTTCCACCCAGAATAATGCATAACAGTAGGTCAACAATAGGACTGAGATCTAGCCTCAAGCGTTATGGGAGTGTTGTTGAGCTGTTTTTGTCTTTTTCTGCCATTAGCCTACGTAAAACAAGCTGCAAAAGAACGAAGGATTAAGAGGAAAAGAACATTGTTTAACTAGAACTCTGAAACTGTCCTGCAGACAGTCACTAGTCTCCATCTACTGTTCCGGATGGAGGCCCTTGATTAACGGTCACGAAGACGTAAACAGGACACCTCAGTAGTGTTCGTAGGTCATGGTAGGGTACATTCTGTTGTCATTAGTGGAAACTGGTCAAGTTCACCTTTCAGATTCCTTGTGCAGGTGGCATTGAAATCCCCTGTAGACACGACCAACTTATCTAGCATAGTCATAATACTGATTTGACTGACATGCCTTTCCACTGCGTGTCAAGGATATGGATTTTTTTTTTTTTCCTGTCATCAAAGGCCTATACCAGGACACAAAGTCATAACCTGGCCCTTCAGATTCCTTCCGCAGTCTCTCGTTCTCCTGGAATCGTCACGAGCTTCTGAGGCCGGATTATAATAATACCAGCAAAAACAATTCTCTCCACCTATGTAGTAGGTGGAGACTAATAACAGTAGCTTAACACTAGATTTTAGTGCTAGCCACAAACAAGTTTTATGGGAGTGTTGTTGAGCTGTTTTTGCCTCTTTCTGCTACTAGACTACATAAAACAAGCTGCAAAAGAACGAAAATTTCGGTCGGGTTAAGATAAAAAGAACATTGTTATTCTTGCTACATTCCACACGATTTATCTATCCACTCAGTACTATCCATTAGGTAACGTCATTGCTTCACTCGTAGTATAAGGCAGGATTAACACTATCAAGGTCCTAGAATTTACTCTCAGCCGAGTAAAATCGCCTGGAATAACACCGGAGAGCCGTCCAGATCACGGATATGTTAACATTGACTATATATATATATAAGCCAAAGCATTCGCTTATGAATGCGTATCACTCACCATCAAATACCAGATCAGTAATCCTCTGGCAATCAGAGGCATATTATATCGCAGGTTCGCCAAAATCGGAAAAAAAAAAGGGGGGGGGGATATCGCCTCCATTTCAGTATCTCTTTCTGTTCCTGTCTAAAAGGAAAAACAAAAAACAAAAAAACAAAAGAGTGGTAATCCTCTGCTAATCGGAGGCACATCATGGCAGCTTCGCCAAAAGTATTAACCAACAAACCAGATATTACACGATACTTCCCACAAAGTTTGGATACAACTTGTCCACTTGATTTTGAGATATTTTGGCAACAGACAGACACACATGCAGAAACACACACAGACACACTCCAGCGCAGGCAATTATATTATCGCTTCGCTAGCCAGGTGATAATAATCAAGCTCCTATATCTCTCAGAAAAAAAAAAAAAAAGTTTCAGCAAAATTATAAATCTGAGTTATTTTGACAAATATAGTGCTAACTAGGAAGCAGCTTTGCACAAGTGAGAATAATACCCTGATATAATGGATATGAAATAAACTAAAAATACCAGCTAATAACCCATTATAGTTACAGTGACAATACTGTACACATTCACTGTCAATCCCTCCAGTTAGAAGGCCTCATTCTGAAATTACTCGTGGTGTTTCCCTTATAGAGATAAATATAATGATGGCTGCATAGAAAGTATCTGACACATCCAGCTCTGACAGTCTATAGAAAAGTGAATCAAGACGTCTGGAGAAAGCAAGAAAAAACAAAAAAAGTCATGGGACCGAAACACTACAGTTCCCCATCTTACTCCCTTCAAAAATTTCCTTCGGAGTTTCATAAGGTACAGAGGTATGTTATACCTTCGAGGTAATCCTCCTGTTTGTTCTGACCTTAATCCTATCTCATCCCTTGTTATCTGTTAAAGCTTTTCAAAGTCATGCATAGGCTTTCTTTTCCACTGACAGTCATTAATGCTCTGCAAACATTCACATATCCAGTACCTGTTATCACTGGTCAGGCCAAACTTCCTCATATGTATGTCCAATGTTGACTTTCGACTTCACTCTCTATTAATTGTAACTAATAATTCAAACTGGTTATCTACAGGGTCTAATAAAAATGGGTCTGGCTGTCATCAATCACTGTCAGTGACAGCTGAACTGGATTAAAAGATTATCCTGTTTGTTCCCTAGTATTCGAGAGGAAATAATCTTGGAACTTTGGCTTGCACATTGTACAGTATTTCGTCAAACGTAGGACGATTTGACTCACCTCATTAGTAATGCCTCGTAGCAAAGAATCATAGTTTATGTCTGTTAACCCTGGAACACATACCCTAAAAAAAATTACATTAACACATACGGGGGTCCGTACGGACCCCAACTTTTGGAAGATAAAAAAAAAATACTTCTAATTGCATTTTATTCAATCTGAAGGCACCATGGGCAAAAACAAACTTAATCCTGTTTCTTGAATATCAAATATATGTAAAAATAGGAAATGAAATACTGGACTGGTAACTCTAAAAAAAAACTCAAAAATCATGAAAATAAAGAGACCTGTATACATTATATTTGGTATCACGTTTTCCTATGCAGATATTCCCATGTCCTGTGCTCCAAGTACAGCCTGTGAGTGTGGGATGCAGCTCCTGTACCCCCATCATTCTGGCTCCACTGCTAGACGTCAGGCATGCTGTCAAATAAAGTGGATAATACACATTCGTGGGGTCAAAACGGGCACCAATCCCTTCTACACTGGACACGGAGGGAGCTAGAACGACACCCACCCTACCTCACTGAGCATGCACCAAACGCAGAAACTAGCAGGCAACACAGCCTACTGGCACCACTGAGGCGCTAGTGTTACCAATGAGAAGTTTTAGTGGGGTCTGCACCAACCCCCGCTTGTGTTCTAGGGTAGGACTGTTTGTATTTCAATTAAAATTATTTTTCAGCTTAAAAACAAACTATACTTTTAAATGCAGTAAGCAAGATAAAAATTGGTATTCTCGTGACATTACAGTATCTCAAAAGAAGGGGACTGGATTGTTATCATACTCTAATCCAATCACCAGAGATCACTTGAAATCAATTGGTGAAATCACCTGGAGAAAATCATCTACTTCACGGTCAAACTCCCTGAAACTCTTTCAAACGGTATTCAGTGAGGATTCAAAGGGTTTTCTCAAAGTCTCATGGATAGAATTAGGTCCCTGGGTTATTCTACTATAGTAATAATAGGGTGCGTTAATGGTAAGAACTTCTCACGTCGGAAACGGTACATTGAAAATGGTTTTTAATATTAAAAGAATTTATGTCACACCTAACGTGAATTAAATCGTCTGGCATTGCCCTGAACGAAAGGACCAAGATTTATCATGTTCTGTAACGATTAATTTTAAGTTCAAGACGCCTACAAAGGCTGTTGTAATATTATATAACCTTCCAGATCTTAACATGTAATCCCTTTGTCCAAAAACCTCTGAGTAACCTAAAAGAGAAAGAAAACTCGCAGTCCTTCCCCATACTAAATGTCGCAGCCCTAACCAATTTTAATTAAGAAAAGCTCCGTCTTTTGTCTGCCCCATACACATCACTCTTACGTCAGCAGGGAGGCTTTGAAGGCTTTTGTTTATATACTTTTTTTTTTTTTATACTTCTGTGGTGGCCCGTCAACATCTCCACATAACTGTCTCGGGATCGATAAAGAGGCTGTGAAGGTGGAGTGAGGGAATGTGGAGGCGAGGTGGTGAAAATGACGCGGTGATGGAAGTGACAGGGTGATGGAAATGAAATGGTGGTGAAACTGACCCGGTGGTGGAACTCACTGGTGGTGGATGTGACGAGATGGTGGAAACGTCTGGGTGATGGAAGTGGCGTAGTGGTGGAATTGACGTGGTGGTGGAAGTGACATGGTGGTGGAAATAGCTTGGTGGTGGAAGTGACTTTGTGGTGGAAGTGACGTGGTGGTGGAAGCGACTTAGTGGTGGAAATGGCCTGGTGGTGGAAGTGACGTGGTGGTGAAAACAGGCATTTAAAATTGCCCTTAATGTAAACTCGGTTATGCACCTTGTTCATAATGAGATGCATGGTGGTACCATTGTGCATCGCACCTACCCATTCGTATCTCACGTAGGTGAATGCATTTCCTATCAATAAATGCTGCCAGGGGTGTAAGTCAGTAGAAAGTCTCGGTCCCTCCACCCCGAAAGGAGTAATATGGGATTGATGGTTACCATTAGTTATCATACTCTTACTGATGTGATATGAAAATCCAAAGTAATAAAAACGTACAATGATTTAGTAACACTTTTATCTGATGTTTATCAATACGAGATTCAAGACGTGATATGTCCCTGTGTGGCACACCAGCCATTTACAATTTCTTTTGAAAATTATTGATAATTTCAAGTGTACTCTAGCCTCAGTTAATTTTACTTATGGTTTTACTAAGGATTATGCACGTGAGAAGTCTAGACGTGATATGTCTTCCGCAGTTGCTAGCTCCTTAGTCATAGTTCCTCTTCACAACACCCACAACTTCAATATTCGGAATATCTCGTTGACATTATTTCACTGATCATTGTTGGTGCGAAAAGACAGAATGCGAAAATTTTTCTGACAATAATGGGGAAGGAATGCCAAGACACGATATCTCTCACTCAGGTGCCCTCCCGCTGTTCACAGTTCCTCTGGGCTCGCTGACACGTTCGCGTCAGTGGAAAGAGGCGGACGCAACAACTTTCCTTGCAAACCTTATAACACTGCAGCAGCTTAGCAAAACATCCCCGCCTCCAGGTAGCCTCACCAGTCCAGAAACTTTCCCCATTAAACCTTGAGCGAAGCCATTCATCATGTACCGAGGTGAAATAAATAAAGATTATGAAGACCGACGTAAAAATGAAGTTGGGAATGCTGGTCACAAAATGCGTCGAGGAGGGCTGACTTACTGTTTAGCAGAACGCCGCGTTGACACAGAATGGTTAGGACGGGAATATTTAGAGACTCAAATTATTTATTTTGAAATAAATAGAAGGTCTTAGAAAGGGTCTCTAGAGAATCGAACAGCATATATATTAACGTAAGTGGACGGTATTTGGGATAATATCAAAGTCAGTTAATACACTTGTTATGAATAATTTAGGCAGGAATTATCACATAAAACAATTTTGTTTTTGACGTAAAGATTATGAAAAGAACATTGTAAAAACCGAATCATATACAGTATACTTACTTAAATTTTAGGTGTGGGTATGATTGTTGGCAGAACATGTACAGTATACTGACCACACCCCATTAACTCACCATTTAGGTCTTATAGGTCAGGAAAAGAAAAAAAAGATGATCGGCGAGTCAGAGTCAACAAAGCCTCCTGAGGCTTCACGTGAGCTAACTGTGTGGCAGCCAGAAGTCCAAGATGGCCAGAACTCCGTATAGGGCGTACATACATTTATCAATAAGAATTCTACATGGGCATATAATACCTCTTCCACAATGGCGTCTAATACCTCTTTTTATAGTTTTTTGGGATAGATATGTCCATATCTAGCATTATTATTATTATTATTATTATTATTATTATTATTATTATTTTGGATTCTGGGTCCCTGATTCATGATATTGTAAAATCATTTACATCTCCCTTGGTTAGGAGACCAAAGTATGGCATCTTCTAATTCCGCCTGTTCGGCAGTAGGTCATATGTACCATCCTGTGACCTCACCATACTCAGTGTAAGATTAGGTGGATTTCACTTGGACATGTCCTACATAGAGGCACTTAGTAACATCATGAGCGGCAGTGGTCTGAAAGGGCAATGGGAACTGTTTGTGCACCAAGCTTTATCAGACATATGGCAAGCCATGCAAATGCTTGTGCCCTCTGATCACACATGTTCTCTGTTGGCTATGATGTTTCAGAAATTCATGATACACCAAACTGTTTGAGTGATGTAAACCTAAAGAAACTCAGAGTCAGCCTACTAATATCTTGGATGAGAACAGGATCTACGTCTGAAGAGAAAAGCTGGTAAGCTGTGGACTGAGTACCGGAAAATGGTGCGTGTTCTGCTGCTCTTCATCCGCACTTAGTGCACTGGTGATTGGGAACTACACCTCTCTCGCATCTCAGATATGATTCCTGTCCTCCATTCTAGGAACCATACTGCATAATTGTGCTGAGTCCACTCAACTTTGAAGATGATAAAACAGCTACATAGCCTCGTGGATAAGGATCAGTATGTGAATTATAAAGCACGTCGTTACTGGACCATTCAGTGGAGCCACAAGTTCTGGTCAAAGGCTTCACTGATCAGACATGTGAGCAGGTGCTAATGGGCATGTCAAAGACTGGTGAGTCGATTTACGGGTGGCCACAAATGCACGTGATGCAAAAGTCGCCTTCAGGAATTACATCTTCCACCACTTTCCACTTGCCTTCACAGGTTTTACCATGAACATTTGGTTCGCATTACCAATGGAGTGGCGGCATCTAATTGAACCAATGCAGATCTTGCTTTGAAAGTTGGTGGGTTGTGGCAGCACGTCTCACAGGTCTCAGTTTTGTTCATCGCAAGCTCAAAATGAACGACAGTCACATCTACAGCTGCGGCAACAAACAGTACCATTATCCGTAACCACGCTGTTGAGGGTGATCCAACACTATTCTTCATGCGAGTCACCTGAACTATAACATAGCTCTGAAATGGAACTACGTCTGAGGCATGAGTTTAGCAAGCAGCAGCCAGCACTATTTGAGAGAGGAACCGCTAAGAGAACTGCAAAAGTGTTCTAGCTCAGAATCTGAAAGCTCCAGTAGTCCCAAATCTCAGTTGAAGTACTGGAATAACCATACAATAACTGAAGATGGACATTGCTGCACAGTGTGACATGGCCGGTAGATTGTATATATGGTGATGTGTATGTGAACTGTTTGAACTATGTGATCAGTGGCTGTGGCAAAATGTGCACTGTCTGTTTTGATGGCTACACCAATCTTGCCTTGTCTCTAAATGTAGCGTAACAGAGCCGTCGCACTTGTTAAAATGTCTCTGCAAATGTTGTCTTTGACAATACCACATTTGTTACAAACCCTCGACGATCGATTTTGGCAAACTGTACCAAGTCACGGCTAATTTGTAGGATGGTGGATGGATTGACATCTGAGGGTGTTACCTGTTGTCAAAGCCAAGCTGATGCTGACTGCTGATGTTTTATGTTATCACTCAGGCATGTACAACACTAGATAAGCTATGTGCTTTATATGCAAAGAGTGAGCAAAACATCTAGCAGTTTCCAGCTCCCAAAATCTCATTCTGATCTCCACAGCAACGAAGTATCACTCATACCGAGTATGCGTCGCAGTTCAGAAGTGGTTGGTCACTTCTGAGATGTACAGTAGAACCCACTGACTGGGTTTGGGAAATGCAGAGTGGAGTGCTCACCCCTATTCTGACTGATAGACCAATTGCACCAAAAGACAATGCTGCTGATAGTGTCCTGTGAGTGTAAAACCATATGTGAAAGAAGATGCAAATGTTTGAAGGCTGGACTCAGATGCACAGCTGTATGCTCCATTTGTATTGATCAAACATGCACAAATGTACTTCAGCCTGATGGAGATGTTGACTAGGCTCATATGATGTAAGATTACTTTGAAAATCATAACTGAACTTATCTGATACCGCTCTTTCAATTGTGTCAAATTGTCATTGATATAAATCAGCACCAGTGAACGTTAGAGGTGAGTTTTTTACTTTCACGATTTTGCTTTATGTTTTGTATTTATCTTGACCAAATCATGTATACCCTGCATTAAATTAAAAAAAACAAAATTGTTAATGGATTTGTTGTCCCTAAACCTATAAACTGAGGTATTGTAGTATATTTTATTAATACATGTATGTATGCACTATATGCAATGCCGGCTATCTTGGATTTCTGGCCGCCACACAGCCCATGTCGAGCCTTAGAAGACTTTCTTGATTTTGACTCAGGAGGCATCCAATTATTTCCCCTTAAAAAATCAGCTTTGTCTATTCTTTTTCTTGGTTCCGCTTAAATATAACCTAATACTTATGGGCTACTAGACCTGTCAATAAAAAAATCAAAGTCTTAGAACCGAAACGACTAAAGGAATATATCAAAGTGAGTAAAAAATATATAATATACTTACAGCAATGATATTGTCGCTCAAGACATTGAGTAAACTCTGCGATATACGACACGCGTTTTGTTCTCAAGTGGCGCTTGGAGATGAGACAGGTCAGAGTTCAACGGCCTGGGTCTCTGCAGCTCAGACCAAGAGTTAGGTCTTATTCAAATCTTCTCCTTCAAATCGAGCCAGATATCAGATATCTCAATTAAAAGGAAAATATGATGCGAGTAAGAGCCTTAATTGTCACAGGCTGAGAGCTATGAAAAGAGAGTTAGAGTCCTATAATCACACACACACACACACACACACACACACACACACACACACACACACACACACACATCAATATTCACTGACACTTCATGCACTAAACAACCTTATCTTTTAAATCTGCTTATTTTTTCATGACACAGCCCTTCACATTAATGGGTTAGTTTTTAACTTATTACTTTCAGAGACAGTTAATTGAATTTAGTAAACGCTTTTCCACCCTGAATGGTCAAATTTAGCCTTCATGAACACCTGTAGCCTATTATAAGATCCTTCATAAGTTAACTAATATCTGATGGTAGCAACAAAAACAGTACTACAAATGATTTCCCTCGGTTGACGCAGCTAAATATAAAAGTCAGCTCTTCATCCTCCCAAGAAGTGAGTGTGAATATGATAATGGTAACTGTGATAATGACGACTCTAATGATGAAATTACTGCTCATATAGTCCTGAATATACATGTCTGATTATCCCGGCAAGTGGATGTGTCTTAGTTGTCATTCCAGTCCCAGGCGCCACTTACTCTTAATGGATTTCTCGCAAAAGGAAAACAAAACAGAACCTGGCAGAAATGTTATGAGATTTTTTTTTTTTCCATGATTAACACATGTGGCCCTTGACAACACTTCTCTCTCTCTCTCTCTCTCTCTCTCTCTCTCTCTCTAAAACACACAGACACGCGCCTACACATCAACACACATTCCCTTTCACACACACACACACACACACACACACACACACACACACACACACACACACACACAAAATCCTAATCATGTACACATTCTCTCTCTCTCTCTCTCTCTCTCTCTCTCTCTCTCTCTCTCTCTCCCTGACGCTGCGTGCTCATGGGTGAATACCATTGATACAAACTGTCAATATTAAACAAAAACAATTATTAACCAAGGAAATATCAAGGAGTAAAATGGTACATGGATCACTAAGGTAGACGTGTTTCGAAGCTTCATTTGCTACTTAGAAGACAGTACTAACTTTTCAAGAATAACCACACAATTCCTCTTTCTTTAGGGAATAGCTCTCATTAGTCTGTCTGTCTGTCTATTGACAGACGCTTTGATCCCGTAAGGGGTGGCCACAAACAAATCGCCTCCATGTCGACCTGTCCCCTGCCATTTCACTGCCCTCCACCTAGCTCACACACCCCTCTCTCTTATATCTCTCCACTCCATCCCTCATCTCATCCTCAGCCTCCCTCCCCCTCTCCTCCCCTCCACCTCACTCACATACTCTCCTTGTTAGTCTCTCGCTCTCCATCCTCTCCTTATGGCCAAACCACCTCAGTGTCTTTCTCTTAACACTTTCTACCACATCGGCATCCACACCACAACACACCTTCACTTCCTCATTAGCAGTCTGTCTCTCCATGTAACTCCACATGCTCCTCTCAGATAACGCATTTCCACTACTCACTCTTGACTTGTGTCCTTCTCATAAGGTCCAAGTTTCGCTTCCATAAGTTAGAGCTGATATCACAGTACAATCATACGACTTTCTTTACTTGGCATTAGTGATGGAGTTAAAAACAGTGTCCAGTAAGCCTTTAATCGAAGAACGCACTGTGTTATATCTTATTCGTGGTAACAACAAACGATGTCTTCAGTCTCAAGGAGTATCTATTGTAGTGGAAGGTTTAACCACATCACTTCCATGACATCTCTATAGTGGTATATTTTTGTTTCTATTAGACTTTTCAATCCGTGTAAGGAGAGCTGGCTAGTAGTGAAGGATTTAATGAAAGCTATATCTTATCTGAATTGCCTAAAATATCTCCCTTATGCCGAATAAAGTGACCTGCAGGTACCAAGAAGTGAAAAAAAATAAATAAATAAATAAATGTACTGTGATGCAGGATTTAATTCGTTAAAAGTTCATTAGGGCTGCATAGGGTAGGTATGTACTGCACGGTGATGAATTAACACCTATCATTATTTTGCACATATGCAAATATAATCTAATATTCCATTAATGGTATTCCCATGAATTGTAGGTCAATTACAAAACAAAAATATAGTTATGGACTGTGCAGAAAGCTATGTGAATAGTAAATAAATTTCATCTTTTAGTTTATAGCGTGATAATGCTGTTTGTAGGGGTGGGCTGGCAACAGCAGAAAACACATGTAAAAATCGCAGTTAAGAAAAAAGGTGAGCGAATTCTGAGTTAGTATATATATATATATATATATATATATATATATATATATATATATATATATATATATATTGGTTATGTGATTTTGTGTTTCTTTGCAAAAATGAAGTCATTTGAATCATGCACTAGCTAGTTTTGCAGCTTAAAAATTTGAAAAAGTGCAGTTTTATCAATCTTCTCCTTTTTCTTCTTCTTCTTTTTCATTTTGTTCTCCTTTTTACTTCTTTTTCATTTTCTTCTTTTTTTCTTCTTTTTCTTATCAGATTCATAGCTCAGTTTCAGAAATTACGCACGCATATCCTAAAAGAAACCCACCATAAGATACTTTATCACCTGTGGTAGTGCAGTGACTAAGCACTTTGTAATGAAAGCTAACTTAACATCAAGCACTCAGCTGGCTCTCTTAAGTACAAAGGTCAAGCGCACCATCTGAGGCGAGGAAAGAGAGAAAGAGGGGGGCTGAGGCATAGAACTACGAGCAGCAGCCATGGACGATATCTCCTGCTATTGTCTGCGACCCGTTGAGGGGAGGTAGCCAGCAGACCACAGTCTCTGGCGGCCCAGAAAAAGATCGGAGGGACTGTCGTTTGGTTTAATGTCAGGGGTGGGTACAGCTTCATCAAGCACCAGGATACTGGCTTTGATGTTTTTGTGCACCACCAGACCGTCATCAAACCAAACCCATGGCACCTCCAACTCTCCTTCAGCGATGGCAAGACGGGAGAGCTAAGTCTCTATGGGAATCCTAAGGGCCCTGAGGCTCGAGATGTTACTGGACCAGGGGGCGTGGCCGTGTAGGATTCTGGCCATGCACAGCAACGTCTCGCGGTCCGGGGATGCCAGGCCAAGGATCCTAAGAGTCCTGGGGAGATACTCTGTAAGCACCATCATCGAAATGTGCATCGTGACGGCAAAGGCTTTTTGCGGGGATGATAAGGAGGCTTTGCGTGTTCTCCTCCCCAAGATCTTTAAGGAGAAAGAGCTGCCTTGGCTTGTCATCCCCGAGTGCTTTGCCCACTATGTACAGTCTGCCCCTCGCCGAGGGGGACATCGGGTCCGGCTGCCGCAGGCTTTCATCCCCCACACAACACCATGGAAGAGGCTGTGCTTGGAGTCTCCTCTCAACAGAAAGACTGAAGCCCCAATCACTGACCCGGTTCCAGAACTGGACACAGCAAAGACAAAGGCTGTAGTTCACCACCCACCATCAGAGACCGAGAGGGGTGGAACTCCTCTGACTCCATCTCAATGGCCGAGGATGAATCAACTGGCTCCTCAGCTGAAGAAGACATCAATTAGTCCTCCCCTCCTCCGGCAGTGAAGGGCAACCCATTTCGCCCTCCTATCAAGGACCACAAGGATCAGTTAGACGTATCCTCCTATTGTCACCTCCTGACACTCGATGCGCTCACCCGGTAGTACCAGCTTGGAGTATCGACCTATTCCATCCTGTATGATTTTCTCCTAGCGGCTAACGCAGGTGAGGAGATTCCACAGCTTCTGGGTGTCAGGGGGGAGGAGGCGCATCTGGCCACTGGTCAACAAGAATAATATTACTTCATGGTTCTGAATTGAAATGGTCTGATTCTAGGGTAATCAAAGGTGCTGAACTCGAATATGGCATCAGTAAGGACCTATCATGTCCTGTTCTTGAAAACCAGTATATCGGTGTATCTTGCTCACAGGATGTGACTCATACATTTGTTTGTTTAATTCAATCGATTAAATATGTATTTTTATTGCAGGATACATATATTGTTTCCACTTCTCTTCTTGCAGAAACTCTCAATCACTTTGACAGTGGTGAAAGATGGAACGCCGCAAATGTGTAAATGATTCTGACCGTTTTTGTTACCTTTGTGGAGCGTTCACCCCGGAAAGCTTCAAGAAATCCATCACAAAGGCTGTTTGAGTAAACTACAAAAGCTAGTTCAAATGTCTGTTGGGTGACCAAGACAGGAAATGGGTGCCTCACATAGCGTGTAGGTCCTGTGTCAATCACCTGAGTGAATGGATGCATAGAAAACGAAGTTCAGGTTTGCCATTCACTGTACCAATGGTGTGACGAAAGCCCAAAGACCACAGCAACAACTGCTACATCTGTCTCTCGAACATCAAAGGAATAACTGTCAAGACACGAGCCACAGTACAGTACCCTAATATCGCTTCTGCAATCCGACCAGTGCCACACAGTGTAGAACTACCGGTTCCAAACCCACCTGCTGAACACGAGCTATGCAGCAAATCTGATTCCGCTCATAGCCCCATAGATGATAACTACCAGGACGACTCGGGAAAAAATGAGCCTGAACCATTCAACCAGGGAGCCCTTCATGATCTCATAAGGGACCTTGATTTGCCTAAAGAAATGGTAGAGCCCCTGGGATCATGACTGAAATAGTGTAACCTGCTGGAAGATGGAGTGAGCATCACTATGGCGCATCATCGGCATAGACAACCGTCTGCATTTTTCAAAATGGCAAACAACCTTTGCTGTTGCAATGATGCAGTGTCCGTCATGCAACAACTCTTTAAGTCTGATTCATACAAACCGGATGATTGGAGGCTGCATATAGATTCAGGAAAAGACACTCTGAAAGCAGTCCTCCTACACAACGGGAATCGGCTTCCATCCGTGCCAATAAGACATAAGGAAAAGATGACCAAGAGCTATGTAACTATGAAGATTGTGCTTTCCGCTGTCGAGTATGAGAAACATCAGTGGAAAATATGCGGGGACCTCAAAGTGATCAGTCTACTTCTGGGCTTCAGAGTGGTTACACAAAGCACATGTGCTTTCACTGCTTGTGGAACGGTAGAGCTAATGCCGAGCACTATGTACGAAAATAATGGCCAGCAAGACCAAAAGATGCACCCAGAAGGTTCATCTGTCTTCATAAACCCCTTGTGGATCCAGAGAACAATTCTTGCCTCCACTGCATCTCAAGCTGAGCTTAGCGAAAAATTTCGTAAAAGCCATGGATCAAACGGGTACTGGGTTGCAATACTTGTCTATGATGCTCAGTGGCGTGGTATCCGAAGCCAAGTTGGAAGCAGGGGTCTTGAATGGTCCTTAGATCCGCATGCAAGTTAATGATGGTGACTTCATAAGGCATTAAACCTGCTGGAAAGGGACGCATGGGAATCATTTGTGAATGTCTGACAGAACCAGCTTGGAAACCATCGTGCAGACAATTACGAAGAAACTGTCATAGGCATGTTACAGAGTTATCGAGCTCTGGGTTCACGGATGTCCTTGGAGATTAATTTTTGTCACTCCCACCCCGATTTCTTCCCAGATAACCCTGGAGACATCAGTGACGAGCATGGTGAAAGGTTTCACCAAGACATTGCTGTAATGGAGAGCAAGTATCAAGGCCGATTCAGTCCCAACATGATGGGCGACTACTGCTGGATGCTACAACTTGAAGTGAGTCAGCTGAACAAGCGGAAAAGCAACGTGCAGAAGTATTTTTAGAACTTCATCGCTTGCTAATAAAATGTGCATTGGATTTTCGTATTTTTGTACCATAAATCATCACAGTATTATCTGTGTGTGCTTCAATATATGTTACAAACTTGAGACGATTTATGCCACATTGAATATGCCACGTTGAGTACACCGCTTCCCGTCCGATAAGCGAAGTTAAGCAACGTTGGGTCTGGTTAGTATTTGGATGGATGACCGCCTGGGAACACCAGATGCTGTTGGCATCCCTACGTGTCAAGTGGGGTTGGTGGAGGATTAGTGCCCCTCCCTGTAAAAACAATTAACTCTAAGCCCTTGACCACCCCGTTTGGGATACATGGCGTCTGGCAATGGATGGATGGATGGAATATGTTTTCAGTCTGATATTCAAGAAACCTGGTCCGATAGCGCAAAATGAATGTCAGATTTGAAATCAGTGCTGCCAAATTAATCAGGGACACATACTCACGTATGAGAACCGTTTTGGCTGTTGACCAGTAAATGATGCCTCCTCAGTCGGCCCCGGAGACTGGCCACTTTCCCACTTGGATCCGTTGATCGTAAGCATTTTGGACTTTTCAGTGTTTTTTGTCTATTGTTCTTTTCTGTTTATTTGCCCTAATGCTCTTCCTGGTAGACGATGGCCATTAACCATGCATGAGTATCACAGGGCTACTCATGCATGGTTCTGTTCCAGAGCAACACACAGGTGCAAATGATGAGTGTGGAGAGTTACATTTTTCAGCGCAGAAGAAGAAGTTGAAAAGGGATGACCCCTTGCCCCCTCCTTCATAGGGTTGTGCCAGGGGTGGGCCCACGTATATAATAAGTAGCCGTAACTATTTACCATCATAGAACAGGACAGCTTAACATCAGTGATGCTTTTTATTCCTACAGATGTATATCAAGATATATATATATATATATATATATATATATATATATATATATATATATATATATATATATATATATATATATATATATATATATATATGTGTGTGTGTGTGTGTGTGTGTGTGTGTGTGTGTGTGTGTGTGTGTGTGTGTGTATGTATATGTGTGTGTGTATGTATGTGTGTGTATGTATGTGTGTGTATGTATATGTGTGTGTATGTTTGTGTGTGTGTATATATGTGTGTATATGTATGTATGTGTGTATGTATGTGTTTGTGTATGCATGTGTGTGTGTGTGTGTGTGTGTGTGTGTGTGTGTGTGTGTGTGTGTGTGTGTGTGTGTGTGTGTGTGTGTGTGTATGATTTTAACTTAAATATTATCCAAAAATTTTAAATTATTTGCCACGTAATAAAAACATATGTGTGAAAAGGGCTACAAACCAGTGTAAACAAGACTGAAAAAATGTGGCATTGTTACCACTGCACACATGTCCTGTGACAGAACCTGCCCTGAGGGCCAGCACTTCTCCCCATTTTTATAGGGTAATGGCCCGGGTAAAGGGTATGTTTAGAAAGAAAAGAGTAGTAAAATCCTGCTATGCATCTCTTAAGAAAACGTTTCCCACGCAAAATCATTACAGCACAAGCTTCCCTCATTCTTAAGTCTGTTGACACAAGGGTTAAGATATGTATAGTATTTTTAAAAATGTGGCAAGGTAAAGACTTCTTAATGTTACCGCATATTGGAGGAGACTTGGACTGTTCAAGTTCCTCTTGATAAGGAACTATTCCGAGGAAATTTTAACTAACAACAGAAAATTAAAGGGGGGTAATGCTCCTCCACAGGACTTGTTATATCACATGACGTATGCAATGGTATGAAAGCCCATCTCCTCTTGTTTCCTTGATTTTTAATCCTCCCCTCTCTGTTCCCGCTGCATTTTTTCAAAATATTTTTACACCTGCTGCTATCATAATGGTGCTGTTAGTATCAAAGGACTTCCACAACAAATTTTGCTGAGGGAGAACTGAGATAAACAAGGTAGCAATATTGGTAATTTACGACAGCGTGGTGGGTGATGGTGGCGCTGGAACCCAAACTTTTCTACTCAGTGCTTGCTGAAGGCCATTCTTTGTCATGGCATTGCCTTCATTCCAAATTAACAAAATGATTTACGATATGAGGACTACGCAGTAGTCCTAACTTCACTAAAACTTTGAGGTCATTTAATCATGCCACAATTTCCGCAAGCAAAAAGTGCCTGACGTCCAGTAAATTTCCGTGTAATTAATGAAATATTTTTATTACCATGATAACATAATGGTCCTATTTACATTAAAACTCAGTGACGACATGATCCAAAAACGTAAAACACATCGTTTTTTGCTGTTACTGAAATTTAAAATAATCATGTTTCTAGAATTATGACAACATTTCTTGGCAGACACATTTTGAAGATGAAAATGCTTAAGCTTCCCTGAAATGGAATGAAATAAGTCACGTTTTGAAGCGAAAGGTAATACTCGGAATATCACTAAAACTAAAGAATACACATACATGCTAAAAGAATGTGCCAGACTTCCACGAAATAAGATCAGCTGGAGTTCACCAAAGAGCACATGAAAATTTAAAAAGTGCTGGATATCAGAAATTATAAATCAGTCATATTCACAGAGTGAGCAAACAGCTCGGCAAGTAACCAATGTCTAGCCACAGGACCTCTTCATGAAACTAAGAAAGCACATTAGTCTGTAATGAATGCTATAATTGTAAAGAAGAGCTTGTATCATGATTAACCTTCCCTCGTTATAGCAATATCAGCATATAAACCTATCACTGGCTGCTCTATCTCTGAGCTAACCCCCATCCAACTATTCCCACACAGGAGTCTGATCCCACATTTAAACATTTTCCTCCATGGACATATTTTTTCCCCATGATTCTATTTTCCCTTCTGGACCTATTTCTCCAATGGACATATTTTCCGCATTAATCCGACTTTACTCCAAGGCCTTTTTATCACGTGGACCTCTTATTCCCATTAGAACAATTTTCCACCAGGAACATACTTTCTTCGTGGACTTATTTTTAACCACTGACGTATTTTCGTGTGCCTGTCTTCCCTCCACACACCTATTTTCCCCTTTAGACTTATTTTCCTGTGGCTCTCTTTTTCCTGTGAACTTATTATCCCTCGTGGATGTATTTTCTCCGCCACGTGGAGCCACCAATTCTCCACATCATAGTCCCATGGAATTATTTTGCCTATAGACCCATTTGTAAACACTGGACGTATGCTGCTACCTATGGCTTTATTTCCCCATTCGCACTCACCATGAATCCATTGTTCCACATTGACTTCCTACCCACCATTGACCAATTCCCTATAAGCTTATTTCCCACATAGACCTCTTCCCACCATGGACTTGTTTCCTAAGTACCTATTTGCCCACCCACACACCCACTGTTTCACCAAGTGTAGTTTGTAAGAAGGAGGACGATGAGTCAGCAACATACCTCCCCCTCCCCCCACAAACACAGACACACACAGATCGGAACAGTAGATTTTATAATATAGGTTTTTGTCTGTGGTAGTTGTCAACAGTTTCACATTTCGGGGGAGCTGACTGAATTAGTAGGTAAAAGTTGTAGCCGATAACACGTGGTCGCCCATTTTGATTGCGTGTGTGAATGTATTTGCACACACACACACACACACACACACACACACACACACACACACACACACACACACACACACACACACACACACACACACACACACACCATAACATCCAGTCAATAATTCTATGAACTCCAGTTCTTTACTCCCTGGCAAAATAAGAAAAAAAAAAAAAGTCACCATTCTAAGCATTAATGAAGCGTGTTGTCTCTTATTAGTTCCCTCATGGCTGAGTCACCTCTAGTATTGAAATTTGGGCAAAACAGGATGATTGTGAAGCATTCGGATGTGAGGAATTGAACCTCGATGGTGCTTAGAGTCTCCATTAATCCTTTCATGGTCGCCTCAGCTAAAGGCTTTGTATCTGGCCTAATACCATATGGTTTCTTTTAGCTGGTGGCGAGTAATACAAACCTAAAAAAGTTCATTATCTTTTTCCTTGTCTACACTCAGTATTTGGTTATGTCAATGAGGGCTTAAATGCCTATCAATTGCACGAGAATCACGATGGCAGACATATGCTATTTGCTTTGTCCTAATGCTATTTGCTTTGTCCTAATGCTATTTGCTTTGTCCTAACCCTCCCCAGCAATATGACTCACAACCGTCAATGCTCTGTTCATGTCCCAAATGATATTGCTGAACTAACCATGGGGGAAACAGAGAGAGAGCGAGCGAGCGAGCGAGCGAGAGAGAGAGAGAGAGAGAGAGAGAGAGAGAGAGAGAATCCAAGAGTCTGACAGGCTCTAGAGTTGATTCCGGGTTCTTCCCGCTGCTAGCTTACCTTATTATCCATGCACCACCACCTCACCGTACCAGTCTGTTATCATGACATTTTTACTTATCCCCTGTTGCTTACCCTCTCAGTGTGCGTTATCACCATTTGTTCACCTTTGAAGAAGGCCTCCACGAATTCCTTAACTGAACCAATCTCTGCCACGTTTTGCCTGCAAACTTCTCTATCTCATCTCTCCAAGTGGTGTCTGGCCTTTTTGTGCTATGCTTACAGTATCTTGGAGACCATTCAGTGAGCCTGTTGCTCCATCGGTTATCCCTTATTCATGCAACATGACCTGCGCACCTCCATTTGTGCTCGTTTATAGCATTTATAATGTCTGACTTTAGTCTGCTTTCTCACCCAAGTTGATCTTTTCCTGTGTCTTAAAGATAATCCCAACAATGACTTCTGCATTGCTCTTTGTGAAAGGATTAGTTGATTTTCCAACGATATTGTCAGGTTCCAGGTCTCACAACTGTACGTTAAAGCTATGATTATACATTTGTTATATAATTTTCGTTTCATACACACAAGCAAGCAACTTTTCATGATGTGTCTATGTTTACCGAAAGTTTTCCATCCAATAGTAATGCGTCTTTTTATTGCGCTGTCATGCTTTTTCGTTAGTTTAAGTATTTGCCCTAAGTAGTTGTACCTCGACTAATGAAAGATTTTAGTCCCTTTTTCTGATGATACTCTTTTGTGTATTTATATTAAACATTACTTTAGTTTTATTCTGATTCATCTTTAGCCCTACTTTGAGACTTTCCAAAATTAGGTCATTTAACCTTGCCTGCAATATCTCTGCTATTTCTGAGATTAGGATAATGTCATCTGCAAATCTTAAATCGTTTAGCGTTTCTTCATCTATGTTTACTCCTTTGTGTTCCCAGTCTAGCTTTCTGAAAATGCTTTTTAGGCATGCTGTAAATAATTTTCGTGAAACTGTATCTCCCTGACGAACTCCCTTCTCAATCCTATTTTTTTTCTGTGTCTTTATGTAACTTAACTGGAGCAGTTCCCTCTTTATATGTGTTTTCGAGCAGTTTTACAATGTTTTCATTTAGTCCTTGCTTTCACAATGAATTTATAATTGCTATGTGCTCCACTGAGTCGAAAGCCTTTTCGTAATCAACAAAAGCTAAGCACGGTGGTTTACTGTATTCTGTAGTTTTCTCACTTAGCTGATTCTTTGTATGTAGATTCTCAGTAGTCGAATTCCCGCTTCGGAATCCTGCTTGATCACGCGGTTGGTTGTCTTTGAAATTAGTCGTTCGTAAGGGCTTAGTGAAGTGTTTGTAAATAACTGGTAATAAGCCATTGGATCGTGGGTTATAATGATCTTTTGAGTCACTTTTTTGGTAAAGGAAAATAATTATTGCATTACATCATGTTTTGGGAATGTTCTTTTTTATACACAGTAAATAAGTGGGCGAGCCTGTTCTGTACTTGTACTCCTGCATCCAGCAGTAAGTCTGCTACTATACCATCTTCTCCTTAGGCCTTCTCTCTTTTCATACTTTTAAGACAAATATTTACTTGTTCTGGTGTTACCCCAGTATTTAACTTGTGTCAACTGAAAAGTTAGCTACTGGTACTACATACAATTCTTTGTAAAATTCTTCATCTCTCTTCACCATCTTATCTCTGCATTTAATGACGTCACCGTTTTTGTTTTTCAGTGATATAATTTGTTGCTTTCTTAGTGGCATGTTACTTCGGACCTGTTTCAGACTTTTTTCCATTTTTGATGCTTTGTTTGACATGATCCATGTTTCTCTTTCTTTTTGTTTTCTTCCCTATGTCTCTTCTTAATAAGCTTATTTAATTCCTCTCGTTCTATTCCCTCTTTGTTTTGTGTCCCATTTCATTCTTCTTTTCATGAGCTAGAATGTCATTTTCAAATACTTGGTGCTTTTGGTTGTGTTAACTTTCTCTACTACCTACGCTGGTTCTCTTACACTTTTGTTAGTCTATCAATCAACTCAGCAATGCCAAACTCGGCATTACTTAGAGCCTGAAATCTATTCCTTATTTCTAACGAAAGGCTGCTTTGTTTTCAGTTACTTTTACTGGGCATATCTTTTTATTTTTAATCACCCTTTTCTTTCGCTTCTTAAACTGAGTCTGGCTGTGCAACCCACCGTTCTGTGATCACTTCCTATATTTGCTTTGTTGATAACTATGACGTTTATGATCGTGCTGCTCTGAGCTGTCAAAAGTAAGTAGGTTTCATTCTTTGTTTCTCCATTTGGACTTTTCCGAGTCCATTTTCTTCCTGTTCTTTTGTGAGAGAATGTGTTCATTATTCTCATGCTATACATCTCAGAAAAAATTAACCACCATTTCTCCCCTGTCATTCCTTTCTCCCACTCCATTTTTTCCCATGCATGCTTCTCAATTTTCTGATTTCCGAACCTTTGTATTGAAGTCTCCCATGAGTATAGTATATGTGGTCTTTTCTTCTCCCATAGTCTAGGAGATGCCCTCATAGAATGTTTGAATTTCTTCATCCCAGCTTTGAGAAATCGGTGCATATACTTCTGTTACTTACATTTTGCATTTTTGCATAGTCTAATTACATTCCTTGCTGCTCTGTCAGATACACTGCTGAATTTTTTTTTTTTTTTTTTTTTTTTTTTTGTGTCCGACTCTGGGCATAGGCTTCACAGCCTGCTATCAAGGCCCAGCAGTCCTCCTACATGCCATACACCTCTACATGTCACCACTTCGGCGCTAACACCCACCGTCCATATTGAATACATGCTAGGGCTGTCTCATACAGGACTGGTGTATTGGTACTAGCGGGGGTATTTTTACGACATGTCGGCGGGTCTTCTGGTAGATCAGTAAAGCCTGATTTAATGAAATTCAAATCCTTTGAACAATGTTGTCTGCACGATTTCTGTTAATTAGAAATCCTGCACCACAAACTCTTTCATCTTGTCTTCCTTTGAAGTAAAATAGGTGGTTGCTGTCTTGGAGATGAATTACATTACCCTATTTGCTGCAGATCTCACTCAGGCCTACAATATCCCAACTAATGTTGTCCAATTCAGTCATTAAGATACCAAGTTTGTAATTTTCTGCAAGGCTTCTTACATTGCTTGCATTGATCTTCATGGAATTCAGTTTGTTTAATAGTCCGGTCTTTAATTTGCCGACACAGTGCCTACTCACTTTTGATGGCACACTGCCCATAAGCGCAAGAGGCAGTGCGGTTGGACCTTTAATAGACGATGATCAAACAGGAAGGCCAGTCAAATCCTTTGCCATAGAATTCATATTTGGTTGGGAGGATTGTGTCAAATAATGTCACCTCTCTGCCACATAGTTTTGGTAAGATGTAATTTTTGTGTCGCCTTATTCAGTATATTCGGTGGAGCCCTATATATCTATAGGGGGTCCCATGGTCCGTGCCTTCCAAGACGGTACCTCTTATATTTACGAGGCCTTCCCCTATCTGCCACCCGGAGACGCGCCAGGTAGCAGTGGGATCCTGCCCCTGGATATATGTATATGTATGTATGTATGTATGGAGAGAGAGAGAGAGAGAGAGAGAGAGAGAGAGAGAGAGAGAGATCATGCAAGGTAGAAGGAACCACAGGCAAGCAGGCCGCATGATTGTTCCCTCCAAGAAACAACAAAAACGTGGAATAGAAGGGTATATTAAGTGAATGATGTCTCAGTAAGACTGCATGGATGAATAACAACATAGGATGTAAAGAGATGCATGCTATCTCACTATATCTTTTGCAGTGATAATAAGGATTGCAAGATAACGAAGACGGCGACGACGACGGCGGTAGTTATGATCAGTATGATCATCATCATGATCGTGAGGAGGAAATTAAATCAGAAGATAATCTGGTACCACTTCAGTCACCGTAAATCAATACTCTCTCATCCCCACCACAATTTTTTATGCACTGTGAAAAGTAATGAACTCGTCACTGAGCAGGGTACATTCTCATTCAGCTCGCACACATGAATGCGCGTTTTAATGGAAATATAAATGAGTCGTATCACTCAGGATTAGGGTACGGAAAACGACCCTCGTTATTCACTAACTAACCGTGGAGTCTGCTTGATACTGGCTCGGATTTTCGACCTAATAAATCAGATGGGCATCGAATAATGGTGACACCTAAGACTGAACAATTAGGTCATCCAAACCAAGGACTTTTTGCACTCATGCTCACGAAGCAAGAGGGGGTTATTCATTTGGTGTGTGTGTGTGTGTGTGTGTGTGTGTGTGTGTGTGTGTGTGTGTGTGTGTGTGTGTGTGTGTGTGTGTGTGTGTGTGTGTGTGTTTTCTAACGGCAAGATACTCAAGGAAGAATTTCTCTTATGCTGAATTATATAATCAGGTGGTATGAGGAACATAATACGAAGGCTGTGAAAATTTTGATCAGCAGCAAAGGTGGTCTGCTTGAAACTAACAAAGCAAACTGTCCTCATCAACCAAACTCTCATGGAAATGAGACTAACACAATAGTCAGAGAAGCTTTAGCAAAATTTCATGTAAATAGTAAGGGATGGAACAAGCCAAATGCAGTTACTAAAACCTTCACTACAGCTCTCCAGTCAGAATGCTCGTACAACACTTGTTCACATTGCAAAGAAGGACGAACCGGCATCCTCAGTCAAAGCGGCAGGATCAGTATCGTTATCTGCATAACTCTGCTCAGTATAGGTAAACTGGAGCAAAGGGTACCACAGTTATCATTACAATCCCTCGCGAAAATAACCATCATTTCCATCCATGCAACCCATAAATTTCTGAAAAGTCTTTCCCCAAATAACGATATAAAATGTAGCAAAAAGGTACGTGAGACTGAATCATAGCCGGCTTTTGAAGGTGATAGTGCACAGTAGGTGTGTTCTTGACTAAGAAAGATCCGTAACCAATTTTCGGATTAGCCAGTTATCAGATTTAGTCAGATTGGAGGATCAGTGTGACTAGTAACAATGGCGACTCATTTATATTCATAACATGGGTTCATCAAATTTCATGCAGCCACGACTTCTTAAATTATTCATGTTGTGAGAGTCCTGTTTCCGTCAGATGAAAACAAACGGGCGGTAAAGGACGATGAAGGGACGGCTTGGTCAGTGATGGGGAATATCTGTTAGCACGTGTGTGTGTGTGTGTGTGTGTGTGTGTGTGTGTGTGTATATATATATATATATATATATATATATATATATATATATATATATATATATATATATATATATATATATATACATATATATTTATTGTGTGTGTGTGTGTTTGTGCAGAGAGAGAGAGAGAGAGAGAGAGAGACATATATACATACGTATGGAAAACTTTCTTTGGAAAGAACACGTTACTGGATTACTTCTATGAATATATAGAAAAAAAGTTCCTGGGATATTATAATAGATGGCATTTTCGTAAAGGAAGTATAATGTTTTTACAAAGATACAGCCAGAATTACTCGACTATTATATTAAATAGGCTTTAATTTAGCAAAGGACGAATATTTTTAAGATTAAGCAGACAGAATTTCTTAGAATATTTTACTGGAGGCATACTGATTTGTTTGGGATGTGAAATATTTCCCTGAATATGTACGGAAACATATGGTAGACTGGAAGCATATTAATTTAGAAAATGAACGTGAAATATTTCCAAAACTGTATCGACAGGCCAGCCTCGGGTATCTTACTGTAAACTGTCTTGGAGAAGAGTTGAGTCTGTGTATCATTCGCCCTCAGTGAAGCAGGTCTAGGCCTGCAGTAAAAGTAGCGCAATTAGTGATAGAGTTACGGATATGATTTAAGCCTTCGGTTAATATTTTTATTCGGTAATACTAATGTTCTATATGTGAGTACAAGACTAAAAAGAATTAAGTGCTCTTCTCTAACTTTCCAACGAAAACATCCACAGTCTCTCCACCCGCGAGTGAGTCTTCCACACGGGGGCTTATAAAACAACAGTAAAGACACATTTCTCTAAATAAATTCACAGCTTTTTCTCTCGTGGAAAACTGAATTATGAAGCCCCTTGATCCTTTCATTATTATTATTATTATTATTATTATTGTTGTTGTTGTTGCTGTTCTTGTTGCTGTTGCTTCTGTTATTGTTGTTGTTGTTGTTTTTGTTGTTAATGATGTTGTTCATGGTGTTTTAATAAATAGTGTTATTATTATAATGATGATGCTTTCCCCCATTTTTATTACCCGACCCTGCCCCAGAGGGGATAGGGGACTGGTTTTGTTTTCATTCGGTTTGACTGTTTGTCTGTCTTTCTGTCTGTCTGTCGGTCTGTTAACTTTTCGCGGAAACTAATGGTGCGATTTTGACTAAAATTACTGTGATGATGGGCTATGACATTCCGATCACCTGATTAAGTTCTGGGCCAAACTGGACCAAGGCACAGGTTGTAGGACCATATATATATATATATATATATATATATATATATATATATATATATATATATATATATATATATATATAAACGTGAACAGGTTTCATAATTCGCTTCAAATTCGTCGTATCGACATGAAACCAAAACCTAAAGGTGCATCTTTCAAATCTACATCCTATAACATGCCTCATTACATCAGGGGGGTCACGCCTCCGTTAGCGGTAGGGGGGTCAATGTCAGGTGGGTCTGGCCTAAAATTTCAAATGGGCTTAAAATCGTCAATTTTCACCCGATTTACTCCAAATTTGATATGTGACACCTTTGACTAGATATCCTGTTGTTTTTAAACGTCAACACTAAAAAGACTGCCGGGGACAGGTTTACTGTGCCTTGGTACCGCTTCTTGTTATTATTATGATCAGGGCACAATCAAGCCTAAAGGTCTGTCTGTGCAAGGGTGTAGGAGAAAGCGACTACCTTTAATATTCGAGAAAGCCAGGGAAATTGCAAAAAGTAGTGAGTGTGTGTGTGTGTGTGTGTGTGTGTGTGTGTGTGTGTGTGTGTGTGTGTGTGTGTGTGTGTGTGTGTGTGTGTGTGTGTGTGTGTGTGTGTGTGAAGATAATATGAAAGGAGTCGAGTAGGTGATAATGTTGGGCAGGGTTGGAAATAGTGGAGGGAAGTAAATGTCACGCAAGGCTAATGAAACACGCACACCTGGCCAAACCTTCCTATTTGCTTGCTCGCTGTCCCCTTGCCTGCCTGCTGTCTCACTGCCTGCCTACTTATGTTCCTGTCTGACTGCCTATTTCCTGACTTGCCTTCATGTCTGCCTACCTGCCTGCTTACATGCGTGTCTACCTGTCTGCCTGCCGCTGTACCTGCCTGCATCCCACCTTGCTGCTTGCCTCCCTGCCTACCTCCCTACCTAACTGTCTGCTTCCTAACATGTTTTCCATTCCCTCCTGTCTGTTTGTTTGTCAGCCAAACATCTTTACCTCCTGTATCCCTACCTGCCTACCTCTTTGCCTGCCTTTATCCTTACCGGCCTGTCTCCCTACATACCTACATCCCCCCCCCCCGACTGCCTGCCCGCATCCTCACCTGCCTGTCCCTCTATATGTCTGCTTCCCTAAACACCTCCCTCCCTCCCTCCCTCCCTATCTCTCTTCATCCCCAACTGCCTGACTCCTGTCTTTCCTGCTTCCGTATCCGCCTTCCTCCCTACTCATATCCCTGCCTTCCTACCTCCCATCCTGCCTCCCTACTTTCATTCTTCCTTACGTACCTGCCTTCCTCTCCACCTGCACGACCCCTGTCACCTCATCTTTCCCAGCCATGTTATATGGTTTAATAAGCTGCCAGTCTTTTGAACACCCTAAAATTTTATGCTTTATGAGTAGACTACCTTATGCTTTTTAAATATACGACATCTTTCCTTAGCTGAATATAACTGACTAAAGGAAGCAAGAAGAACTGAGCAAAACATCATGGTACTGAAGTGGGGCGAGGTGTAAAATCTTGTCCCAGCTGCAAGAATAATTTAGGGAGGTCCGTATTTTGTGTTGTCCAGCCTTGGGTGTTGTAAGGATGGCTCAACTTGCTTTGCAAAGAAGTATAAAAAGTCTGCTTCGTGAAACTGCCGATTAACATAGGAATAAATGGGCTTCAAAAAAAACTAGATAGAATGAAAAGGACGCGGAAAGTAGAAAATTAAATAGGATGGAAACTGGTAGTGCGGACTGGATTGGCACAACACATGAGAATTAGGTCACGTAATAAGTAGACAGGTCAGTACATTATGAAAGCCTTCATACTGAAAGAATTAACCTCTTTGCTGTGAGATTGTTTTCTGCACCTGATAAAACTTTGACTTTGGCTTGAATAGATCCTAGTAATGGTTCTTCCCAATCTTATATAAAAGTGATTGTCCCTTTCCCAGCACACAGACAGGCTTAAGTTTATCTACCCGTCTGGATCACACACACACACACACACACACACACACACACACACAATACTCGAAGAGAATTGCTTGGGAAAACAGAGAAGAAACTCGCATGCACACACGTACTCAGACAGAAATACACACACACACACACACACACACACACACACACACACACACACACACACACACACACACACACACACACACACACGCATGAAAAGTTCTAAACTGAAAATAATCACGACTCCTACACATCTCTTTTCAATGCCATAATAAACAACTCGAGTCATTCTGGGGCGTCGCATCCATTAAAGTCATGACTTGAATTTACTGCCGCTGTTTGGATATTTTTTTCTCTCCTGTAGGTATGCCATGAGAAAAGGACAAGATTTGTACCATTTTAAGTGCGAGAGTTTCTATAGACTGTGCCCTTGCAGTATGTGAATTCCTTTAAATTTATGTGACCATATGCTGGAAATAAATAAGCGAGGTACTTCGTTCTGGCTTGCCTTGTGAAAAGAATGGGGAATGAAAGACTGGCTTTACCTCTCTGTCAACTATTAAGTCAACAGTGTCTCTTTCCAAAGTCCTCACCCCTCTCCCCACGCCTTAGTCTTCATCCCTCACCCCCTACCACTTCACCCTCATCCTCGTCCTCACCACTTCTAACACTTGACTGGTCCTTCAGTTTGAGAAACTAAGTTAAAGTGACTGGGTATCCATGGAATAACAAGGACTGGGGAGAGTAAGACGGACCCTCGTTAGGGCGAGGCGAGGCCTTGCTTCTACCCATAATGGGGCTAGAAACAGGCAGTATTTAATAACTTGAAAAATCCAGTAGGAAAGGAATTAGAACCAGTCATCAGAACCTCTTCCTGCATTTCTACTGCTACCATGTAATTCAGTCTTTAAATACTAATGTCAGTGCATCACTTACTGAAGAATGAATTGCAAATTAGCCCTTTGCAATCACCCTAGATATTTGGAACACTTATAGGTGCCATTCTAGAGTCTCGGCAGATGAAATTCAAGGACTTAATCTATATTTACATAAACTCTTGAATTATAAATACATTCATTCATATATCGTGGCCTCATCAGGATCTAAGAACCCTACTGAGTCAAGAGCCCAAAGGGTCTGGGAGTAAACAGCTTGGTTATCCTATTTTATTCAACGAGAGAGAGAGAGAGAGAGAGAGAGAGAGAGAGAGAGGTTGGGTAATAAAATACTGGTTTCCATGGGTATACTTGGAGTTTACAATTAGCGCTCAGGCTCGATTGTTTGGCCCTGCAGTAGTTCTGTGAAGAAAATAATTATGGTCTATTATAAGTCCGAGGAGAGAGGGTGCGTGATGGCGGTGGATGGAGATATCTCGTCATTCAGTCTTCACTGCTTTATTGATTTTTTTTTTTTT
Source organism: Coenobita brevimanus (assembly GCF_032717465.1). Lineage (NCBI taxonomy): Eukaryota > Metazoa > Arthropoda > Malacostraca > Decapoda > Coenobitidae > Coenobita > Coenobita brevimanus. The sequence goes on from NC_136971.1 coordinate 36,966,182, forward strand.
TTTTTGAGGTTTATTAGTTTTGTAGTTATTATTCCTGTTTGTAATTACTTGAAGTATGTGAATGTTACTTTTTTCCAAGCTGTAAAAATGTTTTATTATGGCTATCAGCCTAAACCTTTAGCTTCTGTCTCTCTATCTGTCTCTCAGTTTCTGCCCTATCAGTCACTATGTATTCCTGTATTCACCTAGCCATCTGTGCTGTTATCCATAGCTGGCCTATAAAACTCCCTGTGTCAGTTTAGCTGTATTTCTCTCCATCTATCTACTTATATACCTTCCTTCTTAATTATTTATCAGTCTGTCTGTCTGTCTCTGCATGTCTCTCTGCAAGACTACTTGGAAGACTACCTATATGTTTTCCTGTACACCTGTCCCGCCGTCCATCGGTGCTTTATATATACATTCATTCATTCATTCACTGCCAGACGCCATGTATCCCAGACGGGGTGGCCAAGGGCTTAGAGTTAATTGTTTTACAGGGAGGGGCACTAATCCTCCACCAACCCCACTTGGCACGTAGGGATGCCAACAGCATCTGGTGTTCCCAGGCGGTCACCCAACCAAGTACATATATATATATATATATATATATATATATATATATATATATATATATATATATATATATATATATATATATATATAGTCTTGTCAGGAAAAGTAGTACCAACGTTGTGATGTACAGGATCTTTATTATTTATCCAAACGTTTCGGAGACACAATCTCCATCATCAGTGGATCTGTTAAAAGTAGTTACTGCGTGAATAGTTGGGTAGCGCTAGTCGAGTTATTGAGACTGGGTCGCATTCTATGAATCAGGATGGATTCGGCAGTGATGACGCCAGAGTAGGACCGACATGGGGTTAGTATCCGAAAATAGGTCCTTAAAAAAATGATGTCCCTTTCCACCTTCTTGACCTTGAATGCTGTCTTCTCAGTGCTCCTATAGCATCGCAGTGTGGGTTGGCCATATCTTGTTAATAAAATATCAGCAGTAACTACTTTTAACAGATCCACTGATGATGGAGATTGTGTCTCCGAAACGTTTGGATAAATAATAAAGATGCTGTACATTACATATATATATATATATATATATATATATATATATATATATATATATATATATATATATATATCACCAGAAACTATGTGGCAGGGAGATGAGATTATTTGTCACAATCCTCCCAACCAAACATGAGTTCTATTGCAAATCATATGACGGGCGTTCCTAATGGATCATCGTCTACTAAAGGTCCAACCGCACTGCTTCCTGTGCTTACGGGCAGTGTGCCACCGAAAGTGAGTAGCCACTGCGTTGGAAAAATAGACTCTTGGATACTAAACAAACTGAAATCCATGAAGATCTATGCATACATTGTAAGAAGACTCGCAGAAGATTACAAACTTGGTATCCTAATGAGTGAACTGGAAAACATTAGTTGGGATATTGTAGGTTTGAGTGAGATCCACAGAATAGAAGAAAAAGTAATTCAGCTCGAAGACAGCAAACTCCTATTTTACTACAGAGGAAGGGAAAATGAAGGAGTTAGTGGTGTAGGATTTCTAATTAACAGAAAACTTGCTGACAACATTGTTAAATTCAGCAGTGTATCTGACATATCAGCATTTGCTGTCATTTGTCTGTGCAAAAAATGTACCCTGAAAGTAATACAAGTACATGCACCAACTTCTCGAAGCCAGATCAAGAAGTAGAAACATTCTATGATGACATTTCCCAGGTTATAGAAGAAGAAAAGACAACATATACTATACTCATGGGAGACTTCAATGCAAAAGTTGAGAAGTCGAAAAATGGAGAAGCATGTATGGGAAAATTTGGAGTGGGAGAAAGGAATGAAAGAGGAGAAATGCTGGTAAATTTTGCTGAAATGTTTAACATGAGAATAATGAACACATTCTTCCACAAAAGAACCGGGAGAAAGTGGACCTGGGGAAGCCCAAATGGAGAAACAAAGAATGAAATTGACTTCATTATAGCAGATAAGAATAACACGACCACAAATGTCACAGTTATGAACAAAGTAAATATAGGTAGTGATCATAGAATGGTGGGTTGCACAGCCAGATTCAGTTTCAGAAGTGAAAGAAAGAAGATGATTAAAGATAAAAAGATATGCTCAATAAGAGTAAACGAAAACAAAGCAGCCTTTCAGTTGGAAATAAGGAACAGATTTCAGGCTCTAAGTAATGCTGAATGTGACATTGATGAGCTGAATGACAGACTAACAAAAGTGCTAAGAGAATCAGCGGAGGTAGTAGGAAAACCTAATACAACCAAAGCCAAGAAATATTCAGAGAAGACACTCGAGCTTATGAAAAAACGAAAGGAAATGTAAGTAAAACCAAGGAAAGACGAAATGGAACGAGCGGAATTAAATAAGCTTATCAACAAAAGCCAAAGAGAAGAAAAAAGAAAGAGAAGCATGGATCAGATCAAAGAAACCATCAAAAATGGAAAAAGTCTGAAACAGGTCCGAAGTAAAATGGCATTGGGAAAGCAACAAATGTCATCACTGAAAGAAAAAAATGGTGAAATTAAATACAGAGATAACATGGTGAAGAGAGTTGAAGATTTTTACAAAGAACTGTGTGCATCAAAGACAGTAGTACCAATAGCTAACTTTTCAGTTGACACAAGTGAAATACCTGAGGTAACACTAGACGAAGTAAATATTTGTCTTAAAAATATTTAAAAAAAAAAAAAAAAAAAAAGGAAGGCTCCGGGAGAAGATGAAATAGTAACAGATTTACTGTTGGGTGCAGGAGTAAAAGTACAAAATAGGCTTGCTGACTTATTTACCCACTGTATAAAACAGAAGAAAATTCCCAAAACATGGTGTAATGCAATAGTTATTTTACTCCACAAAAAAGATGACTCAAAAGATCTTAGTAACCATCAACCCATTAGCTTATTATCAGTCATTTACAAACTCTTCACTAAAGTCCTTATGAACAGAATAACAACAATTTTGGAGGAAAACCAACTTTGTGAACAGGCAGGATTCCGAAGCGGGTATTCGACCACTGACAATCTACACACAATGAATCAGCTAATTGAGAAAGCTAAAGAATATAATAAACCACTGTGCTTAGGTTTTGTTGATTACGAAAAGGCTTTTGATTCAGTGGAGCACGGAGTAATTATAAATTCATTGCGAGAACAAGGAGTGAATGAGAACATTGTAAAATTTCTCGAAAATATATATAAAGAGGGAACTGCTACAGTTAAATTACATAAAGAATTGGAAAAAATTAAGATTGAGAAGGGCGTGCGTCAGGGAGATACAATTTCACCAAAATTACTTACAGCATGCCAAGAAAGTATTTTCAGAAAGCTAGACTGGGAAAACAAAGGAGTGAACATAGATAGAAAAAAGCTAAACCATTTAAGATTTGCAGATGACATTGTCCTAATCTCAGAAACAGCGGAGGCATTGCAAGAAATGTTAATTGACCTGAACAGAGAAAGTCTGAAAGTAGGACTGAAGATGAACCGAAGTAAAACTAAAGTAATGTTTAATCCACAAACACCAAAGAGCGTCATCAGAATAAGCGATGAAATTCTTGTAGAAGTTAAGGAGTACAACTACTTGGGACAAATACTAAAATTAACGATAGATCATGATAGCGAAATAAATTAGACGCATTACAATTGGATGGAAAGCTTTCGGTAAACATAGAGACACTATGAAAAGTAGCTTGCCAGTTTGTATGAAACGAAAAGTATATAACGAATGTATAATTCCAGCTATGACGTATGGTTGAGAGACCTAGAAATTGACAAAATCAGTGGAAAATAAATTAATCCGTTCTCAGAGAGCAATGGAAAGGTTAGTGTTGGGAATATCTTTAAGAAACAGGAAAAGATCAACTTTGGTGACAGCAGACGAAAGTGAAAGATATTATACAAGTTATAAAAGAACAGAAATGGAGGTGGGCAGGCCATACAGCAAGAATAATGGATAACCGATGGAGCAAGAGGCTGGCTGACTGGACACCAAGAGATAGTAAGCGTAGCAGAAAAAGGCCAGACATGAGATGGAGAGATGAGATAGAGAAATTTGCAGGCAAAACATGGCAAAGATTGGCTCAGTCAAGGAATTCGTGGAAAACGTTGGGGGAGGCCTTTGTTCAGCAGTGGACTAGTTATGGATGATGATGATGATTATATATATATATATATATATATATATATATATATATATATATATATATATATATATATATATATATATATTATTATATTCACCGGAAGGAAGGAAAATAAAAAATCAGACAGCACTCACAGAGCACATACCTCCATTAATACCAATAAATTTTTATATTTTTCTTTTGTACCAGACGAGTACTTTTAACTGTCTCATAGCCAATTAAATCTATTTTCTTAGACTGTCGTGTTGCATAATATCCAAGAATGCATATCTCAACAAACGCCGAGGAAATTTATGATTTACAAGTATTTCTGCTGATGGATCAGGATCCACCTGCATGTCAGTTCAAGTCTTCCTTGATTTATTGTCCACCTGTTTCCTAAATTTCATGTCAGTCCGATATAAAAATTTTGAGTTATCATGTATACAGGCAGACAAACAGACACGTGTGAATACATAACCTCCGTCTAGCTGTGTTGGCAGAGATAAAAAAGAATAAATAGACATAATATTTTCCGCCAGTTTCATACTTAAAGAAAAATAAGATAAGAATACCTACCTTAAATTCATTTTAGAAATTATATATATATATATATATATATATATATATATATATATATATATATATATATATATATATATATATATATATATATATATATATATATGGAATACAAGTACCGTAAGAGATATAAGAAAGCAAGGAAATTAAACAAACTGTAAAGTTTAAGTTCGTTGTTTTGATGGTACCAGAAAAAGATAGTTGTCAGAACGAGGTTGGTGAGCGGGTAAAGGCGGGTTGGTGTGCGACAAATGAGTGCCGCGGAAGAGAAAAAAGAACGAGACAATAATATGGCCGGTGTTGACGTATGACCTGGAGACTTAGCTACCAAGGAAGAAAAAAGGAAAAAAGAAATACTTGAAAGGCGTAATGCTTCGGCAGATATTGGGCAATTCTCTGAGATATACTTTGTATGAGAATGTGAGGCGAACACCATGTTTGGTGTATATCAGAAAGATTAGAATAGCATGCTTGAGATAGTATGATTATGTGGTATGAGGAGAGCAAGAACCAGTTAAGAGTGCATGGAGAAGCCCGGTAGAGGGAGGAAGGTCGAGAGGAAGGCAAGGGATTAGACAGTGAGATGTGTTGCAGCGATATAAGAGACGCTGGGCTAGTGAAGGACGATGCCATAGAGCACTATGGAGATACCTCACTGTAGGTAATGGACACTGAAGAATAGGAAGAACTGTGTCACCTCCACACTTGCAGCATTATAAACACTTACTGTTTGCTTGTCAGGTCCGGTTACAGCTTTCATGTCAGTTTAAAGATTAGACTACATGTGTCCTAACCAGGACGGATGAGAAAGAAGTGAAGGATGTAAGACAGAAAAAAAGGGAACGACTAAAGGAAGAAAGAAAGGAAGGAAGAGAAGAAAAGGAACGAAGTAAGAATGGAAAAGAGAGACAGAAAAATGGAAGGAAGAAAGAAAAGAAGGATGGATATAGGAAGGCAAAAAAAAAAAAAAAAAAAAAAGATAAGAGTGAGAGAAGAATAGTAGAGAATGGCATGCAACTGACTGTTAAAGTCAGAAGGAAAGAAGCAATGAAGGAAGAAGGAAAAATTGAAAGGAAGGAAGGAAAGATAGAATGAAAGGATGGAATGAAGGAAGAAACGAGAATGGGGATGAGGGCGACGGATGATAGACGAGAATGGAAATCTGCAACTGACCACGGAGGCAGGATGCAAAGATAGAAAGAAGGTTGGAAGTAAGGATGGAAAGAAGGTTGGAAATAAGGAGGGAAATAAGGAAGAGATTAAGGAGGAAACGAATAAAGGAGGTAAAGAGGGAGAGTAGTAGTCGGTAAGGAAAGACGGAAGAAGTAAGGAAGGAGGCAAGAAGTGTAAGAAGCATGACATGAAAGAAAAAAAGAAGGAAAGTAAGAGACAAGGAGGAAAAGAAGGAAGAAATAAGACAAGGAGGAATTGAAGGAAGGTAGAATGGAAGGAGGGAAATAAGGAAGAAAGTAAAGAGAGCAGAAGGGAAGGAGGTATTGAGGGGAAGGACAACAAAAGCAAAGGAGAAGGAGGGAAGCAAGGAAGGAGGGAGGGACAAGGGAGAGAAGAAGAGAGGGTAAAAATGAGTGAATGAATGAAGGAAGGAGGGAAGCAAAGAAGGAAAGAAAAGTAAAGCAAGGAGGGAAATAAAGACAGAAGGAGCAAAGAATTAAAAACGGAAGGAAACCAGGAGGGAAAAAGAAAATAAAGGAGTAGGGGTATAATGAAGGTAAAAGCAGTCAGGAAGTGATGGAGTGCGCAGCCTCCCTGACAAGGAAGGAAGAAGAAAGAAAGAAATGAAGGAAGGGCGAGGAATGGAAAAGAGAAATGCGGGAAGGATGGAATGAGTAAAAGAAAAAAGGAAGGAAGGTGAGAGGGAGAACGAAGTGAGTAGAGAAGAAATGAATGTTACATTTTCAGTGTCTACCAAAGATAATATAGAATAAGAGAAGTAAGAATGTAAGGAGGGAGGATGGAGGGAAGTGGAAATGAAGGTACAAGAAAGAAGTGGAATGAGAGGAATCTTCTTCGAGTCTCCAGAAAGGAATGAAGGAAGGAAGGATGGAAAGAAATATTTAGGGTAGTAATCAAAAGGGGAGGAAGTATGGGAAAACGAAGGAGGAAGTCATGACAGGTGTTTAAAACGGAAAGGGAAAAAAAAAAGTGGATGAGGAAGACGGAAAAAAGCAGGAATGAAAAGATGGAAAGAAGAAGAAAGAAAGCAAGAAAGAAGGAAGGACAAGGGGAAGGAAGAAGGAAGATGGGAAGGATGCAAGGAAGGAAAGAAGCTAAGAAGGAGGAATTAAGGAACACAGAAAAGCTAAAAGAGCAATGGATGGCAGGAGACAAAAAATTATACATTCAGCAAATAACCACGAACTAAGGAAGGAAGGAACGAAGGAAGGTAAAAAAAAAGGGGGGAAACAATAAAGGAAGAAAAGAGGCAGGACGGGAAGAAAGAATGAAGGAAGGCTGGAATATGAGAGCGACGGAAAGAGGGAAGGCATATTTTGAAACTCCCACGGCGTCCTTCCTTCCGTCCTTCCTTCCTGTGTGGGATACTCTCTGCTGGGTGTACCGGAAATATGGACTGGAACTCCTTTTACGTGGAAAGTTGTTGTTGCTGTGTGTGTGTGTGTGTGTGTGTGTGTGTGTGTGTGTGTGTGTGTGTGTGTGTGTGTGTGTGTCAGAGAGAGAGAGAGAGAGAGAGAGAGAGAGAGAGAGATTATTACTATTAGCATATTTTTCTTACTCTCCGATATATTTATTTGACTTTAGTAAAATCCTCTCTTACTGCTGGAGGGGAACGCCTTCATGTGGTCGCACCGTTATAACCGGACTGCTTCACTGCCTGGTAATGCAAATGCGCCTGAACTGCGTCTATATCCCTCGAAAGTATATGGATTGCAGGAGAAGGGCAACTTAAGTCTGCAGTCCACTGGGTTCATGTTTCAGATAAGCCAGGAGTCACGCCAGCAACAACAATCTAAATTCTGCTAATGTTCAGTAAATCGTAGTACGGACATAATCTATTCAAGCCATATCCAACATGCTTCTGATATTTTAGAGCCACACAGAAGTCATATCAAGTTTCCTTAGGCCTGGGGGAACTTCAAGGACTTACTGGTTCAAAGGCTGGAACACGTCATTACAGTGTAGCATTTTCTCTAAACCCTACCTCACTTCATCCTTAGTTGAGAAGAGAGAGCTAGATGATGATGATGGTGGTGATATCGTTGGTGGTGATGATGATGATGATGAGGAGGAGGATTTATTTTCGTACTTTCGAGGAATAATCTTGAATCATGAGCTTCACATCATCGTTGCCTTTATAGAGACAGGTGTGTGTGTGTGTGTGTGTGTGTGTGTGTGTGTGTGTGTGTGTGTGTCCAACTCTGTGTACAGGCTTAACTCATAACCTGAGGCACAGCGGTCCTCCTCCTTCTCACACAGTTGCACTTGCCACCACTTCGGCACTCATATCCACCGTCCAAGATGTCTTGCTAGGGATGTCTTGTCCAGGACTGGTGTATTAATATTAACGGGGGTGTTTTATGCCAGGAAAGTCATGCAAACGAAATTCCTATCATAAGACTGTTCCCTGCCCCAGCACTACACCGGACTCGCGTCATTTCGGAAAACTGACGTCTTCCCTAACCACACGGCCACCACCTGCCCGTAGTTGTTGGTGGCTGGTGGTCTAGTGGTTAGAGTACCATGGTAGTCGCGTTGGGTGGATCCCCTAATGTGACTTATATTTTTCCCCTAGCTTTTAATGCAGTGGTTCCTGAGACTCCCTGTTTTGTGAGTCCCCGTCGAAGTACGGTATCATCCGTGCCAACCCTCTACGACAGCCGTATCCCCCACCCAAGACACTATAACATCTGCCCCCTCCCCATGTAGTGCGACATCTGTGACCCCTCCAAGGACTTATAGTAACACCTGTGGCCCCTACGTTTGAAGAAGAAAACAAAGCAACATCACTTGAAGAAGCCTAATTGGTATGGATGAGATTATAATCAATCGAGCGATTATAAAAAAAAGATGACCTGAATGCACATATAAGAACAACTGGACTGATGATTTACTGGTTTGGTTGAAATTGCATTTTTGCTCTTAACTGGGGTGCTTAAGACAGAAAAGGTACAAAGATCATATTCAATATGAAACAATTTTTTTTCTTTTTTTTAGTTTGATGCTAACAGGTTTGAAAAAGAAAACGTTTACCAGAGAAAGGCAAGCAAACCTAAAAGAAACAATCCAAGAGACAATTTGCTAAAACCAAGGCAGTGTCTCATTCCTGCAACAATTCCGTCCAACTCCTCCATACGAAAAATGTAAGGGAAGTGAGTTGTTTCTGCGTTTGAATAAATGATCTTGCACTGCGTCTAGGTATGCTTTGCACAAGAGATTCCTCATGAATTTAACCTCCGAAAAATTATTTTAAATCTTCTCACCAATGACTTCAGATACTTTAGTTTACCCTATGGCCACCCTGAAAATGGTCATACACCAGTCTGAGAACCACTAATCTAATGCCATCAAGGGAGCTGACTGATGGTCTAATCTACCCTTAGGTACGGCAACCCAGCTCAAGCCCATACACTTCGATGACAGTAATGTGGGATTATCCGTTGTCGTTTATTTATACATATTCTTTTACTTATTTACTTATTTTTATATTTATTTCTTTGTGTTTATTAGATGTTGGTCTTGAGGTCACTGGATGGAATGTCGGCTCCGCAAAAGAACAGTAGTAAGGCTTTTTCGTTATTCTGAACTCACAACCACTGATATGATCTCAGAGAACATCAGTTCTGCTATGACAGAAGCAGTAAAGAAAGTCGGCACACACTCTACATAAAACAAAGTGACACCACAACATTATTATACATACAAACGAGTACATCATCTTCACCAATCACAAGTCCACTGCTGAATAAAGGCCTTCCCCAACTATCTCCGCGAATTCCTTGACTGCACCAATCTCTGCCAAGCTTTGGTTGCAAATATTACAAGTTCATCTCTCCACCTCCTGTCTGGCTCCTCCTGCTACGCTTGATTTCTCCTGGAGTCCTGTCAGTGAGCCTCATGCTCCATCAGTTATCTCGTATTCTAGCTTCGTGACCTGCCCACCTTCATTTATGTACCTTTATAACTTCTATACTGTTCTTGACTTTACTTTCTCACCCAAGTTGATCTCTTCACGTCTCTCAAGTGTATTCCTGACACTGACCTTTCCACTCTATGTGTGCGTATGAGTTTGACTTCCTTTGATTTTGTCAGTTTCCAGGGAATATGCATTCATTATATAATCTTCCTTTCATGTAGACTGACAAACTACTTTTTTTGATATCTCTATGTTTACGATAGCTTTTCTATCATCATCCAGTTGCAATGTGTTCTTTTTTTTTCGATTTCTTGGTCTTCCATTAGATTTGATATTTGCCCCAAGTAACTGCACTCATCAACTTCAAGAGTTATTTCATTATTTTTAAGAAGCTTTATTGTGTACTTAGATTAAACATAGCTTTACTCAGATTCATCTTTAGCCAAATTTTTAGACTTCTTCATTTTGGTCATTCAACATTTCTTGCAATATCTGCTTTTTCTGAGATCAGGGCAATGCCGTCTGCAAACCTTATATGTTTTAAATTTTCTTCATCTGTGTTTGCTCCTTTTTCCTCTCATTCTAGATTTCTGAAAATGCTGTAAATGATTTTGGTGAAACTAAATCTCCTTGACGCACACCCTTCTCCATCTTATTATTTTTTTTTTTTGCTTGTTTATGTTATTTAACTTTAGCAGTTCCCTCTTTGCATATTTTTTTCAAGCACTTTTACAATGTTCTCATTTACTCCATCTTCTCGCAGTGAATTTACAGTTGCTATGTGCTCTACTGAGTCGAAAGCAATTTCTAGTAATAAACAAAACCTATGCACAGTGGTTTATAATATTATGTAGTTTTTGCATTTAGCTGATTCATACTGTGTAAATGATCAATGGTTAGACACACGCTTTGGAATCCTGTCTACTCACGAGGTTGGTTTTCGTCAAAATTTATTGTTCTTCTGTTCGTAAGGACTTTAGTGAAGAGTTTGTAAGTAACTGATAATATTAATAGGTCGATATTTACTATGATCTTTTAAGTCGCCTTTATTGTAAGGCAAAATAACTATTGTATTGCATTTCACTCTGTTTGGGAATGTTTCTTCTTCTTTATACGTAAGTTAATTAAGACAGCGAGTCGGTTTTGAACATCTGCTCCCGCATTTGACAGTATATCTGCTGATATTCCATCCTCACCCGGAGCCTTCTCTATACTCTTAATTTAAACAGAGAAGTTACACACACACACACACACACACACACACACACACACACACACACACACATATATATATATATATATATATATATATATATATATATATATATATATATATATATATATATATATATATATATATATATATATATATATATATTAGACCAGGTTGAAATTTCCAGCTTGTGAATTTTAATTTGTAATACCAAAGAAAAGTTGATCCGTAAAGAAAGTATTATGGATGCAAAGTTTTGGTGTAATCTATGTTCATATACAGGTGGCGCCTGCCTCGTCAATTCTCGCCATAAGCTGAATATGGCACATCAGTGCCGTCGTATAAGTCTTATAGGTCAGACATGGTATTTCGTGTGTGTGTGTGTGTTTTTTTAATCATCTTTTCTTTGCTCTCATATTATTATTTTTTTCATTTTCAGGTATTAATGCTTAATAGTTAAAAATCTTGGAGAACTACAACTATGGCTCATACTACTCGGTCTGCCTTAACTCATATTTTTGGCACTTTAAGAACTATTGGTGACAAGCAACTTCCAACGAAGTGGGATGAGGAAAGACACATCCTTTTTGCTGAAACAGAAATATCAAAAGTGTCAGTGAAGGAAATAGTGAAGGATCTTGGATCAGAACTTTAGTGTCTTTGGGAAAAAGCTTCAGTTCCTTGTTTTCACGTAACAAGAATTATACAGCTGGTTTTGGACAACCATTCTCAGTACAAGACCCTAATGAAAAACAAGGGGAAAGACTGCTACAACAATCAACTTGAAAAGTATAAAACTCATATGCAGAAGGAACTATTTGATATCTCCTGTTGCAAATGTAAATCCTTCGAAGAGTGTAAGTGTTCAAAGAAAAGAAAAGTGCCAGTAAGTGAAAGAGAGTTCCTTTCAGATCAAAGAGCAAATAGACAGATGTACATTGGAAAAGTGGATACGAATGAAACAAAAATCCTGCTACAACGAGCATAAAGAGAAAGGGAGGCAGATAACTTCAAAGTGAAAACTTGCGATTCTATTTGTCAGAAAGGTCAAAGTGGGATGGAGGAAAAAGTGGTACTGATGATAGTTTGGAAAATGGTGGTACAGATGAAACATATTGTCAGAGTGTAGAAGAGTGAAAAGATGAAAATGGTTGTGTGTCCATTCACCAAGTAAGCAAATTTGAGGAACACATTTCATTGTTAAAGAGCCAGGCTCTGAATACCTTGACCGTGTACCTCCTGATGGGGGATCAGCAGCTGCTATTTCTGAGTGTTTGATGAACTGTGGCTGAAGATTGAGATGCTTGTTGCAATGGGGTGTGATGGTACACCTGTTAACACAGGGACAAAGGGTGGAGCAATAAAATTTGATTGAAGACTTTCTTAACCGTCCTTTGCAGTGGCTTATATGTTTGTTACACCTCAATGAGCTTCCATTTCGGCATATATTTAAATATTTGGATGGTGATGCCTCAAGGCCCACAGCATTCAAAGGAAAGATTGGGAAGAAGATAGAAGAAACAGTTAGTAACCTCCTTGTGGTAAATTTTGAACCAATCCCAGTAGACGATGCCAAGAAGTTTCGTGGGACCTATTCAGGGCTAGATGTAAGTAAGGATCAAAAGTATATTCTAACTATATGGTATGCTGTAAGAAAATTTCATGCATCAATCTCTTCAGTTGAACCAGGCCCATTAGCATATTCAAGATAGCTGACAGCATATGCAAGAATTTTGAGACTGTATTGCTCAATACCTCTTCCTTCCAAATCATTGAAAACATTAGCCAAATATTTGATGACTCTATACATTCCGACCTGGTTTGAGATTAAGAAAAATATTTCCTGTGTCAATGGCCCAAAACATCTATTCAATGCTGTTACCAAGATCAAATATATGAAAGATGAATGCTTGGGAGCCTATAAGCTGCTACCCAGACTATTCAAACAAATGCTTGCTATGTCCATCAGCAAAACATGCTTCTGGGCATGGCATGTGATGAAGATATTGCCATCAGAAGAGATGCTGTGAAGAAAATTCTAGCAGCAAGAAACAACCCGAAACAAAAATAGAAGACAATTCAAAGTGCCTGAGATAAATTTTAGGGCAGATCATTACACTCAAATGATCAGCTGGGATGTGGCAGATATTACAGAACCACCACTCCAAGAATTTGACTGATGTTGAACTACATGGTTTGGTTGAAAGTCCTGAACTTTTGGAAAAGCTGTGTCCAAAGTCTCCTTGCCATAGTCAGTCAGTTGAACGCACAGTGAAGCTGGTGACCGAAGCATCTGCAAACGTTTATGGTTACAGAAACAAAGATGGGTATATAAGAAACATACTCATATCAAGAAAAGTAACGCCAGCATTCAAATCAATGGAGGAGTTCAAAGCAGAGTAAATCTGGCCCAGTTTAATGGAAGGGTGGATGGGATGGGTGGTGTGGAACACCATTTCCAACCACCTCCTCGTGGTGAGTTCTGGGTAGTGCACGGTCACAGTGTGCTAGCTAAGGGCTGCATAATAAAGTATTCAGGCGCCACCTCTTACAGACATGGTACAGGTATAGTATTTTGCAGTTCTCTTGCCTTTATATAGGGGCAAGTTTTCCCCTCTATTATAAAAAGAAAACTGGACTTTACATATATATATTTTTTTTATATTATGACCTGGTCTTATATATATATATATATATATATATATATATTTATATATATATATATATATATATATATATATATTGTTACATAGCATATGATTTCATCATCCTTTGTGTAATTTTAACGCACAGTATGCTGCATGTTTGATCACGAGCATGTTCTGCCTCAGTCCCCCCTTCTACCGTTATAGTAGAGTAGGTCGTCCTTTCTGTTGTTCAGAGCAGGATTGTCAGCTCTTTGTCCCCTATGGCTTCATTTGCCCGTCCTTCTTACAAGTTGTATCAAGCTCTGCCGGCCCCTATATAATGAGCTCAGTCTCTGCATTATTGCCACTTAGATCTACTCCTCATTTTGTTCACATCTCTGTCCTCCCCTGTACAGTTATTATTGTGAGTGCTCAGGAAGTCTCCAACCATCTAGCAGCTGTGTAATTTGAGTATAAGTGTTATTGCATTTTGCTCTTGTACTGTATAGCATAAGTTGTTAATTTGTAGGCCTAGTGAGGTTTTTGTAATTCATGTAAGGTTCTTATTGTTAGCCATTGTTCATAATAGTTTGTATCTGTAATAATTTATCTTGCATTAACTGAGCATTACCCAGTGCATTTTCATTTTATTAGGGCTGACTTAGGTAAATTTACTCTTGCTAATTTCGTGTTAATAGAGGCTATTGCAGTTAACCATATATTTAACCTGTTTTTTTGCCATTACATTATCCTTATGAGTCCTGAATGTTTTGTTGTTAGTTTGAGCATTAAACTTTAACTTGTAATTTTACCTAACTCTTTTGTTTTGAACCTGGAACTTTACGGGACAGTAGTGATTTTTAGTATTCTCACTTAAAGTGTACATTATCTTTCTCTGTTCCGTAACATAAATTTGGCGACCTCATATCAGGATATTCAGGATATTATCATAGGATATTGCTTGATATTTTGTGACTGTGATGTCTACTATTACTACGCTTGATGAAGCCAAAGATTTTTTGTCAAATGTGCAAACAGTGTGTGATGTAGAAAACAGAACAAAGAATGAACTTCAGCTTGTTGCTCAACAATTGGGAATTGCAGTTCACTCTCATCATTCTAAAGATCAAATTGTTGGCATGATTAATAAAAGCTTGTTTAATGTAACTCCTCCAAATGAGCAAACGCAGATTGAATTAGCTAAGTTACAGCTAGCCCTGCAGGAGGCTCGTGTTAAGGAGGCTGAATTTCAAGCACGTGCTAAGGAGGCTGAGTCTCAGGCTAAGGAGGCGGAGTCTCAGGCTAAGGAGGCGGAGTCTCAGGCTAAGGAGGCGGAGTCTCAGGCTCGTATTCAGGAGGCACAGATACAGGCACAAATTGAACTTGCCAGGATTCAGGCAGACCATGAGTATCGCATGAAATAAGGTGGAACTGGATCATCTAGCTCTGATGATTTTGATGTGGCTAAAAATGTTAATCTTGTCCCTCCTTTTAATGAATCTGATTTAACAAAGTATTTTCAGTTGTTTGAGAGGGTAGCTACAGGTTTTAATTGGCCCAGAAAGTATTGGCCAGTACTCCTTCAAAATGTTCTCACCGGTAAAGCTCAAGTAACTTATGCATCTTTGCCTCAGGATCAATCTGATAATATTGATTCTTAAGGCCTATGAGCTTGTTCCTGAAGCCTATAGAGTAAAATTTAGGACAACTTACAAGCAAGATAAGCAATCCCATGTTGAGTATGCAAAAATCAAAGAAGATCTGTTAGAGCAGTGGTTAAATTCTAAGAATGTGGATTCTGATTTTGGTAAATTTAAGCAGATGATTTTGCTGGAGGACTTCAAGAGGTGTATTAGTAAAGATGTAAGCCTATATCTTGATGAGAGAAGAATAGATAATTTGTCTGATGCTGCAGTTTTAGCTGATGAATATGTTCTCACTCACAAGAGATATTCTAGAGAAAAAGGGAAAGCTGAGAGTAAGTATGTTGCCTCTACTCAGAGTACAGGTAACAGGAAAGAGAATAAAGATGATGTTTCTCAGGAAGTAAATGCCAGCTTCACCTCTAGATTTCAGAAAAGTAAATGTCCTTATTGTAGTAAGCTTGGTCATACTACGGAGAAATGTTTCAGGAGACGGCGTGATGTGAACAAAAAGGAGTCTTTAAATATTCAGTCAATTGGTCTAGTGTCCACCCTTGAGAGTTCCCATAATTCTTTAACTGAGTTAACTGAACCTGCTTTGAGGGGTAACTTAAATTCTCATGACGGAGCTCCTCTTTTGAGCAGTAACGTGGGTGACACTCTCGAGAGTTCATGTGCTAATTTCCTGTCTGATGGTTTTGTCAGTCCTCTGGACAGTAATGACAGGAAATCAGTTAAACTATATCGTGATACAGGTGCTTGCCAATCCCTTATGTTGACCAGTGTTCTAGGCTCTAATGTTAATTCCTCTGATGAAACTGTAATCTTACAAGGTGTAGGGAATAATTACTTCTCTGTCCTTCTGTGCAGAGTGAATTTAGAGTCTGGTTTTGTTAATGGTTCCGTTATGGTTGGGTTGGTTGAGACACTCCCAATGTCAGGTGTAACTTTCTTACTTGGAAATGATATTGGTGGAAGTCAAGTGTGTCCAGCTCCTCAGTTGTCTAGTGAGCCAGTGGCTGCAACCCAGGATTGTGATGTCCCTGATGTGTTCCCTGCATGTGCTGTCACTAGGGCTAAGTCTAAAGTTACTGGTGATTTAGAGGATAATGATGATGATGATGTTATCCTAGCTGACACTTTTCTTGCTAATTTGGACCACTCACCAGATGAGGCAGTACCCCGTAGTGTTGATAATTTGTCTCGTCAAGAGTTGGTTGAGTTGCAGGTTGCTGACCCTGAGTTGAAAGGTCTTGCTAACTCTGCTTGCAGTGAGGAAGAGTCAACTGGTGCTTCTACTTGTTATTATATAAAGTCAGGAGTACTTATGAGGAAGTGGAGACCCCCAACAGCATCAGCCGACTGTGAATGGGAGGTTGTACATCAAGTTGTCATCCCTCGTGTTTGTAGGCAGGATATCATTAGAGTGGCTCATGATTCCAGTTTGGCAGGACACCTTGGAGTGAGGAAGACGTGGCACGCATTTTGAAACACTTCTACTGGCCAGGTATCTTCAGGGATGTTTCCTGGTATTGTAAGTCTTGTCACACCTGTCAAGTTGTGGGGAAGAGTAATCAGACCGAAAAGGTTGCACCTCTAGTTCCCATTCCTCCTTTTGAGGCACCTTTCACCCGTGTGTTGGTGGATATTGTGGGCCCTCTTCCTAAGACTTCTTCAGGATTTTCTTATGTGTTGACCCTGATTGATATGGCTACTCGTTATCCTGAAGCCAGTCCACTTAGAAATATCTCAGCAAAGAACGTGGTTAAGGAAATGCTAGGGTTCTTCACAAAGTTTGGTCTGCCCAAGGAGGTACAGTCAGACCGGGGAAATAATTTCATGTCAAATGTTTTCAAGCAGTCTCTGAAAGAGTTGGGCATCACCCAGATCACGTCTTCAGCTTACCATCCCCAGACCCAAGGAGCGTTGGAGAGATATCATCACTCAAATCGATGCTCAAGAAATACTGTTTGGAACATCAGAAAGACTGCGATAAAGGTCTTCCATTCGTTGTATTGCCGCAAGAGAATCTCCAAATGAATCACTGGGCTTCTCACCTTTTGAACTACTGTTTGGCCATGAAGTAAGAGGACCACTTAAGTTACTCAAGGAATGCTGGCTGTCGGAGGAAGATGACGTCAACCTGCTGGAGTATGTGATGAAGTTCAAAGAACGGCTGTCCACTGCTTTACAGCTGGCGAGAGAGAATTTAGGAGCTGCTCAGGAGAAGATGAAGACTCGGTATGATAAGAAGTCCAGGTTACGCCACTTTCAGGCAGGAAATCAGGTTTTGATTCTGCTACCGGTTCATGGGCAACCTCTTCAAGCCAAGTTTAGTGGTCCTTATTTCGTGGAGAAAAACTCAGTGATGTCAACTATGTCATCGCCACACCAGATCGTAGAAAGAACAAGCAACTATGTCACATCAACATGCTAAAGTTATATCACAGGCAGGACGAAAATAATCCAGTCTGCACTGTAGCTGTTCCACCCGAGTCTGCAAGTGAAGCTCTCCCATGCAGTATGAGCCTGAGTGATAGTTTGGGGAAGAATCCTGATATCATGAATGATCTCCAGACTAAGCTTTCTCATCTACCTCCCGAGGAAAGGCAGGAGTTTTCGGCATTACTGCAGGAGTACCCGCAAGTGTTCCGTGCCACTCCAGGAAGAACTATTGTGTTGATGCATGATGTCGATGTTGGAGATGCAAAGCCAATTAAACTGCCTCCTTACCGTGTGAACCCAGTGAAAGTTCCTCTCATCCAGAAGGAGCTTGGCTACCTGTTGGACCACAAGATGATTGAGCCCTGTCAGAGCGAGTGGAGTTCTGTCACTCTAGTCCCTAAGCCAGATGGGTCACAGCGGCTTTGCATCGACTACAGACGTGTTGATCAGATAACTAAAACAGACACTTACCCTCTCCCTCGCATGTAAGATTGCATAGACAAGATCGGAAAGGCTAGGTACATAAGTAAGTTTGATTTGTTAAAGGGATACTGGCAAGTACCTATGACTGAACGTACTAGGGAGATCTCATGTTTTGTAACACTAGGAAAGACTTTTGCATGTTCTGTAATGCCCATACACTTCGATGACAGTAATGTGAGATTATCCGTTGTCGTTTATTTATACATATTCTTTTACTTATTTACTTATTTTTATATTTATTTCTTTGCGTTTATTAGATGTTGGTCTTGAGGTCACTGGGTGGAATTTCGGCTCCGCCAAAGAACAGTAGTAAGGCTTTTTCGTTATTCTGAACTCACAACCACTGATATGATCTCAGAGAACATCAGTTCTGCTATGACAGAAGCAGTAAAGAAAGTCGGCACACACTCTACATAAAACAAAGTGACACCACAACAATATTATACATACAAACGAGTATATCATCTTCACCAATCACAAGTCCACTGCTGAATAAAGGCCTTCCCCAACTATCTCCGCGAATTCCTTGACTGCACCAATCTCTGCCAAGCTTTGGTTGCAAATATTACAAGTTCATCTCTCCACCTCCTGTCTGGCTCCTCCTGCTACGCTTGATTTCTTCTGGAGTCCTGTCAGTGAGCCTCATGCTCCATCAGTTATCTCGTATTCTAGCTTCGTGACCTGCCCACCTTCATTTATGTACCTTTATAACTTCTATACTGTTCTTGACTTTACTTTCTCACCCAAGTTGATCTCTTCACGTCTCTCAAGTGTATTCCTGACACTGACCTTTCCACTCTATGTGTGCGTATGAGTTTGACTTCCTTTGATTTTGTCAGTTTCCAGGGAATATGCATTCATTATATAATCTTCCTTTCATGTAGACTGACAAACTACTTTTTTTGATATCTCTATGTTTACGATAGCTTTTCTATCATCATGCAATTGCAATGTGTTCTTTTTTTTTCGATTTCTTGGTCTTCCATTAGATTTGATATTTGCCCCAAGTAACTGCACTCATCAACTTCAAGAGTTATTTCATTATTTTTAAGAAGCTTTATTGTGTACTTAGATTAAACATAGCTTTACTCAGATTCATCTTTAGCCAAATTTTTAGACTTCTTCATTTTGGTCATTCAACATTTCTTGCAATATCTGCTTTTTCTGAGATCAGGGCAATGCCGTCTGCAAACCTTATATGTTTTAAATTTTCTTCATCTGTGTTTGCTCCTTTTTCCTCTCATTCTAGATTTCTGAAAATGCTGTAAATGATTTTGGTGAAACTAAATCTCCTTGACGCACACCCTTCTCCATCTTATTTTTTTTTTTTTGCTTGTTTTTGTTATTTAACTTTAGCAGTTCCCTCTTTGCATATATTTTTTTCAAGCACTATTACAATGTTTTCATTTACTCCATCTTCTCGCAGTGAATTTACAGTTGCTATGTGCTCTACTGAGTCGAAAGCAATTTCTAGTAATAAACAAAACCTATGCACAGTGGTTTATAATATTATGTAGTTTTTGCATTTAGCTGATTCATACTGTGTAAATGATCAATGGTTAGACACACGCTTTGGAATCCTGTCTACTCACGAGGTTGGTTTTCGTCAAAATTTATTGTTCTTCTGTTCGTAAGGACTTTAGTGAAGAGTTTGTAAGTAACTGATAATATTAATAGGTCGATATTTACTATGATCTTTTAAGTCGCCTTTATTGTAAGGCAAAATAACTATTGTATTGCATTTCACTCTGTTTGGGAATGTTTCTTCTTCTTTATACGTAAGTTAATTAAGACAGCGAGTCGGTTTTGAACATCTGCTCCCGCATCTGACAGTATATCTGCTGATATTCCATCCTCACCCGGAGCCTTCTCTATACTCTTAATTTAAACAGAGAAGTTACACACACACACACACACACACACACACACACACACACACACACACACACACACACACATATATATATATATATATTAGACCAGGTTGAAATTTCCAGCTTGTGAATTTTAATTTGTAATACCAAAGAAAAGTTGATCCGTAAAGAAAGTATTATGGATGCAAAGTTTTGGTGTAATCTATGTTCATATACAGGTGGCGCCTGCCTCGTCAATTCTCGCCATAAGCTGAATATGGCACATCAGTGCCGTCGTAGAAGTCTTATAGGTCAGACATGGTATTTCGTGTGTGTGTGTGTGTTTTTTTAATCATCTTTTCTTTGCTCTCATATTATTATTTTTTTTCATTTTCAGGTATTAATGCTTAATAGTTAAAAATCTTGGAGAACTACAACTATGGCTCATACTACTCGGTCTGCCTTAACTCATATTTTTGGCACTTTAAGAACTATTGGTGACAAGCAACTTCCAACGAAGTGGGATGAGGAAAGACACATCCTTTTTGCTGAAACAGAAATATCAAAAGTGTCAGTGAAGGAAATAGTGAAGGATCTTGGATCAGAACTTTAGTGTCTTTGGGAAAAAGCTTCAGTTCCTTGTTTTCACGTAACAAGAATTATACAGCTGGTTTTGGACAACCATTCTCAGTACAAGACCCTAAAGAAAAGCAAGGGGAAAGACTGCTACAACAATCAACTTGAAAATATAAAACTCAAATGCAGAAGGAACTATTTGATATCTCCTGTTGCAAATGTAAATCCTTCGAAGAGTGTAAGTGTTCAAAGAAAAGAAAGTGCCAGTAAGTGAAAGAGAGTTCCTTTCAGATCAAAGAGCAAATAGACAGATGTACATTGGAAAAGTGGATACGAATGAAACAAAAATCCTGCTACAACGAGCATAAAGAGAAAGGGATGCAGATAACTTCAAAGTGAAAACTTGCGATTCTATTTGTCAGAAAGGTCAAAGTGGGATGGAGGAAAAAGTGGTACTGATGATAGTTTGGAAAATGGTGGTACAGATGAAACATACTGTCAGAGTGTAGAAGAGTGAAAAGATGAAAATGGTTGTGTGTCCATTCACCAAGTAAGCAAATTTGAGGAACACATTTCATTGTTAAAGAGCCAGGCTCTGAATACCTTGACCGTGTACCTCCTGATGGGGGATTAGCAGCTGCTATTTCTGAGTGTTTGATGAACTGTGGGCTGAAGATTGAGATGCTTGTTGCAATGGGGTGTGATGGTACACCTGTTAACACAGGGACAAAGGGCGGAGCAATAAAATTTGACTGAAGACTTTCTTAACCGTCCTTTGCAGTGGCTTATATGTTTGTTACACCTCAGTGAGCTTCCATTTCGGCATATATTTAAATATTTGGATGGTGATGCCTCAAGGCCCACAGCATTCAAAGGAAAGATTGGGAAGAAGACAGAAGAAACAGTTAGTAACCTCCTTGTGGTAAATTTTGAACCAATCCCAGTAGACGATGCCAAGAAGTTTCATGGGACCTATTCAGGGCTAGATGTAAGTAAGGATCAAAAGTATATTCTAACTATATGGTATGCTGTAAGAAAATTTCATGCATCAATCTCTTCAGTTGAACCAGGCCCATTAGCATATTCAAGATAGCTGACAGCATGTGCAAGAATTTTGAGACTGTATTGCTCAATACCTCTTCCTTCCAAACCATTGAAAACATTAGCCAAATATTTGATGACTGTATACATTCCGACCTGGTTTGAGATTAAGAAAAATCTTTCCTGTGTCAATGGCCCAAAACATCTATTCAATGCTGTTACCAAGATCAAATATATGAAAGATGAATGCTTGGGAGCCTATAAGCTGCTACCCAGGCTATTCAAACAAATGCTTTCTATGTCCATCAGGAAAACATGCTTCTGGGCATGGCATGTGATGAAGATATTGCCATCAGAAGAGATGCTGTGAAGAAAATTCTAGCAGCCAGAAACAACCTGAAACAAAAATAGAAGACAATTCAAATTACCTGAGATAAATTTTAGGGCAGATCATTATACTCAAATGATCAGCTGGGATGTGGCAGATATTACAGAACCACCACTCAAAGAATTTGACTGATGTTGAACTACATGGTTTGGTTGAAAGTCCTGAACTTGTGGAAAAGCTGTGTCCAAAGTATCCTTGCCATACTCAGTCAGTTGAACGCACAGTGAAGCTGGTGACCGAAGCATCTGCAAACGTTTATGGTTACAGAAACAAAGATGGGTATATAAGAAACATACTCATATCAAGAAAAGTAACGCCAGCATTCAAATCAATGGAGGAGTTCAAAGCAGAGTAAATCTGGGCCAGTTTAATGGAAGGGTGGATGGGATGGGTGGTGTGGAACACCATTTCCAACCACCTCCTCCTGGTAAGTTCTGGGTAGTGCACGGTCACAGTGTGAAAGCTAAGGGCTGCATAATAAAGTGTTCAGGCGCCACCTCTTACGGACATGGTACAGGTATAGTATTTTTCAGTTCTCTTGCCTTTATATAGGGGCAAGTTTTCCCCTCTATTATAAAAAGAAAACTGGGCATTACATATATTTTTTTTTTTATCTTATGACCTGGTCTTATATATATATATATATATATATATATATATATATATATATATATATATAGATATATAGATTGTTACATAGCATATGATTTCATCATCCTTTGTGTAATTTTAACGCACAGTATGCTGCATGTTTGATCACGAGCGTGTTCTGCCTCAGTCCCCCCTTCTACCGTTATAGTAGAGTAGGTCGTCCTTTCTGTTGTTCAGAGCAGGATTGTCAGCTCTTTGTCCCCTATGGCTTCATTTGCCCGTCCTTCTTACAAGTTGTATCAAGCTCTGCCGGCCCCTATATAATGAGCTCAGTCTCTGCATTATTGCCACTTAGATCTACTCCTCATTTTGTTCACATCTCTGTCCTCCCCTGTACAGTTATTATTGTGAGTGCTCAGGAAGTCTCCAACCATCTAGCAGCTGTGTAATTTGAGTATAAGTGTTATTGCATTTTGCTCTTGTACTGTATAGCATAAGTTGTTAATTTGTAGGCCTAGTGAGGTTTTTGTAATTCATGTAAGGTTCTTATTGTTAGCCATTGTTCATAATAGTTTGTATCTGTAATAATTTATCTTGCATTAACTGAGCATTACCCAGTGCATTTTCATTTTATTAGGGCTGACTTAGGTAAATTTACTCTTGCTAATTTCGTGTTAATAGAGGCTATTGCAGTTAACCATATATTTAACCTGTTTTTTTGCCATTACATTATCCTTATGAGTCCTGAATGTTTTGTTGTTAGTTTGAGCATTAAACTTTAACTTGTAATTTTACCTAACTCTTTTGTTTTGAACCTGGAACTTTACGGGACAGTAGTGATTTTTAGTATTCTCACTTAAAGTGTACATTATCTTTCTCTGTTCCGTAACATAAATTTGGCGACCTCATATCAGGATATTCAGGATATTATCATAGGATATTGCTTGATATTTTGTGACTGTGATGTCTACTATTACTACGCTTGATGAAGCCAAAGATTTTTTGTCAAATGTGCAAACAGTGTGTGATGTAGAAAACAGAACAAAGAATGAACTTCAGCTTGTTGCTCAACAATTGGGAATTGCAGTTCACTCTCATCATTCTAAAGATCAAATTGTTGGCATGATTAATAAAAGCTTGTTTAATGTAACTCCTCCAAATGAGCAAACGCAGATTGAATTAGCTAAGTTACAGCTAGCCCTGCAGGAGGCTCGTGTTAAGGAGGCTGAATTTCAAGCACGTGCTAAGGAGGCTGAGTCTCAGGCTAAGGAGGCGGAGTCTCAGGCTAAGGAGGCGGAGTCTCAGGCTAAGGAGGCGGAGTCTCAGGCTCGTATTCAGGAGGCACAGATACAGGCACAAATTGAACTTGCCAGGATTCAGGCAGACCATGAGTATCGCATGAAATAAGGTGGAACTGGATCATCTAGCTCTGATGATTTTGATGTGGCTAAAAATGTTAATCTTGTCCCTCCTTTTAATGAATCTGATTTAACAAAGTATTTTCAGTTGTTTGAGAGGGTAGCTACAGGTTTTAATTGGCCCAGAAAGTATTGGCCAGTACTCCTTCAAAATGTTCTCACCGGTAAAGCTCAAGTAACTTATGCATCTTTGCCTCAGGATCAATCTGATAATATTGATTCTTAAGGCCTATGAGCTTGTTCCTGAAGCCTATAGAGTAAAATTTAGGACAACTTACAAGCAAGATAAGCAATCCCATGTTGAGTATGCAAAAATCAAAGAAGATCTGTTAGAGCAGTGGTTAAATTCTAAGAATGTGGATTCTGATTTTGGTAAATTTAAGCAGATGATTTTGCTGGAGGACTTCAAGAGGTGTATTAGTAAAGATGTAAGCCTATATCTTGATGAGAGAAGAATAGATAATTTGTCTGATGCTGCAGTTTTAGCTGATGAATATGTTCTCACTCACAAGAGATATTCTAGAGAAAAAGGGAAAGCTGAGAGTAAGTATGTTGCCTCTACTCAGAGTACAGGTAACAGGAAAGAGAATAAAGATGATGTTTCTCAGGAAGTAAATGCCAGCTTCACCTCTAGATTTCAGAAAAGTAAATGTCCTTATTGTAGTAAGCTTGGTCATACTACGGAGAAATGTTTCAGGAGACGGCGTGATGTGAACAAAAAGGAGTCTTTAAATATTCAGTCAATTGGTCTAGTGTCCACCCTTGAGAGTTCCCATAATTCTTTAACTGAGTTAACTGAACCTGCTTTGAGGGGTAACTTAAATTCTCATGACGGAGCTCCTCTTTTGAGCAGTAACGTGGGTGACACTCTCAAGAGTTCATGTGCTAATTTCCTGTCTGATGGTTTTGTCAGTCCTCTGGACAGTAATGACAGGAAATCAGTTAAACTATATCGTGATACAGGTGCTTGCCAATCCCTTATGTTGACCAGTGTTCTAGGCTCTAATGTTAATTCCTCTGATGAAACTGTAATCTTACAAGGTGTAGGGAATAATTACTTCTCTGTCCTTCTGTGCAGAGTGAATTTAGAGTCTGGTTTTGTTAATGGTTCCGTTATGGTTGGGTTGGTTGAGACACTCCCAATGTCAGGTGTAACTTTCTTACTTGGAAATGATATTGGTGGAAGTCAAGTGTGTCCAGCTCCTCAGTTGTCTAGTGAGCCAGTGGCTGCAACCCAGGATTGTGATGTCCCTGATGTGTTCCCTGCATGTGCTGTCACTAGGGCTAAGTCTAAAGTTACTGGTGATTTAGAGGATAATGATGATGATGATGTTATCCTAGCTGACACTTTTCTTGCTAATTTGGACCACTCACCAGATGAGGCAGTACCCCGTAGTGTTGATAATTTGTCTCGTCAAGAGTTGGTTGAGTTGCAGGTTGCTGACCCTGAGTTGAAAGGTCTTGCTAACTCTGCTTGCAGTGAGGAAGAGTCAACTGGTGCTTCTACTTGTTATTATATAAAGTCAGGAGTACTTATGAGGAAGTGGAGACCCCCAACAGCATCAGCCGACTGTGAATGGGAGGTTGTACATCAAGTTGTCATCCCTCGTGTTTGTAGGCAGGATATCATTAGAGTGGCTCATGATTCCAGTTTGGCAGGACACCTTGGAGTGAGGAAGACGTGGCACGCATTTTGAAACACTTCTACTGGCCAGGTATCTTCAGGGATGTTTCCTGGTATTGTAAGTCTTGTCACACCTGTCAAGTTGTGGGGAAGAGTAATCAGACCGAAAAGGTTGCACCTCTAGTTCCCATTCCTCCTTTTGAGGCACCTTTCACCCGTGTGTTGGTGGATATTGTGGGCCCTCTTCCTAAGACTTCTTCAGGATTTTCTTATGTGTTGACCCTGATTGATATGGCTACTCGTTATCCTGAAGCCAGTCCACTTAGAAATATCTCAGCAAAGAACGTGGTTAAGGAAATGCTAGGGTTCTTCACAAAGTTTGGTCTGCCCAAGGAGGTACAGTCAGACCGGGGAAATAATTTCATGTCAAATGTTTTCAAGCAGTCTCTGAAAGAGTTGGGCATCACCCAGATCACGTCTTCAGCTTACCATCCCCAGACCCAAGGAGCGTTGGAGAGATATCATCACTCAAATCGATGCTCAAGAAATACTGTTTGGAACATCAGAAAGACTGCGATAAAGGTCTTCCATTCGTTGTATTGCCGCAAGAGAATCTCCAAATGAATCACTGGGCTTCTCACCTTTTGAACTACTGTTTGGCCATGAAGTAAGAGGACCACTTAAGTTACTCAAGGAATGCTGGCTGTCGGAGGAAGATGACGTCAACCTGCTGGAGTATGTGATGAAGTTCAAAGAACGGCTGTCCACTGCTTTACAGCTGGCGAGAGAGAATTTAGGAGCTGCTCAGGAGAAGATGAAGACTCGGTATGATAAGAAGTCCAGGTTACGCCACTTTCAGGCAGGAAATCAGGTTTTGATTCTGCTACCGGTTCATGGGCAACCTCTTCAAGCCAAGTTTAGTGGTCCTTATTTCGTGGAGAAAAAACTCAGTGATGTCAACTATGTCATCGCCACACCAGATCGTAGAAAGAACAAGCAACTATGTCACATCAACATGCTAAAGTTATATCACAGGCAGGACGAAAATAATCCAGTCTGCACTGTAGCTGTTCCACCCGAGTCTGCAAGTGAAGCTCTCCCATGCAGTATGAGCCTGAGTGATAGTTTGGGGAAGAATCCTGATATCATGAATGATCTCCAGACTAAGCTTTCTCATCTACCTCCCGAGGAAAGGCAGGAGTTTTCGGCATTACTGCAGGAGTACCCGCAAGTGTTCCGTGCCACTCCAGGAAGAACTATTGTGTTGATGCATGATGTCGATGTTGGAGACGCAAAGCCAATTAAACTGCCTCCTTACCGTGTGAACCCAGTGAAAGTTCCTCTCATCCAGAAGGAGCTTGGCTACCTGTTGGACCACAAGATGATTGAGCCCTGTCAGAGCGAGTGGAGTTCTGTCACTCTAGTCCCTAAGCCAGATGGGTCACAGCGGCTTTGCATCGACTACAGACGTGTTGATCAGATAACTAAAACAGACACTTACCCTCTCCCTCGCATGTAAGATTGCATAGACAAGATCGGAAAGGCTAGGTACATAAGTAAGTTTGATTTGTTAAAGGGATACTGGCAAGTACCTATGACTGAACGTACTAGGGAGATCTCATGTTTTGTAACACTAGGAAAGACTTTTGCATGTTCTGTAATGCCATATGGTATGAAGAATGCACCAGCCACATTTCAGAAGCTCATGAATGTTGTAACAGAGGGTTTGGCAGGGTGTGTTGTTTATATTGATGATGTATTAATCTTCAGTGACAACTGGAAAGATCACCTATGCCATGTCAGTAAATTTCTTGAGCGTTTGGTTCAGGCTAATCTTGTAGCTAATTTATCAAAGTGTGAGTTTGGTCAAGCTAAAGTTCAGTACCTTGGGTACGTAATTGGTGATGGACACGTTGCACCACCAGCAGCTAAGGTTCAGGTTATAAGTGATCTTCCCAGACCTAAAAGTAGGAAAGAGCTACAAAGATTTTTGGGAATGGTAGGTTATTACAGGAGATTTGTTCTTAACTTTTCAATTCTTGTATCACCACTTACAGACCTACTGAAAAAGGGAGTTAAATTTGTCTGGACCGATAACTGTGAATCCTCTTTCAACAAACTTAAAGCTATCCTATTAAGTCAGCCAGTGCTCGCTACTCCAAATTTTGCTAAGCCTTTTAAGATGGCTGTTGATGCAAGTGATACAGGAGCTGGGGCTGTTTTGCTGCAAGAGGATGATCAGGGTATTGAACATCCTGTATCTTATTACAGTAAGAAGTTCACTCCACCTCAAAAGAACTACTCAACTATTGAGAAAGAGCTTTTGGCCTTGATTTTGGGTTTACAGCATTTTTCATTTTATTTGTGTTCTGGTTTTGACCCCATAGTCATTTATACCCATCATAACCCACTGAAATTCCTTAGTAAGTTTAAAGATAAAAATCAGAGATTGACAAGATGGAGTCTACTTCTTCAGGAGTATTCATTAGACATACAACATGTCAAGGGGAAAGAAAATGTTATTGCAGATTGCTTATCTAGACTTTAGACAGATTGTTTTAGAGTAATAAGAAATTTCCTTTGTAAATTTCTTTTTCTTTGTGGGGAGGTGTTACATAACCTATGATTTCATCATCCTTTGTGTAATTCTAACGTACAGTATGCTGCATGTTTGATCACGAGCGTGTTCTGCCTCAGTTCCCCCCTTCTACCGTTATAGTAGAGTAAGTCGTCCTTTCTGTTGTTCAGAGCAGGATTGTCAGCTCTTTGTCCCCTATGGCTTCATTTGCCCGTCCTTCTTACAAGTTGTATCAAGCTCTGCTGGCCCCTATATAATGAGCTCAGTCTCTGCATTATTGCCACTTAGATCTACTCCTCATTTTGTTCACATCTCTGTCCTCCCCTGTACAGTTATTATTGTGAGTGCTCAGGAAGTCTCCAACCATCTAGCAGCTGTGTAATTTGAGTATAAGTGTTATTGCATTTTGCTCTTGTACTGTATAGCATAAGTTGTTAATTTGTAGGCCTAGTGAGGTTTTTGTAATTCATGTAAGGTTCTTATTGTTAGCCATTGTTCATAATAGTTTGTATCTGTAATAATTTATCTTGCATTAACTGAGCATTACCCAGTGTATTTTCATTTTATTAGGGCTGACTTAGGTAAATTTACTCTTGCTAATTTCGTGTTAATAGAGGCTATTGCAGTTAACCATATATTTAACCTGTTTTTTTGCCATTACATTATCCTTATGAGTCCTGAATGTTTTGTTGTTAGTTTGAGCATTAAACTTTAACTTGTAATTTTACCTAACTCTTTTGTTTTGAACCTGGAACTTTACGGGACAGTAGTGATTTTTAGTATTCTCACTTAAAGTGTACATTATCTTTCTCTGTTCCGTAACAATATATATACAGTAGATAGATAGATAGATATAGATATAAATATATACATACAGTAGATAGATAGATAGATATATAAATATATATAATGGTAGGTGGGGGCACTCACCATCCACTCACTTAGTGTAGTGCTGCTCTTGGGTGTCTGCCCTTTCCTCCCCTCCATCCTTCTTTCCTTCCATCCTTTTCTGTCTTTCTTTCCTTCATTCTTTCCTCGTCCTTCTGCCTACGGGAGACTTTACACTCAGTGACAAACCAAATGATTTCCTGTACCCCAGGAAACGATTTACTACGCTGGGTGGTAACTATATAACCAAATTTTGGCGCCTGTTGATTTAGTGGGTAATTAAGACGCTCCAATCGGATTGAGCCAGTGAAGGTTTATATCCAAGGGAAGGTTGGGGTTTATTGCTCATGTAATGCTACTCAGGGATGAGTGAGGTTGGTCACTCTCATCTTTAATGTCAGGACCAACTTGCTTAGCCCCGGGCTTCTATGCTCCTCATGGGGAACGTAGGATTGGATGATGGTTGGATGGATCGTTTTCGTTTTCGTTTTTGAAGGCTCCAACATGCTTGCATGCGTCGGCCTTGGTCACTTAATGGCGGCTATCCATGCTGCACCATCTATTGCAGCCTCCCATTTCAGTCCCTTAACCCTGAGATCACACTTAATAACCTCGTCCCATGTCTTTTTCGGTTTACTCCTTACAACCCCACCCCTGATATTAACATTTCTCACCTTCCTCACCCAATTATCATCCCACATCCTCTCCACATGCCCAAACCATCTCAATCTACCTCTCCTCATCACAACACCAATACACTTCAGTCACATCCTACCTTTCAACTCTTCCATCCATGGATGGATATATATATATATATATATATATATATATATATATATATATATATATATATATATATATATATATACAGTATGTATATATTATATATATATATATATATATTATATACACACACATATCTATCTATCTATATCTATCTATCTATCTATCTATATATCTATATCTATCTATCTATCTATCTATATATATATATATATATATATATATATATATATATATATATATATATATATATACAGTATGTATATATTATATACATATATATATATATATATATATATATATATATATATAGATAGATAGATAGATAGATAGATAGATGGATAGATAGACATATATGTGTGTATATATATATATATATATATATATATATATATATATATATATATAAATATACCTATATAATATATATATATATATATATATATATATATATATATATATATATATATATATATACGAAGGGTGATCAGAAATTAATGACAGTTCGTGCTATAACATGAAAACCTTGAATGATGGGAGGTAGGGGAGCAAGGAGAGTGCAGAGTTGCCTGTCCTTACGAGTTTGAACTTGTCGCCGTATGCCTGACTTTTCTTGTTTTATTGTTGTGAGTGAATGCTTCACTCTTGTTTTTGCTCTCTGGCCAGAAACATGGATTACTCGAAAGAAGGCTGCAGGTTCTACATTTTTACGAGGTGGAAATTGGGAAAGAAAGCAACAGAGATTCGAGGGGAATTATTACAAGTTTATCCAGACACTACTCCTTCCCTGGAAACTGTTTCCCGCTGGATTCGTGCTTTCACAGCAGGAAAAACTGAATTGAAAGATGAACAACGCTCTGGACGCCCCCGGACATCCGTGACCGAAGCAACAACTGTCCGTGCACGGTCCATCATTGACGAGGATCCAACTGTAACTCTTAGGTTCTTAGCCTTGGAGCTTGATATCAGTTATGGGAGTGCATATGACATCGTGCATGAACAATTACACCTGACGAAGAAATGTTGTCGATGGATACCCCATTTGTTGACTGATGAACAAAAGGCTGAACGGGTGAGGATTTGTCGTGTCTGGCTTGCTGAATTTGAACCAAATGGTCCAAAACGGTTCTCAGATGTTGCTACTGGAGATGAGTGTTGGATTTCATTCTTCACAACCCGTGACAAGCAGTCAAACATGGTGTGGTTGGGCGATGAAGACCCTCGACCTCAGATTTTGAAGGAAGGATTTCGCAGCCGGAAGCGCCTTTTCACCATCTTTTTCAATTCTCAAGGACCAATATGCGTGGATATGATGCCTGAAAAGTCCACTATCACAGCCCAATACTACACAGACCAGGTCCTTCCACAAGTCTTGGAACACAAGGCCAACACCGCACCAACCCACCGTCGGTCTCGCCTTTTGCTGCACCACGACAATGCTGCACCCCACAAAGCTCGCCTCACTATGCAGTACCTGGAACAACAAGGTATAACTCTGCTCCCCCACCCACCCTACTCCCCTGACCTGGCTCCCTGTGACTTTTGGTTGTTTCCAAAAATTAAATCTGCCATCGCTGGGAAGCAATTTCATCGTATCCAAGACTTGGCACGGACCGTCAATTCAGAACTCCGAAGTATACCGTCTTCAGAGTACCACGCTTGCTTCATGAAGTGGAGAAAGAGAATGGAACGCTGCATAGAGGTTGGAGGAGTACTTTCAAGTAATGTGAGTCATAGTTTGATAGTTCTTCATGCTAATAAAAGTTTATGGACTCACTGTCATTTCTTTCTAATCACCCCTCGTATATATATATATATATATATATATATATATATATATATATATATATATATATATATACATACACAGTATACCAGTGGGAGACTACCTTCTCATCTCATCCAACTCCCTCAAATGAAGAGGAATCAGAGTCTCAGTAGCAGATCCGTGGTCGGCCTAATGTCACCTCTTAAGAGCCCTTGTTAGTCCGCCATCTATGAGGCTAAATTCTTCACGAACAGTTGATTGGTTGATTGCCTGGAAGAAAACTATGTCTGTAGATATGTTAAGACTGCAAGAGTTGATCGAGTAGGCACTCCATCCTTAATGTCCATCCAGGAAATGAAAAGGAGTCTGTACGTAGAGGGACATTTGTTTCCTGTACCTCCAGTTTAATTCTTGCCCTCCGTTGGAAGGAAAGCAAAATTACCGCAGTCCTGTCTTCAGATGATGGAATGAAGCTAACCTCGAATGTTTTGATGTGTGGCAAAAAGTTTCACGTCCCAGCATCATCAAACAAAACAACGAAATGATGGGGAATTAACAAAAGGAACCTGCTAACCCATCTGTACAAGACTCTGATGGGGACAAGAAGATGGTACATAATACTTTTGTTGTATCCATTGGATTTTTGTATGTGTAATGTCTGGCTACTGTGCAAGAGAGGCTGCAAGTCACAAGGCAAGAAGCCATTGCCTCTTAAAATCTTCAGACTTGACATCTTCAAAATGCAAGGTGCCAGACGGTAATGCCATCGGGGGTTACAGAGCAGTCTCTGGATAATGAAGCACCGCCAGTACCGATGGGAGGCCAGAGAGTAGTCTGGCCAAGTGCGTAGAAGCAACAGGACAATCTTAGGCTAATCATGCCAAAAGTCGTCTCCTTGAGGCAGCCCTTAAGCTCTGCTCCAACAAGGGAATTATTCATCAGTCTCGGTTGGTGGGTGTGGTCTGTCAGGGTGCTATGTGCTTGTAAGACTTCTGGAACTGCTTTGAACCCTTTTACAGCGTTCCAGAAGGATTATAAGGTATTTTCTCAACAGGCTAATATTTTTTTTCTAAATAATTTGTAGGTGAAATCATTAAAAATTCATATCTCCATTTCCAATAAACTCTAATTAGTATGTGAAAGTAAAAATCGCGTTTCGTTGCACACATTCAATCAGAAGCAATTCATAAAAGTTAATGAGATAAATATAAAATAAAAACATTTTCATAAACTGTATCCCAACAGGGCAAAGAAACCTAAAGCAGTGTACATGGTTAGTTATACAACCGGCAACATGCTTGGATGGGACTGCCGCCACTTTGTAATGAACTAAAATGAAAAAATTGCAGGAGAGAAAATGTCTCAGAAAGGCCTCAAATTTAGCTTACCAGTTGGGGCTTTTGGTGTCTCAGCGGCTTCACTTAGTGTCCGTCAACTCATGGGTACGCGCGCACATACACACACACACACACACACACACACACACACACACACACACACACACACACACATACACAGACACACACACACCACGTACAATCTCTCTTTTCTCTCTCTCTCTCTCTCCCTTTTCTCTCTCTCTCTCTCTCTCTCTCTCTCTCTCTCTCTCTCTCTCTCTCTCTCTCTCTCTCTTTCTCAAAAGCAGAGACGGAAAGAGTGGAGCAATAGAGCCAGGAAATACACTTCTAGCGCCGGAAAGAGAGGCTGGATGAGAACACAGAACAGACTTTGAAAGGGCTTCCCAGGTACAGTATCCAAGAACAGTCTGGAATTATTTCGTCCAAGATAAACCCGGCAACAGATCCACTGGTATTCACAGAGTCGAGAAGTGTGAGGGAGAAACCGTGGTCCAAAGAGGAGCCTGTGTGTCCTTCGTAGTAACAGAAAGGATGAACTTTTCATATAGCAAAGCCATAACGAGCTTCCTTCTCAATCCAAAGATCTGAGGAGTAGAGAAAAGTCTATATTACAATACTAAAATTAAAGCCTGAAAATACGTGGAATAAGAAACAGGTGACTTTTTTGTACAAAGTAGAGCCTGAAAGAGCCACGTTTGGTAGTCTTATGTATTATGAATGATTTGGGAGAAGGGGCGAGCTCAGAATAGAACTAGAATGAACGGTACGATGAGAAAAAGGAACTCTGTTGTCTAAACAGAGTCCAAAAAAAAGAGGTAGATTGAAAACATGGGAATGCTTTCCCAAAAGCTGCATGGAAGAGCTCCTTTGGCAATCCTAAGGAGTGCAGGGTGAGAAAGTGGATAGGAGATAGCTGGCTTAGCAAAACAGAAATGCAGTAAAATAAAACTGTGGATCTCTTTCTCTTCCAAACAGAGCCTAAGAGAAATCCCCGGTAATCTTACAGAGCAGAGAATTGTCGCTTCAGACGAGTTGGCTGGGTGACTGGGTGGGAAAAGGAAGGAGAGGGCTACGTTCAATTATAACCTGGCCCACGGTTGCACTGCGAGGCTCCTATCTCGAAAATTAGATGCCTTTAATAGTCTACTAGCTCCTCCTGCCAGGTGACTGACATGCTCAGCTCTGGAATCATTTAGCTTGGGGGTCAGGGAGCTGGGAGAGGGGAGGAGAGGAGGAAAAAAGAGGGAGAGGAAACAACTGGGGAAGGGAGTGTCGATGAGGGAGAGCTGAAAATGAGAGTCGGAGAGGAAAAAATAGGAGGAGGAGGGAAGAGGGAGAGAACGCGAAGAAAAGAGAAAAGGAGAAGTAGCGAAAATCTGAAATGGAGGAGGTGGGAAAAGGGAGAACAAAAGAGGAGAATGGGATAGGAGTAGAGTGAAGGAAGGGATGAGAAAAGAGTGTTAAATGTTAATACTGTCGGATACATATAACAGGAGGCCAGGTGGTCTATTGTGAGATTACTTGCTTGGGAAAAACAAATTAACTTAAGGAAGTAGGTTCATGCATTAAAAAAAAATAAATAAATAAAAGGGAAGAGAGGAGAGGAGAGGAGAGAGAAGAAGAGAGGACAAAGGTGAGAAGAAAAGCTGGAGGTTGTGTCGTATCTGAAGGTAAAACTGTCCAGTACTTTCCTAAATATTCTGCTGTTAGGTCAATGAATACGGCTGTGAAGCTAGAAAAATTACTTCCTTAGCTTCCAGAAATTGTGCTAATGAAACTGTCATGGAAGTGGAAATTCAACGATAAAATTAAACTTCGTAACTCAGTCCACCTCTTCTTGAGCCAGTAGGTCTCTCTCTCTCTCTCTCTCTCTCTCTCTCTCTCTCTCTCTCTCTCTCTCTCTCTCTCTCTCTCTCTCTCTCGTGTGTGCGTGTAGATATATATATATATATATATATATATATATATATATATATATATATATATATATATATATATATATATATATATATATATATATATATATATATATGTATATATATATATATATATATATATATATATATATATATATATATATATATATATATATATATATATATATATATATATATATATATATATATATATATATATATATATATATATATATATATATATATATATATATATATATATATATATATATATATATATATATATATATATATATATATATAATATACTGGAATACATAAATAGATGATAGATAGATACATGCTCTACTCCACGCTCTATACAGCTTTGCATTAAAAGTACACAAAAGTAAAATAATGTTACTTGAAAAATATTAATGTGTGTGTGGATGAGTAAACTGGGAGTCTGTCTTCCTGTCTCGGCTGCCCCTTTTTCTTTGGGGGAGGCAACTTAGGTTTATACATAGATAGGACATACTTAAGACCATCATCTGTATAAACGTCGTAGAGGGTTTATGATCTGAGGAGGGTAAATTCTGCCACCTCCATCACCCTTCTTTTCTGACAGATACAGAGACACATCACCTGCAGTCTTGGTAACTAAGGACCTCCCAGGTCCTCAGCTGCTAAGTGAGAGAGACCCTTGTGACAATACTTTTTCTTTCCTACTATCGGATCGGAGGGTCTGGTGTGGGCAGGGTTAGGTTGCCTATAGTACGGCTCGGGGACAGATATTTCTGCGACAAGATAATGTATTCCTTCGATAATGACGACCATCCGAGAGCTTAGCATTTCTCATCACTTAAACCAGCTCATACTTGAAGGGTTTTTCTTTCTGCTCTCAGCCCCACTTTCCCTTTAATCCTTTCAGGGGGGTTCAAAGGAAAATAATCACGCTTATTTGATCGTCACACCAGTGAGGAGAGCTATTGCATTTCCTCGATTTTCTTTCTTTTTTTTTTTTTTACTTTCGCTGTATCACCTTGGCGCCATGCCTTTAAATCTTCAATAATTCGATTCTTTTTTTGGACAAATGCCTCTTGGCCAATAGCTCCAGGTACCTTTATAATATTTTATGTTTAGGGTTTATATGTGGAATGCCTCTTGGCCAATAGCTCCAGGTACCTTTAAAATATTTTATGTTTAGGGTTTATATGTGGATTTATGGGGTCAACCATCTTACCATAATCACACTTGATATCCAACGTTTTTGGAAGTGCATTAATCATCACGGTAATTTCCAGAGATGCATGTCTTTATGCTGTACCTGTGTGGAGGCCATCTTGCATTCCTTAGTAAATGTTGAATATTAATGATAAAATGTCAAAGTAAGCAATAGGCTTAAACTCTGCTAGCAAATTGATGTGGCGGCTGAACAAAATATGGTAGATACCGTAATGTCATGTGATGCCCGAAATATTCCAGTTGATTTTAACAATAATTACAGTTTTACTATAGGAGAGGATTCTCCTAATGAAAGGGTTGAAGGTATGAAATGTTCTCACGCAGTTTTCATACAGCATCTCACTGTCAGTACCAACTTGCCTCGTTTCATTGTTTGGATGATGCAGTGAAGTGAATCAGTAACCACAAGTTTCACTACTGTTCACTGTGTTCTCATTTTAAAAATGCCACGGGTGATGATCAGACAATAGAAACAAACCTAAAACAGAAAACTGAATAATTTCCACTGAAGTTATTAATATAACCAATCGATCGTCAGACAGATCCACTTCCCCCTTTTGGACTCAGAGAGAGAATTAACTTTAATCAACGTGAATTAAATTCCATCGATATGATTTAAAAACTGATCCCCTCGTCTGCCCCTGAACGACTCCGGGGTCTCATTATGTAACTCAGGGTCGCTTTTTTCTTGACGAGATTGAGCAGGACTTTTGTCAGACCCGCTCTCTACCAGGGGTCTAACTTAAGCAAGGTAAAATATTTTGATGGCTGCAAGAGTAAAGCTGTGATGGGTGTCCTGGATCTGAAGGGATAGGTACAGACTGTATCTACGTCTTGGACTACAAGGGTTACTCTTAGCTAAAAAAAAAAAAAAAATCGTCTAGGTGTTAACAGAAATATAACTACTAGGTGTACCAATACAGGACAAAATATCACTCAAGATAGTTTATGAAACCTCTAACTAGTAGAAATTTTCAGCTGAACAAAATCCGGTATAAACCTAACTAAAATAATCTAAAGCGAGCCAACATCAATCGTCTGCTGTCTGCCAATATACAGAAGGCTCAAGTCATAGCTGTGATAATGTTAAGCTGTTTAGGGCTACCTGGTGGATGAATACTGTATAATGTATAAGGACAGGCACAGTGGTGTTCTCTTTTTAAAGAAATCAATAACGTTTTCAATATTTTTTTACTCAAACAATATAATCATCTGATGTGTGTATGTCTATCGGCATCTATATTTCTATCTATCTAAGTAACTCTACCCATCTATCAATCTATCTGTCTATATCCATATCTATATCTATCTATCCATCTATTCAACTATACATATATA
Source organism: Coenobita brevimanus (assembly GCF_032717465.1). NCBI lineage: Eukaryota > Metazoa > Arthropoda > Malacostraca > Decapoda > Coenobitidae > Coenobita > Coenobita brevimanus. The sequence continues at coordinate 37,003,784 of NC_136971.1, forward strand.
TATATATATATATATAGATAGATAGATAGATAGATAGATAGATAGATAGATAGATAGATAAATAGATAGATAGATGGATAGATAGATATAGATATATAGAGATTATACGTATATAGAGTGGCCCTAAAGTTTCTAGTTTTCATTCAGTAAATATTTCAGGCACCTTACCAAAGCAAGAAGCAGCATTCAGAGTTCTTTCCATTAAGTGATCTATGGGATAAACGTCTGACGTTGTCCTGTGACCTTGACCTGTGATCGATTACCCCCAGATTCGAATTTTATTTTTGACTGACCTTTAACAATTTCCTCAAGCTTAGGCCAAAGTGGTTCAAAACTATTTTATCTGCATTTTTCCTGTGACCTTGACATTTGACTTATTCTCAAAATCAAAATCTCTTTATACCCGTGTTTTCCTGAACCAATTAAGCAAAGTTTGGTGAAACCAACTAAAAACTATTGCTATGTAACCCTGACCATTGACATATTCTAAAAAAGAATTAGATTGACCCTTGGCTGTTCCTCAACCTTTGCACCAAACTGATCCAAATCAGATAAGAATATTAATA